>NC_077228.1:56442092-56757092 GCF_027887165.1 Monodelphis domestica | reverse complement strand
CCCATAATGAAATTGATGGAGTACGGATGCAGATTGAAGCATACCATTCTTTTTTTTTTTTTTAGAGAGAAGATATTGAAAAGCATGACAGTTGGTAGAGGGAGGGGCAACTGGGATTGGCAGTTGGCCTTGTGACTAGCACTTCCTGACCCTGGAACTGGAAGGAGCCTCTCTCCCTGTCTCAGGATAGAAGGGTTTCTATTCCTGAATTTCCCAGCTGTGTGCTCCACCTGGATCCCTGTGATTGTGTTCATCAGACAGAAAAACTTAAGGGAAGCAGTTTGTACTATAAGGCTGGTCTTTAGGGGCATCATCCCAAAGAGACAGGCCCAAGGAGCTGTGAAGATCAGATATTTCTTCCTCTTGTTATCTACTGCTAAAGACTTTGAATTTAAGAAAGCTTGCATTAGCATAGACAGGAATAAAAGAAATCCCCCACCAGCCTGTGAGGCCTGGCCTCAGCTCAAAAGCTGAGAAAGGCTAAAATCTCATCTAGGGAAATCCCTCTACCCTCTTTCCTCTTCCCTGATACCTCCTCAATCCAAACTTGTTATTAAAATTTATTTTTATTTAAATAACCACAGTCAAATAAGAGGAATATCATTTCAGGGAATATAGAGGAAGCTGAACCTAAGGATATCCATTCAACCATAGACGGTCCTTTTCAAACCCTCGCTGGAAGACCTTGGTTGGGGGGAGGCTTGTCCCTCAGAAGGGTCCGTGCTTATCTGCTCTGCAGTATCTTCCACATCAATCCATAGAGAAGACGTCCCCTCAAGCTATCATAAGTGGCCCATTTCTCGGGAACCCCATTTTTCAAAAACAGCCTCTTGGCAGGGGTCATCTCTCTCCTTTTACCTCACTGGCAGCCATATTCCCTCTCTCCCCTCAACTCCTCCATTCCCTGTTACAAAACCTTTAGTATCCCCTGTTCTTCTATCTTCCACATTTTCCCTATAAATATTACAGAAGACAAAGGATAAATCATGAGTCAATCTGTGGCCTTAGAGATGTCTATCCTCGTGTTGCAGAAGAGCAGTTCTATTAACTGTTTTCAAAGCCCAGCTTTCAGCCAAACTTATTATATATGGTGGCTGCCTTGACAGCAACCAAGCAATAACCCATCATTGTTTATCCTGGCATGCAGAAAGAAGAGTGCCCAAATGCTCAAGTGAAAATTAAACGAATTGGTTGTTGGCTGTGTTCTGCCTGGCACCTAGTGTGGCCCTGTGGCTTAGCCAAGGAAAAGAGAAGAGATGTGAGATTCCTCCAAGTGCTTTTGAAACAAATACCAATTTTGACATTGTAGAGAAGAAAAGCATCCCTTCTTCTGGGCCTGTGGCTCTGTAAGATTTTTACCATCTGTCTCTTTTCTACAGAGCTCTTCCCTCCTTGAGGGAACCAGAGTGTCCTGACAGTTAAAAAAATATGTTCAGCTCCTTCCCCAACACAACAGAACACATTCCATTGGCTTGTTTGTGCCCCAAGACTAAAAATAGTCTCCAGTGAATATTCCTTGAATATTGTTTGAGCTTCTGTTGTAGAATCTCCCTTGTGGCTTCTTTACAGCCTAATTGCACTAAAGGGGTAGAAAAGAGGTACTGCTAGAAACTAAAGAACCATCAGGAGTGGGTTCTAGCTCATTCAGAGGCCATCTGCCTCTTGTCCTTAATAGAGGAGATGATTATCAGGTCTTCCAAAGGGCATATTTTCCATCAATAATCTGTGTTATATTTTGACTGAAGATAGAACAACTTTGGAATAGTTTCTCTCTCCAGAGTTATCTCTAATCTGGTCCATGCTTGCCTTCTTCATTCAGGCTCTTAAGACAGAGAACCCTATTAGACACAGGATTTTGCTTTGCTGGGATTTTTCTCCCCTTTTACCCCAAGCATGGGCACTAATTTAAAATGGCATGAAATTCTATGGAATTTACTAAAAGACTTCAAATCCTTCGGGCCTTTTACATAATGGAAGTTATTAGCTATAAGGCCTTTGGGGAATCTTTTAATTTCTCTGAGCCTCAGTTTTCTTCCCTATAAAATGGGAATAGCAATGTTTGAACTGTCCATATCACTGGAGGTATTTTGAGGATAGTACTTTGGAAAACTTAACATTTAAGTTATTATTTTTAGGATTATTGTAATGAACTGTGAAACTGAAGCCATTTGGCTATATATATGAAGATAATTACTACTATGCCAACTACTGGGAGCAGCTAAGTGGCTCATTGGATAGAGCACTGTAATGAGGAGGTTTTAGGGAAGGGAAGGTTAACAGATGGGATCACATTAACCAATTATATAAACATATTTATTATCTAAAGGGATAAAGGAATGGAAGGGAAACAGGAGATTATTTTAACCCACCCAAATATTAATTTGTAGACTTTCTAAATAAACCTTAACCTAACTAAATAAACTAATTAAAGATACAAGGGGTTAGTAATGTCCACAGGGCCAGATTCTTACAACTCCAGAGTCCTTGGTTGGGTCAAACTGCAGAATCAAGATGTAGGGTCCTCATAAGGTCCAGGAAGGGAGGAGGTTCACACCCATTCACAGTGTGTAGGGGAACCCTCACTCAACCTTTGAAAAGATAATCCAAGTCCTTGGCAGCTCCACAGTTGCTTTCTTCGGGGAGACACTTTTACACACGGCTTCTCTGTCTGCCACCCAATCTGAGAGAGCCAGTTGCCAGTTTTCCAGCTGCCTTAGAATGCTAACTCAGCCAGCTCTGTGGAATCTTGCTTTGAAGGCTGTCAGTCAGCGTTGCAAATTACCTTGCTACAGCACCTACCAGGCCTAGAGTCAGGAAGACCTGAGTTCAAATCTGGACTCAGACACTTAACTGGCTGTGATTTTTAAAAATAATTTTATTTATTTGTTTAATTTAGACTATTTTTTCATGGTTGCATGATTCATTTTCTCTCCCTCCCCATCTCTCCCCTCCCCTCCCAAAGCTAATGAGCAATTCCACTGGATTTTTACATGTATCATTGATCAAGACCTATTTCCATATTATTAATATTTGTAGTAGGGTGATCATTTAGAGTCTACATCCCCAATCGTATCCCCATGGAACCATGTGATCATGGCTGTGTGATCTTGAGCAAGTCACTGAACCCTATTTGCCTCTATAAGCTCATCTGTAAAATGAGCTGAAGAAGAAAATGGCAAACCACTCCTGGGTTCAAATCTAGTTTCAGACACTTCTGAGCTGTGTGATGCTGGGCAAGTCACTTAGCCCTCATTGCCTAGCCTTACTGCTTTTCTGCCTTAGGAACCAATATATAGTATTCTAAGATGGAAGTTAAGGGTTTAAAAAAAAGTAGTGAGTTTGGGTTCCAGGCAGGGACACCAATCATTGAGTTGACCTAAGAGGAAAGGACTATTCCTGTTGGGTATAGGGCAACCTGTGGAACTGTAGTATTTCAGAGAGGATAGTAGGAGGTACAAAGAAGTAGCTGATCCAGGCAAGGCAAGACCCTTCCTTAAAGACTGGAAAGGCAACTAGTCTGGAATTGTAGCAGATCCAAAAGGGATACCAAAAGTATTATTGAAGAGTGAACCTCATTCTTTTAGATAACAGACAGAAGAATTTGGTACATATGCTTTTTTAAAAGCACAAAAGATTGGTTTTTCATATGCAAAAACATTTTAAGTAGCATGTTTTCTTCTACATACATGTACAAATCTGGATTCCACATTTCAGAAAGACACTGATAAACTGAAAAGTGTCTAGAGGAAAGAGAACAGAATAATATTTAACAGCCTTGAAATCATGCAATATGACAGCCTGAAGAAACTGAGAATAATTAACCCTGGGGAAGAGGAGACAGGAGGGAGGGCATAATAGCTTTCTCCAGGTACCAGAAAGATTTTCATGAGGTAAAAGGATTATACTTGCCCTTCCTAGCAGAGTATCCATTCAAACCACCCAAGATCACATTTAAAACAAAGATTTACCTCCCAAATATCAATGAAAAGGGGCAGATCTGTCTACCAGTAATTAGTGCTGAACACTGGAAGCCAGTAACCAAAACTGGTCAAGTCATCCAGTCCCTGATAGCACTGGTGAGCAACCCCCAGTCTGAGCACCCCCTTTGGGCTGATCTACCTGAAGAATACTCCAAGGACCATAAGAAATTCTGTAAGAATGCTGAAAAGTTTACAAAGAAATATGGGGAAAAACAACCTGGGGACTAAATCTTCTATGATTGATTCCAACCAGGGTATGAGCATCCCACAACCAGGACTCTTTGGGAAATTGACAGGTGCCACCTCCTGGTGTTATATTGTGGCAGTTACTAACTTTCTACAGTTTTCTTAATCAAAAGTGGTCTAGGTAAATCTGTAAAGAAAGGATTATAAATTTAAGATGTTTTTTAAAAAGAGTTTGTCTTGTTTGGTCCCAAAAGGCAGAACCAAGAGCAATGATGGGAAATCACAAAGAGATAAATATAAGGAAAAACATGCTTAATAATTAGAACTATCCCAGGATGGAATAGGCAGCCTCCGGAAATGAGCAGAGGCAGCAGTGTCTTAATCAAGGTCTTCCAGGGAAGGTTTGATTACATTGTAGAGGGGTTAATTTTTGAAAGATGGGTGGGTTGAACCAGACAGTCTACCGTAGTCCTCCATGCACTCTTTGAAGATAGCATTTCAGCTCAGATTTGAGAGAGAAAGCAAGAAACTGAAATGAGGAAAGAGAACATTCCATGCTGAGGGACAGCTGGTGTAAATGCCTGAAATTAGGAGATGGAATGTCTTATCCATTAAACAGCAAGGAAGCCAGTGTTCCTGGATTGCAGAGTTCATGTAGGGAAGAGGTATAAGAAGACTGGAAAAGTGGTGGCAGGAGGCAGGTTATAAGGACTTCAGACTTCCTGGTGACGGATTATCCTTTTGTACAAATTATATTCTTAAAGGAATGAAATGTTGCCAACCTCCTTTAGACATTTAAAAAACCTCAAACAAAAATATAATATTTTAAAACTCTTACCTTCTGTCTTAGAATCAATACTAAGTATCATTTCAAGCCAGAAGAGTGGTAAGGGCTAGGCAATTAGAGTTAAGTGACTGACCCAGGGCCACACAGCTAGGAAATGTTTGAGGCCAGATTTGTACCCACAACCACCCATCTCTAGGTTTGGCTGGCTATCCACTGAGTCACTTCAGTTGCTGCAGAATATTTTTTAAATAATAATTTTGATATATTATCATGTTCTTGCTTAAGATGTAAGTGTGATAGCTAAGTGACTCTGAATAGTGTCTGGACCTGGGGTTCAAATACTGCCTCAGAGAAACAATTACTAGCTTTGAAACCATGGGCAAGTCACTATCTGGCTCAGTTTTCTCATATGTAAAATGGGGATAATAATAGCACCTACTTCCTAGGGCACTTATCAGGATGAGTCAAAACAGTAAAGCTCCTTGCAAACCATCATGATCTTCATTTTCTGTCATCTAGACCTGCCTCTTTTTTGAAGAGTGGGAATAAGAAATGCATGAAGGTTCTATTTCCTTCAATTACACTGATGGTGTCAAACTAGAAAAAATATTGCTAAAGAATAGTAAGAATTTGTTCCTCCATATGGAGAAGTAAGCAACGATGAGTGTAGACAGAAGGAGAAAGGCAAGGAGTAACATTTGAAGATGCTACTGTTCAGCCAAATAGTCCTGGTCAAGATTTTAAAAGGACTGCTTTATTTAAAATATTGACTGACAAAAATTAGAAAATGAGGGGATGCCCCTCAATTGGGGAATGACTGAAAAAACTGTGGTATCTGTTGGTGATGGAATACTATTGTGCTCAAAGGAACAATGAACTGAAGGAATTCCATGGGGACTGGAACAACCTCCAGGTATTGAAGCAGAGTGAAAGGAAGAGCAGAACCAGAACATTGTACACAGAGACTGATACACTGTGGCACAATCTAATGTAATAGACTTCTCTACTAGCAGCAATGCAATGATCCATGACAATTCTGAGGGACTTATGAGAAGGGATGCTATCCACATCCAGAGAAAGAACTGTGGGAGTAGAAACACAGGAGAAAAACAACTGCTTGATCACATGGGTCGATGGGGACATGATTGAGGATGTAGACTCTAAATGATCACCCCAGTGCAAATATCAATAATATGGAAATGGGTCTTGATCAAGGACATATGTAAAACCCAGTGTTTTCCATAAAAAGAGACAAGATGGTTTCCAAGAGGAATTATGCATTGACTTTGGGAGGGGGTTTGGGGGAGGTCAGGGAAAGAACATGAATCTTATAACTATGGGAAAATGTTCTAAATTAATTAAATAAATAAAATTAAATACTTAAAAATAAAATACTGGCTGAATTCCCCATCATTGTTCTGCTGTTCCATTATATTCCTTAGTCTATTCTCCAAACATATGAACAAGGCACAGTGAATTAAATACAGGGTCCAATAGCCTCTTTTTATATCTCCTAGGAAAGGGAAGAGGCATAACTATCATTGGTCAATACCCATGTGTGGGTGAAATACCTATTCCACAATTTTTTCCATTCATACCATTCAGCCTCAAGTTAACCCCAAGCTATTTTCCGATATTCCTCAGTCAGATGCTACTCCAGCTAATGCTACTTGAATGGTGTTTTCTGGGATTAAAGACTTAGAGAGTCATTTCCATTCAGTACCCTGTTATCTATTTAAAGCAAAGAACAGCCTACCAACAATAAACCAGAGAACAAATTGTTGTTCAAAAGGGAAGTTTTTGATACCTGATGTGAACATTCTTCCCTCAAAGACTTAGGAAAAGAATTTCTTTGGAAAGACTGGACACAAAAATATTTGTTATCTCTAATATTCTTACTTACGCAACCTTACTTGCCATTTTTCCAAAGCTAAAACTTCCACTTGAGTCAGAGCCATGTGCTCCATCTTCTAATATGCTAATTTCCTCCTTTTTTGAGGTCATGTGTCTTATTAGCTCATCTTTATATCATACTTCATAGGTTTATATAATATCACACACATAATCTCATGGACTTTTAAGAAAACCTCCTAAGGTAGGTAGTCATAGTATTTGTATGGTCAGTTCAGCAGTGAAAACATCAATTTCACTGAAAGTTCCTCCATGAGATGATAAGCTTCTCTATAAGGCTGGGAGTCCCTGGGAATCAAGAACTGTCTTTTCCCTTTCTTTGGGAAATGATGAGCATAGCATAATGTCTGGAATAGAGTAGATACTCAATAAATGACATTAACCATTTATTGACTGACTTGTCCACAGTCAAGCAAGCTACTCAAAAGGCAATTCAGAACTTGAATTCAGGCATTTGGTCTCTTAAGTTAACTGCTTTTCTCATACTGTAAGGAGACTTGTATACTTCAGAAACTAAGTCACAGGGTGAATTCTTCATCCTTTATTGGTCAATGCTACCCTGTATGCCATTTTCAAAATCCATAACAAACCAAGAATTTATAGGATCATAAAACTTTTAGGAGTTTCATTCCCACCCATTACCCTCAAAATGTTCAAGAAACATCAACAATTCTTTAAAAAATAACTTCTCCTAAGAGACAGAAGGAACCAAATACCACTGGTGATCTTGAGTAAGATGTATAGATGAAAAACATTTTCTCCTATAACAATTTAATGACTTTTTCTTTTACTAATCAACGAGCACTTTACAAGAGAAGAAATTTGAAAGAAGGGGAAGGTAAACAGCCTGACATTTTTATTTCTGAATTATTGCCCAGTTTCTTGATATTTCTCTGCTTGATGGAAAAATTTGAAGTATAAATAGACCCCTAGCCCAACAAAAATGTAGGTATCAGTGGAGGGTCAGTAAAACTTCGCATGCAATTCATAAGTGATTTGGAGTTTTTGTGTAAGTTCATTAAGATAGGATGCAAAACTATTGGAACAAAACAAGTTTCTATTTTTTTTTTAGAGTTTAATGACTGTTTTTGTTTTAATAGAGAACAACGTTTTTTCCAAGGTAAAAGGATTTCAAGCTAACAACTGTTGTCTTTATAGCAACAAAACCACATGAAACATTGAATGGTAAACAGAGCCCATTCATTCAACAAGCATTAAACAAACTGCATGGAGAACACTGGGGGAAATACAAAGATTAGATAAGGTAGAACGCAGATCCTCATGGAGCTTACTGTCATGTAGGAGATAGGCTTCCTAAACAAGGTTTCTTACACCCCAAGAAATTAGTGTTCTTCACTGCCATCTAAAATTACTTTGTATTACTTGTTCTACATTTTGTATTTGTAATTATCTGTTCTATATTTTGCATTTACTTTTATGTCTAGGGATCTTTACTTCTTCTACACCCTCCCTTCTCTCACTTCTCCTCTACAACATAGGCATATAACTCCAAAAGAATAAAAGCTCCTTAGGGTCCAGGACTGTTTTTTTCTGTTTAGATATACAGCAGATTCTCTGGGCTACTACACAAACTCCCATTCATACCTGATGAGTTGGATGCCCAGAGTGTGGATACTAGGACTTCTCAAGGGCTCTGGAGTTATCACTGAATGTTTAGAGGTATCTTTCAATAGCTAGCTATAGCTCACAATCCCCTACTGGTGTGCAGGCTGCTATAATTGTCAGTTGATTATCAGTTGGTCAAGTTAAATTGTCAATTAAGTCATTAGGGACTCAATTAGCTTTTAGAAAGAAGGTATTAACTAAGATAGCATAGTAAGTAGAGTTGTTTGAAGGTATCTTCCCAGAAGTCTGCAACCCACGTTCCTACAGGTACAGACAGAATTCAGGAGATAGTGGGTTCAATCTTAGAAAGGCCAATTCTTGGAAATTCCTTTGCTATAGACCTCCAGATACTGGAAATTCCTTGAGGAGAGGGGCTGTTTTAAAATTTTTGTTGGTTTTGAATTTTACTTTTCTTTATCTGTATCCCCAGTGTTTAGCTCATGACCTAGTATATAGCAGGTGGTTAATAAATGCTAGTTAACTAAGGTGTAGTTTTTCTGCTGAGCTCTTTATAGAACTGTGAACATGTGAGTCATTTTGACCTTGGTTTCCATTGTAGCCTTCAACTCTTCTAAGGTTGCTTCTAGGTGTGAGGAGATTATCTCATAGTTTTTTTGATTTGCATTTATCAATTGAAGAATGACTTGTATTCATATAAAATTACTCCAGTTCTATGCATATTTAGAAAATAAGACTTGCCAGATATACTTCCTATAAAATTTTCTTTCCGATTATTTGTTTTCCTTCTAATTTTGATTGCATTGGTTTTGTTTGTATTAATTTTGATTAAACTGAATTTTTAAAAAAACATCTATTTTATTTCTCTTAATGTTAATAAATCTTTCCTTTATTCATAACTGATATTAAACTACTCTGTATTTCCCCAATTAGTTTATGCTTTCATTATTTTAAAATAATGTATTCATTTTTATTTTATCTTTGTATATGGTGTGAAGATGTCAGTATATACCTAGTTACTGCCATACTATTTTCCAGTTATACCAATTTTTGTAAATTTGTCTCACAAAAGGTTGGAACTTTGGGTTTATAAAAAACTAAGTTATTGTGATTATTTACTACTGTGTATTGTTTACCTATTCTATTCCATTGGCACACTATTCTGTTTTTTAGTCAGTACCAAATTGTTTTAATGACTATTGCTTTGTAGTATAGTTTGAGATTTGGTATGGCTAGACCTCTATGCTTTTTCTTTTTAATTAAATACCTTGATGTTCTTGACTTTTTGTTATTTCAAATGAATTTTGTTATTATTTTTTCTAGCTCTATGAAATAATTTTTGAGAACTTTGATTGGTATGGCACTTAAGAGATAAATTAATTTAGGCAGATTTGCCATTTTTGTTATATTGGCTTCATTTATGTGTGAGGTCTGGCTTTATTTGTGTACAAAGTATTTTGTAATTTTGTTCAAATAATTGCTGTTTCTTTTAGTAGGTACACTCCCAGATATTTCATATTATCTTCAGTTATTTTGAATGGAATTTCTCTTTCTGTCTCCTGCTCTTGAAATTTGTTGATGGTATAACACATACAGGTGATTTATGAGAATTTATTTTATATCTTGCAATTTTGCTAAAGTTGTGAATTGTTTAAACTAGTTTTTCAGTTGATTCTCTGGGATATCTTAGTATACCATCATATCATCTGGAAAGTGTGAGAACTTTATTTCTTCACTGGCTATTCTAATTTCCTCAATTTCTTTTTCTTCTTTTATTGCTATAGCAAGCATTACTAGTTCAATATTGAATAGCAGTGGTAAGAATGGGCTTCCTTATTTCTTTATTACCCCTTGTCCTTACTGAAAAGGCTTTCAGTTTATCTCCATTATATATAATGCCTGAGAAGGGTTTAAGAAAGATACTCTTTATCATTTTAAGGAAAGATCCATTTATGTTCTCAAATTATTTTATAAGGATTAGGTGTTGTGTTTTGCCAAAGGCTTTTTCTGCACCTGTTGAGATAATCATATGATTTCTGTTTATTTTGTTATTGAAATTATCTTTTATACTGATACTTTTCCTAATATTAAGCCATCTCTACATTCCTGGTATAATATTTGGTCATGGTATATGATCCTTGTGATTTATTGCTATAATCTCCTTCATAGAATTTTTTGTTCCATCAAAAAACTTATGTTCTTTTTTTTCTTGTTTACACCTGAATTATTCTTTTATTTAACTGATTAACTTAATACAGAGTCCAGGTAAGCTTCACTCATACAGAAATGAGGAAACTGAGCCTTTGGTCCCTGCATACCTGCAGGAGATCTAACTTTCTAAACCTTTATTTTCCTGGCCCAATAAACCTATCTGGCTTTCAATGAAGTCTGGCTCGATTTAATTAACTATCCCTAGTATAATTATAGTCTAAAAAGAAAAGCCTGGTCAATTTCCTATCCGGGCTACCGGATCCATGGGAGACCCCTGGTGTCCTTCCTTTCTATACCTTTTTTCCTCCATTTTCACCTCCTACAGTGATGACATTGATGATATTGATGATGTTAATGTTGCTATTGATGACAATGATTATGTTAGTGTTGTTGATTTTGATGTCAGTGTTAATGTTGATGATACTGATGATATTGATGTTGATATTGATGCTACTGCTGCTGCTGCTGCCGCTGCTGCCAATGGTGATGCTGCTGCTTATGGTGATGTTGATTACATTGATGATGATGATGATGGTGATGATGTTTTGTTGATGACTGAATTTGTAGTTGGAGGTTTTTCTTTTATTTGAACCTTTCTGACCTTTCCCACTGTAATGATTAAAATTTTTTTGGAGACTATCTCCAACCTCTTTCACCCTTCCCTTGTATTGGTCTTCCCACCCCACCCTACCCCACCATGTGCTTCTTTATGAAATATAAATTACTCCATTTTATTTGTTTTCCTATTTCTCTTAGTATTATTCACTTTTTTACCCCTAGTCTATATTTTGTAAGGGGTAAATGTAGGGTTGAGATTGAATATAAATTTAGTTGTTCGCCTGGGATTTAATTTCTAAATCCCAATAAAAAATATTCAAGTCAGTTTGGGAATTTATGGTGCTTTAATTAATATAGAGGGAAAGAATTAAGAAGAAAGAGGGAAAAGGGTATAAGATTTCCTCGGCCTAGTCTGAGCCAAGGAAGTTCAGAGACCTTCCAGCCATGAGGCCTACTCCAAGATGAGGGGTATCCTAGGAGGATGGCATTTTAGGAAACATTAAGGGAAAAAAAAGGAATTGGCGTAAACTCCGAGAGAGCTCAGGGAAGATGCCTCACCTGACCCATACTGAGACAACAAAATGCTGCCACGAGTCAAACTGCTAGTTGAACCCAACATCTCTGAGAGAAAGACCCCGAGCTCAAATCCTCTGCCTCCAAAAGAGAGAGAGAGAGAGAGAGAGAGAGAGACAGAGAGAGAGAGAGAGAGAGAGAGAGAGAGAGAGAGTGACTTGAATATATATACTATTTTTTTACATTACTTCCTGCCATGGTACCATGTAACAATGATAGCTTAAGCTTGACTTCAGACAGCCCAGGGGGTCTGTCAGTTGTTTCTGATTTGTCAATTGCTAACACATGTCTGTCATAGGTCATCCTTCTCAACACTTAATCCTTAAGTAATGGTGTATACATTCCTGATTGCTAGACTAAGCAGGATGGAGTAATTCTAAAATTCACAATTTATATATGTGTATATATATATTTTGACATTTCATCTAATATAGTTTGTCACTGTTCCCTCTAAGTATACTTCTGGCTACCCTGATGATAGTAACAATTTTAAGAGTTACTTTTGTCCAAGTCTCTTTGGGGTATAAACGCAGTAGTAGTATGGCTTAATCAAAGGGCAGACAGTCTTTTAGCGCCCCTTGGGCATAGTTCAAAATTGACCTCCAGAGTGATTGGACCAATCCACAACTCCACAACAATGCATTAATGTCCCAATTTTGGCACATCTCTTCCAACATTTATTACTTTCCTTTGCTATCATATTAGCCAAATCTGTCAGGTACAAGATGTTACCTCAGAGTTGTTTTTGCTTTGCATTTCTATGATTATAAGAGATTTGGAACACTTTTTCATGTGTTTATTGATAGTTTTGAATTATTTATTCAAATTGCCTAGTGATGTCCCTTACCATTTATCAATTGGAGAATGGCTTGATTTTTTGTATAACTGATTTAACTCCTTATAAATTTGAGAAATTAGACTGTTGTTAGAGGTTTTTTGTTATAAAATTTTCCCCAATTTGTTTCTTCCCTTCTAGTTTTGGTTGTATTGGTTTTGTTTGTACAAACCCTTTTTAATTAAATTAATCAAAATTATTCATTTTATATTTTGTAATATTCTCTATCTCTTCCTTGGTCTTAAAATCTTTCCTTTCCCATAGATCGATCTGACAGATAAAATATTCTATTTTCACCTAATTTATTTATAGTTTCCTTCTTTATATTAAAGTCACTCACCCATTCTGAAATCTTGGGGCAGGTGTGAGATGTAGAAACCTAATTTCTCCCATACTGTTTTCCAATTTTCCCAGCAGTTTTTATCAAATAATGGATTTTTGTCCCCAAAGCTAGGATCTTTGGGTTTATTGTATACTGTCTTGCTGAAGCCACTTACCCCAGGTCTGTTCCACTGATCCTCCTTTCTGTCTCCTAGCCAGTACCAAATTGTTTTAATGACTAATGCTTTATAGTATAGTTAGAGTTCTGGGACTGCAAGGTCTCCTTCCTTTGCATCTTTTTTCATGATTTCCCTGGATATCATTGATCTTTTGTTCTTCCAAATGAACTTTGTTATGTTTTTTTTTCTAATTCAGTAAAAAAGTTTTTTGGTAGTTTGATGGGTATGGCACTAAATAAGTAAATAAGTTTGGGTAGGATGGTCATTTTTATTATGTTACCTGATCCTATGAGCAATTAATGTTTTTCCAATTGCTCAAGTCTAGTTTTAATTGTGTGGAGAGTGTTTTGTAGTTGTGTTCATATAGTTCCTGTGTTTGTCTTGGCAAATAGATTCCTAAATATTTTATATTGTCTAGAGAGATTTTAAAAGGAATTTCTTTTTCTAACTCTTGCTGCCAAGATGTGTTGGGAATGTTTAGAAATACTTATGATTTATATGGTTTTATTTTGTATCCTGCAACTTTTCTATAGGTTTTTTTTATTATTTCCACTAGCTTTTTAATTCATTTTCTAGGATTCTTTAAATAAACCATCATATCATCTACAAAGAATAATAGCTTGGTCTCCTCATTGCCTATTTTAATACCTTCAATTTCTTTTTCTTCTCTAATTCCTACTACTAATTTGTTAAGTACAATGTTAAATAATAGAGGTGATAATGGTCATATTTATTTCACTCCTGATCTTATTGGAAAAGCATTGGAATTGGAGATTTTTGGAAATTGGAAAATTTCTCCCCATTGCAGATAATGTTTGCTAGAAATATACTGCTTATTATTCTTAGGAAAGGCCCTTCTATTCCTATACTTTCTAGTGTTTTTAATAGGAATGAGTGTTGTATTTTGTCGAAGGATTTTTCTGCATCTATTGAGACAATCATGTGATTTTTGTTGGTTTGCTTGTTGTTATGGTCAGTTATGTGGATGGCTTTCCTAATATTGAACCATCCTTGCATTCCTGGTATAAATCCCAACTGATCATAATGAATAACCTTGTGATCACTTGCTGGAGTCTTTTTGCTAGTTTCTATTTAAGATTGTTGCATCTTATGTTCATTAAGGATATTGGTCTATAGTTTTCTTTCTCCGTTTTTGACCTGCCTGGCTCTGGAATCAGTACCATATTTGTGTAGTAAAAGGAATTTGGTAGAACTCCTTCTTTGTTTATTATGTCAAATAGTTTGTATAATATTGGGATTAGTTGTTCTTTAAATGTTTGATAGAATTCATTCATGAATCCATCTGGTCCTGGGGATTTTTATTAGGGAGTTCTCTGATGATTCAATTTCTTTTTCTGATATGGGATTATTTAAGTATTCTATTTCTTCTGTTAATCTAGGCAACAAAAATATAAACTAGAACGCCATATTTATTGCCATATAGTTTGGCAAAATAGGTTTTAATGATTGCCTTAATTTCCTCTTCATTAGAGGTGAGGTCTCCCTTTTCATCTTTGACACTATTAATTTGGTTTTCTTCTTTCCTTTTGTTAATTAGATTAACCAGTACTTTGTTTTATTTGTTCTTTCAAAGTACCAGCTTCTAGTCTTATTTATTAATTCACTAGTTCTTTTGCTTTCAATTTTATTAAGTTCTCCTTTAATTTTTAGGATTTCTAATTTAGTTTTTATTTGGGGATTTTTAATGTGTTTGCTCTCTAGTTTTTTAATTTGTATGCCTAATTCATAGACCTCCTGCCCTCTTTATTTGTGAATATATGCACTCGGGGATATATATTTCCCACTGAATAGTACTTTGGCTGGATCCCATTGATTTTGATATGATATTTCCTCATTCTCATTCTCTTCAATGAAATTATTAATTGTTTCTATGATTTGTTCTTTAACCAATCGATTTTGGAGAATTATATTATTTAATTTCCAACTATTTTTTTATTTGACTCTCCATGTACCCTTACTTGTTATTATTTTTATTGCATTCTGATCTGAAAAGGTTGAATTTATTATTTCTGTTCTTTTGTACTTGTTTTCCATGTTTTTTATGCTTTAGTACATCGTCAATCTTTGTGGATGTACTATGTGCTGCTGAAAAGAAGGTGTATTCCTTTTTTGTCCCTATTTATTTTTCTCCACATGTCTACTAACTCTAATTTTTCCAAGATTTCATTCACATCTCTTACCTCTTTCTTATTTTTTTTTGGTTTGATTTATCTAGATCTGATAGAGACAGGTTCAGGTCTCCCACTAGTATAGTTTTACTATTTCCTCCTTAAACTCCAGTAGTTTCTCCTTTAAAAATCTGAATGCTATACCATTTAGTGCATACATATTGAGTGCTGCTATTTCCTCATTGTCCATACTGTCTTTTATCAGGATGTAATTAACTTACCTATCTCTTTTAATAAGATGTATTTTTACTTTGGTTTTGTCAGATATCAAGGTTGCAACTCTTGCCTTTTTTTTCCTCAGTTGATGCACAATAGATTTTGCTTCAATCTTTAATCCTTATCCTGTTAGTGTCTACCCACCTCATGTGCGTTTCTTGTAGACAACATATGGTAGCATTTTGGTTTCTGAATCACTCTGCTATTTACTTCCATTTTATGGGTGAGTTCAATCAACCTGTTCACATTCAGAGTTATGATTACCACCAGAGTATTTCCCCATCATTTTGATTTCTTCTCCTAGTCCTGCCCTTCCTTCTTTCATTATTTCCTTCTACATCAGTGTTTTGCTTTTATTCAGTCCCCCTAATCCCCACTCTTATTTTTCTTCCCTTCCTACCCCCTCTCTTCTTATTCACCTTATATTTTTCTTTAGGGTCCATTGAATTCCTTCCCCCTTCTCTTTCTCTCCCTTTTGGTACCCTCCCCATTTTCCTACCCCCTCCCAAGTTTATCCCTATCAACTTCTCTTTAGGGTAAGATATAATTTTATACTCCAATGGATCTAGATATTCTCCTTTCTCGGAGTTAATTCCACTGAGAGTAACATTTAAGTATTACCTATTAGCACTCTCTTCCTCTCCCTCTTATAATGCTATTCTTTCACTCCTCTTTTTGTATTATAATTTATTCTATTTTTCTTAATCCTTCAAGTTTTTCTTGGTGCCATTTTCTATCCCCCTTTCTTATTTTCCATATCATCTTCAACCACTTAGTACCCCAATCACTTCCTATGAATAATTCTTCTAACTACTATGATAGTTAATACAGTTTTTGAGAGTTGCAAATATCATTTTTCCACATAGAAGTATAAACAATTTGACCTTACTTAATCCCTTAAAAGAAAAAAAACTCCTCTCATTTACCTTTTCATGTTTCTCTTGATTTTTGTATTTGGACATCAAATTTTCCATTGAGTTCTGGTCTCTTCTTTACAAATACTTGTAAATCTTCCATTTTGTTATATACCCATACTTTCCCTTGGACGTATATAGTCAGTTTTGATGAGCAGGTGATCTTTGGTTGTAGGCCCAATTCTCTTGCCTTTCTGAATATCATATTCCAAGCCCTGTGGTCCTTTTGTGTGTAGGCTGCTACATCCTGTGTTATCCTGATTGGTACTCCTTTCTATCTGAATTATCTCTTTCTGCCTTCTTTCAATATATTTTCCTTAGCTTAGAAGCTCTTGAATTTGGCAATTGCATCCCAATGGGTTGTCTTTTGAGGATTTATTGTGGAGTATGATCTATCAACTCTTTCAGTGTCTATTTTTCCCTTTTGTTCAAGCACATCAGAGAAGTTTTCTTAGATAATTTCTTGTAGTATGATGTCAAAGTTTCTGTTTATTTCCAGCTTTTCAGGTAGACCTATGGTTTTCAAATTGTCTCTCCTGGACCTGTTTTCCAAATCAGACATCTTCTCAATGAGATATTTTATGTTTCCTTCTATTTTGTCATTCTTTTGACTTTGCTTGATTCATTCTTTGTGTCTTGTGAGATCATTAGCTTCTACTTGCCCAATTCTAGTTTTTAAAGATTGGTTTTCAGCTCTGATCTTTTGCTTTTCCTTTTTGGTTTGATCCATCCTATTTTTCATGGCTTCCAGCAGGTCATTTCTGCTCTTCAATTTGCTTATCATTTCATTAGATTTTTCGGCTTCTTTTTTCCAAGTGGGATATTCTGTCTTTTAAACTATCATTCTCTTTTTAAATTATTTCCCACTTTTCTTGCTAGTTTCTTCTATCTTTCTCACTTGGATCATCATCTCAAATATGAGTTCCTCAAGAGGAACTAATTCCCATTTGGGGCTGGGTGGTTGGATGTGTTTGCTTGTTTGTCATCTGCTGCCTCATTTGCAGTCTGGAGTTTTTCACCATAGAAATTATTCAGAGTCAGAGGTTTTTTCTTGTTTGCTTGGGAGTTCTTGTTGTTGTTGTTGTTGTTGTTTTGGGGGGTAGTTGTAACTTGAAGTTTTTGGGTGTTGTGGCCATTGCTTTTTTAGTTTTTACTTCGCTTCCCAGTCAGAAGTCTTAGTGAGGAGGGTAAGTAGTTCTTTGTACAGAGTTACAGAGCGGTTTTTGCTCTGAGGCTATTTTACATCTCTGCTGCATCTTCTATGTTCAGCTCCTCTCTGCCCTATTTTTGCACCCAATCTCCAAATTCCTCAGCCTCCTGTGGTTCCAAGTCTCACTGCTCTCTGGGGTACGTCTGTGGTGTCCTCACCTAGTCCCCCAAGAACTTAGAAATTGTCCTACACTCTCTCTGACTCTAATGCCATAGATGGAATGGGGAAGGGCGTGATCATCTCATGCTTTGGTGGGAGTAATTTGACCCTCTTCTAGGATTGAAATACCCAAACCCTGACTACCTTTATGGCTGCACCTTACAGATGAGCCCCTTCACTTGTCTGATTTTGGTTTTTGTCCTTTTGAGGTGCTTTATATCAGTAGATGACGAGGAGAGGAAGCCCCTTGCTTCTACATTGTGGCAATTTTATCCCAGAAGTCCCAGATTCTATTTTTTAAATCTACTCTGCTATCCTCTTTCCTTTTTTGGGTGATTTAATCCCATTTATATTTATAGTTATGATTACTAAATGTGTTTCTCTCCTTATTTCCCCCATTCATCTTTTTCCCTCTTTTCAGCCTTTTACTGTTCACAGACATTTTGCTTCTGACCACCACCTCCCCTAACTCACCATTCTTGTTCATCCTTTACTTCTGCTTATTTTGCCCCTTTGTCCTAGTTCCCTCTTGGGTAGGATAGGTGTCTATAGACATATGAGTGGGTATGTTATTTCCACTTTGAACTAATTATGGTCATGCTTTGACCAATAAAGAGCCTTTTATCCCCTCTATCTCTCTTTTTTCTTTTCCCACTGTATTCCTTTTTCTCATTCCTTATTTTTATATGATCCCATTCTATTCAGCTTCATCCCTTCTTTTTTCTCAATATGTATCTCTATGCTAATATAAATAAAGTTCCCAGGTAGCCTAAGAACCTTAATTAGCTTGTTTGTTTAAGTACCCTTTGTATCTCTAGTATAAAATATATATTAAATATCTTACCACTCTCCCATTCAAAAATATCATTTAAATTTTACTGATTCTTAAGTTTTCACTTCTCTGTTTACTTTTTTATATTTCTCTTGAATGATGGCTTTGATCCTTGAATTTTCTTTTCAACTGTGGTCTTTTTGTCAGAAACACCTGCAAATCTTCTTTTTCACTAAAAATTATTTGTACTCCATGGAAAATTATGATCAGCTTCACAAGGTATATAATTTTTGGTTATAAATCCTAGATCTTTGGCCTTTGGGAATATTATATTCCACGCCTTCCAGTCCTTTAATGTAGAATCTACTAGATGTTGTGTTATCTTGACTGTGGCTCCACAATATTTGAATTGTTACCCTCTGATGGGTCACATTACTTATTTCTTGGATTGGGAGTTCTAGAATTTGGCTATAGTAGTCCTGGACATTGTCGGGTTTTGTTTGTTTGTTTGTTTTGGGGGAGGGCTGGTCTTTTTCAGGTGGTAATTGGTGGATTTTTTTTCAATTTCAGTCCTCCCTTCTTGTTCAAAGATATCAGTATAGTTTTTCCTGGTGATATCTTGTAATGTAGTGACCAGGCTCTTTTTTGATCTTGGTTTTCAGGTGTTCTGATGATTCTTAGATTAGCTTTCCTGGATTTATTTTCTAGGTCAGTTGTTTTTGCCAGTGAGATATTTGAGATGTTCTCTTATTTTTTCATTTTGATTTTGTTTTATTGTTTCCTGATTTCTTATGATGTCATTTACTTCTAGTTGTGCCATTCTGATTTTTAATGATTTTCTTTCTTCCTTAAGTTTTTGTGTTTCCTTTTCTTTTTGATTCTATCCAGTATTTAGGAAATTGTTTTCTTCAGTGTTTTCCGTCCATTTCCATTTGGCTGATTCTAATTTTTAGAGAGGTGTTCTCTTCATTGAATTTTTTCCCAAGCTATTGAATCTCTTTCATTTCTCTTATTTGATGTTTAACTTCTTTCCAAGTTCTTCCTGGGTTTCTTTTTGGGCCTGAAACTCTTTTCCCCTTATCTTTGAGACTTCACATGTTTTCATTTTGACATTGTTGTCCTCTTCAAAGTTTTCATTCTAGTCTTCCCTGTTACTAAAGTACCTCTTTAAGGTCAGGTTTTCCTTTTGACTTTTGCTTATCTTGCCAGTTTTCCTTTTTCCTCCCTCCCCCCATTATTTTGTCTATATGTGGAAGTTCTGCTTTGTTAATGACATAGAGGGAGTACTATTCTGAGCCTTCAGTGTAATCTTCTCTGGTGTTTAGGGTGGTTCCAGCTGCCTTTGAGTCCCACAGTGTACTTATGGGAGGGGAATTTGGCCTGGCTACCTTGCTGTAGAGATGCTTGTGGTTATTTTGTCTAGCTGGATTAAACTCTTACTCTTGCCAGTTCTCCTGGTGGTTCTAGAGGCAGGTTGGTCCCCAGTTCTATTGTATTTACCTCCACAGTCTACACTTAGTATGCTGATCCTGCCTATTACCACTCCTGGAACACATGTGATGAGTTGTACCCCCCCTCTGCTGGTTCCCAAGCATTGAAAGACCTGCTCTACTCTTATCTTCTCACCCATGTGAACTGGTTTCCTCTTGTTTTTCTTTGTTTTGAGGCAATTTTTACTTCTTTTTTTTTTGTATATGTGGATATCCATGATGAATTTGGGTAGATTGAGAACAGTCCTTACCTCACCATCTTAGTTCCCAGAAGTGGAAGTGGAAATGATTTTTATTTGTAGTAATATTAGATAGGACACAGGAAATAAGTATCATGGTTACCAGCCTTGGGGAACTTTTGCTATAGTTGGGAAGACATGACTAATCTAAATTTGTAACAGCTATTTAGATATACTTTAGAGGGAGAGGGTATATTGTGTTAAAGATCTGAGAAGAGAGTAGGGAAACACTGAGAAAAAAAAGGAAACACTGAGCATTCTGGAAAGGGCAGGTGCCAGGGGCTATCAAGCCACCATATTTTGACCTGATCACTTGTGGAAACCAGGAGGTCACAAAGTGGCTCCTAGGAAGGATGGAGATATTCAGCCCCCCACCCCCACCCCCATGTGACTGCTTTCACTAACATCCTCTTGTTATTGGAATAGCTATGATTATTGTTCTTACTTAGCCTCAGGAAAAATAGATGAGAGCAAAGTGCTTTCCTGAGTAATACTCGTGTCCCATTTTAATTCCCCCAGAATATCACCAAAAGATTATAATTATAGAATTAAACCTAAGGATTCTTATGTACCCACTTAGATAGAGCCCTCTTTTCAATGCATAAAACTTCTGACAAATCTGTGCTCAGAATTCCCCAACCTAAATCTGGTTCATGTTAATTCTACCTGCTAACCTCACACTTAGCAACAATGTTTTGTTGACTATCTCCTTAGGCTTTGCATCTGTTGTTAGGATCTATGGAGACATGTATGTTAAGAATGAAACTGTGTGCCAATTAGATGTGTGACCACAAAGGTACAAAATAAAGCCAAACCTCAGCCAAGGTGGAACAGTTTTTCCTGTGAAACCTGTGCTGAGGGTTGAATACAAAAGCTGTGTGCCATTCAACATTCCACCAACACCATCCCACCTCCAAGATCCCATCACCTGTGGGAGGCTCGCCCATCCCGCAGCAGGCAGGGGTTTTTTGCTCATCGTCCTACCCAAGAATTTCCAATTGAGGACAACAGAGAGAATGGAAGTTAAAGAGATGAGAGGGACTCCCTCACCAGCCCAATATAGCCATCGATTTTTGCTGCAAGCCATTTTAATAGTCACCGTTCCAAGACCATCAGCTAGGAAAGCAGTTTTCTTTCCCAGACCACAGGGAGAGGTTGAAAGAATGTTCCATATTGCTATAGTTAAATAGTGGAAGATGTTCCAGTCAGGGATGATACATTCCAAGGGAGTATGAAGAACTGAACTGTCTGTATCAAATTCTTACTTTCACTTGGCTTGTTCAATAGCAAGTATTGGATAGGATTGGTTTGGGTTTGCAGTTGGTTTGCATGTGGTAACCAAAGGTGTTTCTTTTATATGTTTTTTGTTCTTCTGACCACAAAAATGAAGTTGACTCAGATATGTTCATCTCCTTGTGGCTCTTTGTTTATGGTCTGAATGAGTAGGACAACTTTGACTGTTTTAGCCATACAGAAGAATGTTGAGTAGGACAATCCTCTCTGGTTCCAACCTTGAAATCAAGTCCCTATTCCACTGCTTAGAGAATTTTTCTCTAATAAAGGGACTGGGGCTGGGGAGGCATATATTACATTATGCACCATTTATCCCATATTTCCTAATAATAATATAAGATCCCCAAAGCAGAATTTTTAAAGGGACCTCCAGACCATTCCCCTCCTTTGGCAAAAAGAAGCTACCTCTCATTGTAGTTGTTATGTGACACATTAACCAAACAGTAATAATATTCAAATGATTGCACAATTATTATTTATTAGGTCCTGAGTTAGAAGCTAAAGGAATACAAAAGGTTTTCATTATCTTTTTTTCAAGAAATCATAGAATCCAAATATGGGAGCTGGAAGTGACTATAAATATCATCTAATTTAATCCCTCACCCCACATTCTTTACCGATGAGGAAACTAAAGCCCTAGGTAGTCAAATGACCCAAACCAGGTCATATAGCTAATTGCAAGCCAGAACTAACCACTGGGATTTTATGACTCCTAATCCAATGTTCATACTATACCTCTTCATAGTGCCTCAGCTTTTCTTCTTGTGGGAAGGGAGGAAATAGACCCAAATAATAAAACAAGATATAATGTGGTGGACCACAGACCACAAGTATGTTACCAACCTCACAATTGTCTACTTAAATATATCTGAGGGCTATCAGATAGATGCAATCACAAACTTCTGGATAATACTTATTTTCCTGCTTATTTTCACTAAATTTACCTGGACTTTTTTTTTTAAGAAAGGCTAACTAAGAGCTACAAATCCATAAACAGGCAGTGTGGGGCAATAGATTTAGCAGTGGAGTTGTAGTCAGGAAGGCTTTAGTCTAAATTGTTCCTGAGACACTTACTAGCTATGTAAATCCTGGGCTAGTCATTTCATCTCAGTTTATTTTTCTCATCTGTAAAATGGGAATAAAAATCCCTGCCTCATAGAGATTAAATGATATAAAATATATGTATGTAAATTGCCTTATAAACCTTAAAGCACTATAATAATGTTAGCTTTTATTAAGTCTATATTAAACATTCATTAAATGTTTGCTTGTCCTTCAAAGAAGGAGTCTGTTGTTTACACTCAAAAGGAAGGGAAAGCTTCTTTTTTGTCTTTCTGCGTATAAGCTAGGACCACTTTTCTACACCGGTTTTTCAGAGAGGGAAAAGGTTTCATCATCTTGAGTTCTTAACCTCAAAAAAACCAAGTCTGATCTTAGGAAAGGAAATGGAATTCAAGGTTTCTTGGCTCAGATATGCGAAGGCTTTGCTTTTTTTTAACATCCTCCAAGGGCAATTGTGATTACTGCTGAAGTGGGAACACAGGTTTACAAAATGTTCTCCAGGATGAAGTATTGGGGTTGGGGAGGGGCGGGAAGTGCCTTCCTCCAGGGAAAAGGAGAGTCTTTTCAGCATCCACTGTTGACCTTGAGGATACATGTTATATGGATGTAGTCCAATTAATGAAAACAACCCCAAACAATTGATTAGCCTGCCTCATCCACTCAGTGTCCAATTTGGCTCATCATTTTAAACATTTAATTTAATAATTAGTCCATTCAACAAGCAATGTTTAAGCCCAGTGGGTGGGTTATTATGTTGGACAATGGAAGATAATTTAGAGAGGACCAATTCTGACTTCATGGATCGTAAAAATCAGAAGCAGGATAAGGCACCAGCACAGATAACTCTCCTATACAATATGACAAGTTAATTTAATAAGAGGAAAAGAAGGAAAGATGCTGTCTCAAGGGAAGCAGTTGTTGACCAGGGGAAAAAAAGTGCTGGATTAGGACACAAAGGATCTTGGTTGTAACCCCAGCTTTGCCAATTACTTCCAGTGTGACTTTGACTAAGCCATTTAAAGTGTGTGTGTGTGTGTGTAACTTCACTTCTGCCCAAGACTGAGGTAATTCTCCTAAGAGGACAATTCTATTATGTTGAGTACTGGGCTGCATACTTCCAAGAGAATATGTGACCTGATTTTCTGAGATATCTGAGCCTGAGAAACTGCAGACATTTTATGTGAAGAAAGACATGACTTCAGCTTGTTATAAGCACTACAGGAAATGAAGAGAGCGTGAGGCAATCAAGAGACTGGGAAAAAAAACTTTTGAATAGGAAAAGAATCAGTAAATATTTATTAAGTACCTACTATGTGCCAGACATTATGCTAAAACTTTATAAATGCTTCATTTGAGTGTCACAACAACCTGAGGCAGGTGATGTCATTATCCCCATTTTACAGCTGAGGAAAATGAGGCCATACTGGTAGGAAACTCTTGGGGGCAAGAGCGCTTTATTGACCAAACTACCAAGAGAACATAGATCTCCACAAAGACACGGAGATGTGTCTCCCATTCTTGTCCCCTCAACTGCTAAGAATAGACTCATCCAGTGAGATTATTCTTTCTCTTTGGTTAAAATGAGTTTTTAATCTCAGAAGGAAAGGAAAGCTCATTTACTCCTGTGTATTCTTGGACTATTCTAGTCTATAAAAGTTCCTCATTTCTCTTTACTATTTACTTTTGTAAGGCCGTCTACTCGTTGTTGTTTTTTTTTTAATGCTTTCTTTCTGCCTTAGAATTAATACTGGGTATTGGTTATAAGGCAGAAGAATGGTAAGGGCCAGGCATTGGAGTTTGTGTCACACAGCTAGGAAGTGTCTGAGACTAAATTTGAACCCAGGATCTCCCATCTCTGGACTTGGGTCTCAATCCACTGAGCCACTCAGCTGCCCCCAAGGATGTCTACTAGTTTATGGTATCTGCTATTTGTATAACCAGAATTTAAGGGGAGAGAGCCAAGATGGCAAGACTGAGCCAAGTTTTGCCCTCTTTTAAGGGCAATCAGGGTAGATGCCTTTTTTTCTGAAAGCTCCTGTTTCTAGAATGCATATACTTGAATTGTCCTAAATAGATATAAATCTGGTCCAAAGATACCTCTTCAATATGAGAATGAAGGAGAGACCTCGTGTCCTTCCCCAGCTAGCCTGCTTGGTGTACTAGCAAAAACCTCTACAGAGGCAGAAATTCCAATCTCTTATGGAGAAGGAGCTGGACAGATCCCAGATCAGGTGTCTTTCTATGCCACTTGTGGGCCAACCATTTCTCTATCAATGGCACCCTCCCCACCCCGCCCCATTCCCTTCCACACACCCCAAGGTATGTTTGAGTTGATCTCTAAAAACTGGTCAGGAATTCACTACCTGAAGAGGATGGAAGGATCAAGCATGAACCAGATCTAGAAGGCTATTACTTATGGGGCCGCTTCATGTCATGGAACCTTTGGCTTATGGGCCAAAAATATCTCTGATGTGGCATCACCCCCATTTCTAGTATTTGGATTGAGAGGCTGTAGAAAGTATCCAAATAAACCTCGATCTCTCTGGTTTGGGGATACTTGATCAGGAAATAATGAAGGAGTTAATCCTTAAAGGAAATTCACCTAAACTGAAAAAGAAAAAAACAAAGGAGAGAAGTAATAATAAATGGGGCTTCTAGCCATGATCATTGGACTAGAAGAGAAAAACTACTTATAATATTCTGGCAGGTATAGTAGTCTTAGCTTGTTTTATGCAAAACCAATGCAAAAATTATAATTTACACAAGACCAATTAGAGGGTGATTATTCATTTTACAAAGACAGTGTAGCTTCTATTGTATTTAGCTATAGTTTAATTTCCTTTTTTTCTGTGAATTTGAAAATCTTCAATAGCAACATCCCATCATACAAAAAAGAAAAGGATTGTATAAGAAATTGGGTATTCTATTATGTAGTTTGTTTTAAGAAATATATTCATTTGGTCAATGTAGTAACAAAATGGTTATTTTTCCCTTCTGTGCATTTTTTAAAAGTTTGATTGGTGCCCTATTTTGAATCCCTATCATTACTCACTAACCTATCAGAGAGCAGTCTCATATAATGATAACTCTATATATTTATATATAATTATATAAACATATATGTATACATGTTTTAACTTTACCTTCTGTCTTTGAATACTAGGTATTAGTTTCAAGAAGAGTGGTAAGGGCTAGTAAATGGGGGTCAGGTGACTTTTCCAGGGTCACAGAGCTGGGAAGTGTCTGAGGTCAGATTTGATCCTCGGACCTCTCATCTCTAGGCCCGGCTCTCAATCCACTGAGTTACCCAGCTGCCCCCCCAAAATTATCAGTCCTTTAAGGATGTCCTCTATGAAGAAAAAAGTAGGTCTTTTTATTCTTTGGTTGTTTTTCATAATTGCACAATATTTATTTTTGAGTGTTTTGAAGAGGTTTTTCTTTCTAGCTACATTATTATAGTTGTGTTGGATATTATTTTCTTAGCTTTGCTTATGTCACTCTGCCTCAGATCATGTAAATTTTTCCAAGCTTCTTTGTCTTCATCCTGTTCATTGTTTTTACTTAAAAAATTTAAATCACTATTGATCAACTATATCAGTCTATAGTTCCTTTGCTGTACTTTATCTTCCCCTGATTTAGGTTATTAGGGCTATACTTGTCTCATAAAAAGAGTCTGTTAGAGTCCCCCCCCTTTTTTGAGACTAATTTGTGCTATATTAAGACTAATTGCTGCTTAAAAGTTTGATAGAATTCTCCTGGGAATCCATCAGGACTGTGATTCCTTCTTTGATTGTCTTTAGACAACTTGTTCTATCTCCTTTTCTGAGACTGAATTATTGAAGATCTTGATTTGGTCTTCTGTTAGTTTCTATATTTCATATTTTGTTTTTTTAAACCTTTACCTTCTGTCTTGGTAAGGGCTAGGCAATTGGAGTTAAGTGACTTGCCCAGGGTCAGATACCGAGGAAGTATCTGAGGCCAAATTTTAATTCCAGGACCTTCCATCTCTAAGCCTGCCCCTCTGTCCTTATGTTTTTCTTTTTTGAACATATTTCTCTGTTTCTTTTGTGTTCTCAGATTGGTTAGCATATAACTGTGCATAGAGTCTGATGCTTTTTTTTTTTAATTCTGGTTCAGTTGTGAGTTCACCTTCACCTTCATCACTGATTATTTTGTTGATTTTCTTCCATAATGTTAATTAATTTGGCTAAAGGATTATCAATTTCTTTACTCTATATTTTCAAAGAATAGACTTTTGGTTCATTTATCATTTCTACATTTTGACTTCCAGTTTTTGTCCCCTAATTTTTAGTATCAACTCTTTTGGGCTTATTTAGGGTTTATTTGTCGGTTTTCTAATTTCATTAATCGACTTTCAGTTCATTTGTCATCTCTTTTTCTATTTTGTTAATGCTTGTTTTAGTGATATAATTTTTACCTCTGTTGATTGCTCTGACTGAATCCTAGAAATTGTAAGGTATTTTTCCATCATTGTCATCATTATCATCTAGGCAATTCACTGAGTAAAGTCAGGCAAAGCTGGATTCAAATCAAGCTTCAGCCACTTACTGAATGACTCACTTAGATATGGAATCACTTAACTTTGGTTGGCCACAGTTTCCTTAACTGTAATATTAGGATAATAGTACCTATGTCCTAGGGTTATAAAGATAAAATTAGATAATATTTGTGCTGTGTAAATGGAAATTATTATATATAATTATTAATTGTTTCCATGATTTGTTCTTTGCCCCACTTATTATTTAGGATTTCAGTATTGTCTCCTTTTAGATCTGTATCTTTTGTTGATATTCCCTGAATTTTTTATGATTTTTCATGTGTTATGAAATTTGTCATTACTTCCTTATATTTACTATAATATCTCTGTGACTTAATATATGGTCATTTTTCGAGGAAGGTCTATGTGATTCTGAAAAATCCACACACTTCAGCAGTTTCATTTAAAAGACAGCACAAATCCTTTTGCTCCAGTTTCTCCTGGCAATTCGTTCAAATCTATATGATTTTTTCAAAAGATCTTTCTTTTAGATTTGTCCAAAACTGAAAGAGGGATATTAAAGTCTCCTGCTATTCATGTAGCAGGTATGTTTTTCTTGTATTTAACTTATGCTGATTCATAATTTATATTCCAAAGCATTTGTGAACATACAAATTTAATATCAATATTAACTCATTATCTATGATTCCTTTGTATATTGTATTTTCCTATATTTCTTTGTATTTTTTCCTTATATTGTAAATTTTGGGTTTAGTTTTAACAACATGCTTGCAACTTTTAATTTTTTAGATTTACCTTATGCATAGTAAATGTGACTCCCTAGAAGTCCCTCAAGCAAAACTAGATATTTCATAAATATTTTGTAATAATAAAAAGACTAAAATTTCTAATTTTGCATGTGGGATCTCATTGAGATTGAAACAAAATCATAACTTCTATCTTCAAACCCTCACAAAAGATTTCCACAGGGATTCCACTTAATATTCTGCAGCCCCTAGAGCAGCTAATGGCATAGTGGATAAAGAGCCGGGCCTGGAATCATGAAAACCTGGGTTCAAATCTGGCCTCAGACACTTTCCAGCTTTGTGACCCTGGGCAAGTCACTTAACCTCATTTACCTAGCCCTTGCACTTCTGTCTTAAGAGTTGTTATTAAAACAGAAAGTAAGCATTTTTAAACGCTGCTGGCGGCTTTCCTCTCATTCTCTTGACATGGTATGGATGCCAGTGGAGTACAGGGGCATGCCTATTGGTTCTCCCTTTTTTTTTGCCATGTGACTAGACCACATTCTTCCCCAGTTATTCACTTCTTTATTGACTTCTTTCTGATGTGATTTTTGGTGGGTATTCCACTCATGCCCACCATGCAGCTTTCCATTGCCATTAGTCCATCTTCAACTTTAACATGTGAGAGATTGTGGTATTCCATGACTCTTGGTCTTATAAATCCATACTTCTAAATAAAATTAAGAGTTCAAAATTGGGAGCAACAGACACCCCACCTCCAACAAAAAAAAAGAATCTAATCTTTGATTTCTACCCAAACCCCTTCCCATACACTCATGACAACTGAATACTGAACACCAAATTAAACAATGAAATGCATACTAGAAAGGGAATTGGGGGGAAAGGAGAAAATTGATGTGGGATTAAAGTAAACTTGCCAGGCACTAAGGGAACGTTCCTGCTGTTTCAACATAATGTTGGTATTTTGACTGATTTTGACTAAGATTCTATAGTTTCACAATAATTATCCTTGGCTGATTATCTGGATACTCTAGCCTTCCTTTCCAATTGAGAGAAACTTCGCCCTTCACTGAGAAGTAGAAGTTATTTTATGACATATATCCTATCTGTGCAGGGTTTGTTCCAACATCTCTGTGAGACCAAATTCTTTTTTTTTTTAATTTTATTTAATTGATTAATTTAGAGTATTTTTCCATGGTTACAAGATTCATGTTCTTTCCCTCCCCTTCCGTAACCCCCTCCCATAGCCAACATACAATGCCACTGGTTTTTACAGGTGTCTTTGGTCAAGATCTATTTCCATATTATTGATATTTGCATTACGGTGATCATTTAAGGTTTTTATAACCCCAGTCACATCCCCATTAACCATGTATTCAAGCAGTTGTTTTTCTTCAGTGTTTTTACTCCCACAATTTTTCCTCTGAATGTGGATAGTGGTTTTTCTCGTAGATCCCTCTAAGTTGTTCAGGATCACTGCATTGACACTATTGGAGAAGTCCATTACATTCAATTGTACCACAGTGTATCAGTCTCCGTATACAATGTTGTCCAGGTTCTGCTCCTTTTGCTCTGAATCACTTCCTGAAGGTCTTTCCAGTTCACATGGAATCCCTCCAGTTTATTGTTCTTTTGAGCACAATATTATTCCATCACCAACAGATACCACAATTTGTTCAGCCATTCCCCCCAATTGGAGAGCATCCCCTCATTTTCCAATTTTTTGCTACCACAAAGAGTGCAGCTATGAATATTCTAGTACAGATCTTTTTTTCTTTATTATCTCTGGGGTACAAACTCAGCAGTGCTATGGCTGAATCAAAGGGCAGAAACAGTCTTTCAGCACCCTTTGGGCATAGTACAAGAACTCAGTTCTTGAGAGAATGCCAAAGTAGCCAAGGGAAACCCCCTGCCTGAAATTACCAGATGCTGTTGATGGAGATTACTAGGACCTATCATTTGGGTTCAGGGACTCTGAGTACTTCTACTGACTTCTCAGAAGTACCAAAATTGGCCGCCTCTGCCACCACTTCCCCAGCTTTTTCCTGATGAAGAAACTGAATCTGAGAAAGGTTAAATGATTTTCCTTGGAATACATCCCTACAAAGTCCACTGCTCTATATACTACTCTGCCTAACTTCCTATAAGGTCCCTTAAGAGCATTAAGCCTGTTTTTACTTCCTTCTTGTCTTATTTCTTTATCAGTCTTTGCCAGTCAAGCAATAATTATTTTTTTAAACTATCATGTGTTAGCCCCAGGGATAACTGCTAGGAGATATAGAACAGCAAAATATATATCCCTATTCTCAAAGAGTTCACAGTCTAATGGGGGAGACAAGATGTAAAAAACTACTTTTAAACAGAAGGAAGACATTAGAATTAAGGGGAACAACAGGAAAGGCTTTGCCTTAATATTAACTTAGTTCTCATTCTTCTGGGCTTAAATGCCCCAGACCTTTCTAAATTTGCTTCCCCTAACTTGTTACTAGAATGGGAACCCAAGACCTGAAAGCCATAGATAATTTTTTTAAGACAATCCAGTTATATCATCCATATGATGCCTTTTCTAGAATCTGACTGTGGCCCCCGAGAAATTTTTCCAAACTATCTGGTCCCCAAACCTCAAAGTTGTTTCTTCATTAAATTTCAGGTATCATGCCTTCCTCATCCATCTACTTAAATTTACTGGAAATTTATTTCCTAACTTTCACTTTGATCCATCTGGTTTGCCTAAAGAAAATTAGATGTCAGTCTGCCCTCAGGTTCTATGATCTGCCTTACCTTCCTCTTGGTTAATGGCATAGACCAGTAACGGTGAACCTTTTAGAGGGGCAGATGCTGTGAGAAATGTACTGAGGCAAGGGGAAGGGGAACAGCCTCACCCCATGTCCCTTTGGTTTCTGATAATGAACTCTGGTGAACTCTGTGCTGAGGCATTGGTGCATACACCCACAGAGAAGGCTCTTAAAGCCCCCTCTGGCACACATGCCATAGGTTCACCACCACAGGGATAACCTCTCATCCTGGACTAAATTGTATTCTCCTTCTGACTCTATGAACGTTTGTTACTTACTCTACAGTTACTGTGAGTTGACAGACACAATTTGGGGTCAATGGGCATTGACACTCATCATAGAATCCCAGAATTAGAAAAGACATATACAGAGCAAAAATATTTCAACTTTTGACATCAGGGAGCCTTCCTTTCCTCAGAATCACTGACAGGTAGTCATTCAATTTTTTCTCGAACTTTTCCAGGAGATGGAATTAGAGATATTAATAAAGCCACTGCGTAATTTGATGGCTCCAATTGGTAGAAAGTTTTTCCTTACATTGATACAAGGTCTGATTCTCCATAGCCATGCAAGAACAGGTATCTGGAAAATTGCAAAGTAAATTTAATCCTAGTATTGTGGAATTCTTAGAATTAAAAGGGGTCTTAGATAGATTCATTTAGTCTAACTCCTTTATGATGTAGACAGAAAAAAATTAGACCAGATTCATCAAGAAAGTTAAAATCTGCCAATATCTTGACAGGAGTATGGCTCAACAGCTGGTCTACTATTTTTCCCCCCTTAATTACATGAAAAAAATTAAGCTTGCTTTTCTTTGAGCCAAATTCTCTCCTTCCCTCCCTCCCTCTCTGCCCTCCTCTTCCCCAGGAAGGCATGCAATCTGATAAAGATTTTACCTGTGTAATAATATAAAAAATTTTTCCATATGAGTCATTTTGTAGAATATATTAGTTCATGTAAGTCTTTCAAGGTTTTCTGAAATCACCTTTCTCATCATTTCTTAAAGCACAATCATATTCCATTATAATCATATTTCACAGCTTACTCAGCAATTCCCCAATTGATAAGCCTCCCCTTAATTTTCAGTTCTTCACCGCCACAAAAAAGGGTTGCTTTAGATATTTTTTGTACATTTACGTCTTTTTCCTTAAAAAAAAAAATCTCTTTGGGATATAGACCTAGTAATGGTATCACTGGATCAAAGATTATATACAGTTTTAAATACTGCTTGTATTAGGGGTACTAGACTTAGACCAGGAAACTGAATTTTAAGAAAGATGTTGATAAGCAGATCCTTTAATTAGTTTAAAGCCCACTGGGCATAGTTCCAAATAACTCCAAAATGGTTGAATCAATTTACAACTCCATCAACAATGCATTAGTATACCAACTTTCCCACACCCCTTCCAATATTTATTTTTTTCTATCATATTAAACAATCTGCTAGGTGTGAGGTGGTACCTCAGAGTTGTTATAATTTTTATTTCTCTAATCCAGAGTGATTTAGAACATTTTTTCATGTGACTAGAGATAGCCTTAGTTTCTTCATCTGAAAACTGCCTGTTCATATCCTCTGACCATTTATCATTTGGGAATGGCTTGTATTTTTATAATTTTTTGGGTTTTATTTTTATTCTTTGTTTTCATTTTAAATAAATAACAACTATAATTACAATAAGCCACTTTTCATAGCATTACAAGCAAAATAAATTTATAAATTAATATATGTAGATATCAAATTCATGTATTTTAAAGACAGAAAAAATAATCAAAATTTAAAGCTGGATCTAATTTATTGCACCTTTTTTATGTGACAAAGAAACATTGGAGGTATCAGACAACCAAAAAATTTATTAATATTTACATTCTTAGTATCTTAGTTTTAATGAAAAGAACTTTAACAAAGGAAAGGGAAGCTTTACAGACAGAATAATTTGATCTAAAATTCATACTTTATCTTGTAGAACACTTAAACATTTACTCAGAATTTTCACACCGAGTAATTGAAATTCACTTGCATCTCAATTTGCAATGCAATTTTCTGTCATATTTAAATTCTGTTTTATAAATGTGACTCAGTTCTTCATATGCTTGAAAAATAAGACCTTTTTCAGAGATGTTATAAATTTTTTCTTCAATTTTTTGTTTCCCTTCTAATTTTGGTTGCATTGGTTTTGTTTACAATCTCTTTTTAATTTAATATAATCAAAATTGCCCATTTACACCCTTTAATGGTCTCTTGTATGATCATAAATTTTCCTTTATCCATAGATTTGGCAAGTTAGCTATTCTGTGCACTTCTAATATCCTAATGGTATAACCCTTTATGTTTAAATCATGGAATCCATTTTGACTTTATCTTAGTATATGGTATGACATGTTAGTTACCCATATTGGTCTCTGCCATACCTTTTTCCAGTTTTCTGAGCATTTTTGTCAAATAATAATTTCTTGCCCCCAAAGCTTAGATCTTCGTCTTTTTCTAACACTAAATAACTATATTCATAAGTATTTGTAGCTAGTCTATTCTAGTGACCTTCCATTCTATTTCTTCATACAAGTTTGTTTTGATGATTACGGCTTTGCAATACAGTTTGAGATCTAGGACTCCCTAAGTCACCTTTCACATTTTTTTTGCATTTGATTCCCTTGATATTCTTGATCTTTTTGTTTGTTCTAGATTAAATTTGTTATTTTTTCTAGCTCAATTAGTAAGGCATTAAATAAGTAGATTAGTCTACACTTTTTGTAGGGCCAACAAAAATGAAGAATACTTTTTACATACTCAAATTTTTATTATATTTTAAAATAAAAAATAATTCTTGCCTCTTGAACCTTCCAAAAACAAGTAGCCAACTGCATATTAGTATCCTTGTTCTAAAACACTGAGCAGATTAAAAAAAAAAAACCTTTACCTTCTTTCTTAGCATCAAATCTGTGTATTGGTTCCAAGACAGAAGAGTGGTAAGGTCTAGGTAATGGGGATTAAGTGACTTGCCCAAGGTCACACAGGAAGGATACATGCCTGAGGCCAGATTTAAAACCTGGATCTCCCATTTCTAGGCCTGGCTCTCATCCACTGAGCCACCTGTTTGTTCTGACATGGAGAAAATTCTAACACAATAACATTTAATAGGGAAGATGAGGCTTCAATTAAAAAAGTGATTTTGTGAGGACAAAATGGAGAGTATAACAGTCTGTTTGAAAAAAAATTGTTTTGAAAAGCTGCAAACTCCATCTGAGTCTATAATGAGACAAGTAAGGCAATAAAAGCTAATATGTTTTGAGGCAACATTAAAAGGCATAATTTTTGGCGATAAAGAGGTGATTGTTTCAATAATGGCCCAACTATACCAAATCTGGGGTAGTAAACTTAGACCAGGAAACTGCATTTTAAGAAAGATATTGATAAACAGAGAGTTTTCAGAGGAGGATCACCAGAATGGGGAAGGGCTTTGAGGTTAGGACATGAAGATTCTTAGCTGGAAAAAAAAGAACACATCAGAGAAGAAAGGGAATATGGATTTATGAAATGGCTGCTATGTGCCAGGCAATATTCTAAACTCTTGACAAATATCCCATTTAAATCTGTGAGATAGGTACTATTATCATGCCCACTTTATAGTTTGGAAACTAAGGCAAGTAGAGATGAAGTGATTTGCTCAAGATCATACAATTAATAATTTTCTGAAGTTAGATTTGAACTCTAGTCTTCCTGACTCTAGGTCCTCTATTCTTTTCACTGTAACATCTTAGATGCCTCTGTGGTGTCAAGTTTTTGAAAGGATAATTTATGAAAGCAAAACTAGACTTGTTCTATTGGGCTTCAGAGGGCATAACTAGAGGCAATAGAATACAAGTTTCAGAGGCAAATTTAAGCTTGGTCAAAGGAAAATCTTTCAAACTAATTTAAGAATTCCCTGTCATCAGAAGTCTCCCTGTACATGCTAGAGGACCTCTTGTTGGTTATGTTATAGAAGGGATTCTTTTGTGGGTGTAGGCATAAAGTTGATAGCCTCTGAGGTTTTTCTCAACTCTGAAATTCTGCAGTTCTGTGAGTTACTTGCCCAGAGTCACATTGACAGTATACATAAGATCAGAGATGCAAGAACAGATCTTTTAATTAGTTTTCCACTCTCCTGTGCCAGCCTGCTTTCTCTCTTTCATACATCTCTTCAATTATTTGAAGATAACAATCATATTCTCTTTTCTCCAGGCTAAATAACTACCCATGCTTCAACAAGTCCTTACTCCACATGGTTTACAGTTCTCTTGTTCTGGTTATCCTCCTCTGAATGGGCTCTAATTTGTTAATATAATGTATTGGTATCACAGAATAATAGATATAGAGAAGGAAGAGACAAGAATCTATCTGGCTCAATCTTTCTTTCTTTTCCAGATAAAAGGAAATGTAGGCAGAAAGGTTAGGTAACAGAGAGGACTATGCCATGCTGCTTACTTCTCAAAATTCTTCCCACTGCTTTGCCACCTCTCTCCAGATGTGAATCTGGATCCTAATCCCAGCCTCTGCCCATGTCCAAACACCCCCCCCACACACACACACACACCTCACCTTTCTCTTTTGCTGTCTTTGCTTCCGTGCCTCCATTTATAAATCTTTGTTAATTACCTTAGTTGATGATCCAACCCTCAGACAGGTGTGATTCTAGCTATTTGTCCCAAAGACTTTTTCTCTTGACTGACATTTAAGCCATTAAAGTTACATAGGGGTTAGGAAACCCAGTTTAGGTTAGGAAACACAGCACCCCTCTGGCATTTTTCCATTAGCAGATTATAGGGATTAGTTTAGAAGATTAGAAAATTGACACTTTGAGCCCGGAAGGGATGAACTAGAGAGCACTGGTGAAAACCTGCCAAAGGAAAGGATGTGGGGATGAAAGGACCTATTAGAAGAGTTCCCCCACCTGGGGATCCATCAAGGAAATGAACTGGACACTGCCTTTCCAAAGGAAAGGGCTTTAGTGATCAATTTAACATTTTAAGGACATACCCTGCCCCACAAAGGAAAGTGGTGATGGAGGGAAGACTGAGGAATAAATGGAACCTTAAGTGAAGACTTTAGGATACTTTGTTTCCCAATGGAGGACAATCTCCTCACTTTGTTGCAGTTTTGTACAGATCCCCCTTAAATGGGAATACTCCTACTTTGTTTCAAATGCAATCCTGTTTTGACAAATGAAGCAACACTGGCGTACTCTGATCTGTTCCCTCTCCCAGCAGCAGCAGCAGCAGCAGCAGCAGCAGCAGCAGCAACCCTTCCTCCCTCCGCCCCCCAACTCTATCTGCACAACTGGCTCTAGCTCCCTAGCCAGCAATTTACTTCCTAGCTACTGATTGGCCCGGCTGAGGACAGGGGAGTGGGTGAGGGGGGGCCGGGCGGGGGGAGCTGGCACAGAACCTCTATATATTCCTAAAGGAGGGAAAGGCAGACCCATACCGTGCTGAAGTTGAGTTCGGGCAGTCTCAACATCTTGTTCACAGCTTGAGCTCAAAACCCAAGAAGTCAAAATGTGCAAGGGACTAGCAGCCCTGCCCCACTCCTGCCTGGAAAGGTGAGAACTTGAGTTTCTTTGGCTTCAGAGGCTGAGCCCAGTCAGTGCCTGAGAGGGTGACAGGATCCCTAGGTGCAGCTGGGTGATTGGATACTTGAGCAGAGGTGAAATGTGTGCCTGATTCAAAGCCATAATAAACTCTAATATCCTCTTTTTGGAGCTCATAACCAACTTAGACTTTAACAGAGGGTTGGGGTTTTATTTTTATTTTTTAAACCCTTACCTTTTGTCTCAGAATCAACATTGTGTATTGGTTCCAAAGCAGAAGAGTGGTAAGGGCTAGGCATTGGTAGTTAAATGACTTGCCCAGGGCTATATAGCTAGAAGTGCCTGAGGTCAAATTTGAACCCAGGATCTCTTGAATTTTGGCCTGCCTCTCAATGAACTGAGCCACCTAGCTCATCCCTAGCAGAGGGTTTTAAAAGAAAAGTAGAAATAGAAGGGAATGTTAAGATCTCTGGATTGGAGGAGCTAGAAGATTTGGGTTGGGAATCATAGATCTCATAGCTAGAAAGGACCTAAGAGAGCATCTAGTCCCAACCTCTTGTTTTATAGATAAGGAAACTTTAGAGATAAAGTTCCAAAGTTAGTAAATATCTGGAGGCTTTAAGCCCAGGTGCTCTAACTCCAAGGCCAGGGTCCACCCCCATGCCACCCCTATTGTTTCTTTAGTAATTTCCAGCTTTTTTAGCAGGTAGATGCATGATCTTGGGCAAGTCACAATTAGTCTGTACCTGAGCTACCTCATTTAATTTCTCCTAAGGGAAAATTTCTTAGCAAACTGTTTACCCAAAAGTTGAATGGGAAAAAGTGTGATTCTCCCTCTCTCTTTTAGTTTTGAAATAAGGGGAAATTTCCTAACAAACTTATCTTGCCCAAAAATTGAATGGGAGAGAGTAGGATTCCTCATTTCTCTTTTAGTTTTGATATAAAGAAAACTTATGAGTTTATCCATGTCAAATGAGAGTAGGGTTCCCCTTCTCTAATTTAAATTTGATTTAAGAACAAACTTCCTAACAATTAGAGCTCATTCAAGTTAAATGGCTGAGAGTGGAGCTCTTCTCTCATTCAGATTTGCTTTTAGGGAAAACTTCCTAACAATTAGAGTTTATCCAAGTTAAATGTGAGAGAGTGAGGTGCTTCTCACATTCAGATTCGCTGTTAGGGCAAACTAATTAACAATTAAAATTTATCCAAGTTAAATGTGAGAAAGTAAGATTCTCCCTCACTGGAGATCTTCCAACAAAGATTTTATGATCATCTGTTACATATGATAGAAAACATTCTCAGTCGGATACAGGTTGAACTAGAAGACTACTGAGGTAGCTCTAAGAACCTGTTGAGTCTATTATCTGTCCAATGAGTCCTTCACTGTTTCAATATGAGAATAGTGCCATGTAGAGGTAGTGTCATTATCTTCCCTTCAGAGTTGTTGTGAAGGGCAAATCAGATAGTGGGTCATTGTTCTTTGTGTCCATGAAGCCTTTACAAAATAGAGTTATTCTCCTTAAAGACCAAAGAGAGGGAAGTTTCAAGAAGAGGTCAATCCTTTGGCCAGAGGAAATCCTTGGTGTAGAACCCAATGGAAGTTGGGCATCCTGGTTTTGATGCTGATTTTCAAACAGAATTGGTTGGAAAGGCAGCTTTGGAATGGAGGGACCTTGAACTAAATCTGCAGCAGTAAGCTCGAATAGTATATTAGCCATCACTCTTAGATAGCATAGGCTACTGAAGCAGGTGAAAGGCCAAGTGGACACAGAGACAGTTTACTTAGCTGGCATATTTTCTCAGGTAAATGCAGCCATGCACACCTCCAGACTTGCTTGGGGCCTTTTTGCCTGTATAATATTCTGATGGGGAATGTCAGGAATTGCCAGTATTCAGAGATAATTAAAAAGCAGGAATGCAATATTGAACTCCTAGAAATTTTAACCCAACAGTCCCATCTCATCCCAACAGACTGCAATATGTTGGTGGATTTTTCCCACTCCTTAGGTCCTGAATTTTGCTTTTGATAAAGTAGCTGCATCCCTAATTGTTTATAGGGAATGATACATGATCAAGACACAACATAACAGCAATGATAAATGCCTAGACCATGTTTATGCAAAATTATGTAATGGTGCAAATGATTTGACATTCAGTGCTTTAAATTATTAAAGCATTCTTTATATGATTACTAAATTATTCTTATAATTTAAATTATTAAATGCTTAATAGATAAACAATTCTTTCCATCCTAAGAGATCAACTTTTAAAATTATTTTTCTCAAAGCAACATTATGACCTCTTTTAAAAGTGATAAAGTAATATGAGTGGCAGCTTTGGTATAAATAAGTAAAGTAAAGTAAAGTTAAGTTAAGTAAAAAAGATCTATATTTGAACCTTTCTGATTGTGTCAAAGTATGCATCAAAGTCAAGGGACTTTCTTGCCAGTTCTTGGAGGATTGACAGATTAATGGATCAATTTATTTCCAGTCAAATTTGTTCATTTCACTGAAGTTTAAAATGAAATATGTCCACATCTCAATACTTATTCTGATACATTTTGATGCTTTTGACCCCCCAAATTATATTATTAGTTGATTTTTAAAATTAATAAAAACATTAGTACCTATGTGTCCTTCTTAAATGAGCAAGAGGTGGCAATCAGACTTTGTAGTTTACTACCTAAGCTTGGGCTGAGTCAGGAGTATTTGGTTCTAATCCTGGATATCACTGCTAACCTTCACCTCTCTAAGAGAAATAAATAGGGCAGTTTGTTTTTTTTTTCATTTTGTATTGCTGGTATCACCCTTTTAAGTTGGTGGACAACTTGACTCAAGCATGTGGAATTTCATTTCCAAGGTTGAGAGAGTCTATGCTGTTACATTTATTACATTAAGCCTATTCAAATTCCTGCCTTTACTGATATAATATACTTCCTAGAAGCATAGGTTTTAGAGGTGGACATCTTAAATGTCATCTGGCTCAACTTTCTCATTTTGCAGATGGAAAAACCTCAAGATATAAAAAGTTAAATGACTTTCTGAGGTTACACAAGGAACAGAATAAGGATTTGAACACAGCTCCTCCAGTTGCAAATTCACTTTAGGGTGACTTTAAATAGCTATTTCCCTTTGCCCATTAGAAATTAAATGATGGTAGTATTGTGAAGAATGCTGTATTTTTAATCTTAGCACACCTAGAATCTCACCTCTGACATCAGTTTATGTGACCCCTGGACAAATTCTCTGAATGTGAGTTTCCTTAAACATACAATCATACCTGAGATGACTATTTCACAGGTTTCTTGTTTAGAAAACCTTTGCAAATATTAGCTATCATTTTTATTCTCATAGAATATGGCAGGGTTTTTTTTGTTTGTTTTTAGTTTGGAAATTTTTTGTGATATAAAAAGGACAGGAATTAGAAGTTATACGGTACCCTCTTTAGACCTCACTTTATAGAGGAGAAGCTATGTAAAATAAGGTCATTGTGTGAAATAATGCTTTCAGTTCTTTCTGGCTTAATCACAGAAAAAGCATAAGGAGTGAAGACTGTGCAATTAATAAAATCAGTAAACCTGAGTTTTAGTGTTGGTCCTATAATATATTGAGCAGACACTAGGTGGCACAGTGGATAAAGAAAGCATAGGGCTTAGAATCAGGAAGACTCATTTTCCTAAGTTCAAATCTGACTTAAGACACTAGCTGTGTGACCCTGGCCTTAGCCCTGTTTGCCTCAATTTCCTTATCTGCAAAATGAGTTGGAGAAGGAAATGGCAAACCACTCTACTACCTTTGCCAAGGAAAACCTCAAACAGGGTCACAAAAATGAAACTTGACTGAAATGACTGAATAATAATTTACTATCTGAGTGACCTTAGGCTGTAGGATCTTCAAGTTTCCTTCTCTGTAAAATTAATGTGTTGGGCTACACGATATCTAAATTCTAGCATTAACATTCTGGGATTCTGTTTTGTAAGACTAAGACATACATTCTTAGCTCCTAGGAGCTCGAAGTCTAATAAATGTGAAAAGAAACTTGTAAAAAAAAAAGATATATGCAAGGTAAATTGGAAATAATCTCAGAAGGAAGTCAGTCACTAAGACTAAGGAGGACTGGGAAAGGCTTTTTGTGGAAGGTAGAATTTTAATGGCATTTGAAGGAAGCCTAAGATTGGAGATGATGGAGAGCATTCCTGCCATAGAGGACAGCTAGTTAAAAGGCAGGTAGAAGAGAGCTCTAATGTGAGGAGGCCATTATCATTGGATAACAGTATATTTAGGAGAGTAAGGTCTCAGAAGACTAGAAAGATAGGGGGCCAAGGAGAACAGGGGCTACCTTATAACCAGGAAGCTTAAGTGTAAACAGTTGGCTGGGCTGTTTTTCCTCAGAATTGCCAACTTTTTAGAACTGGTTTTAAGAGACAATTTGAGATATAATAGAATATGATTATGTATTATCAATTCATAATTTTTAAACTATTGTTTCACACTGCCGCCATTTTCTAATGACTATCCCTCCCCATTTCTTCCCTACTATCCCTTCACTCCTCAGTAGAAACTCCCTCATAACAAAGTATACTGAGTATTCCAAAATTCTTTGAGAAGTTTAAAATTACCCTAATAATTTAGGGGCATCATGTAATTAGTGAAAAACCACCCAACAAAATTTGTTTTCTTACAGCAGATGCCTCATTCTGCATCTACAGTCTATATCTTTGCAAAAAAGAGCTTAGCAGTCTTAAGATCATAGATTTAGAGTTAGAAAGGATCACAGAGATCACGGCCCAACATTCTCTCTTTATAGATAAAGAATTGAAGCCCTGAGAGGTTTAGAAACTTATCCAATCCAGAGTTGAATAGAGAGTGTCTCAGGTAGTATTCGAACACAAGTCTTCCTGGCTTTCAAGTTCAGCAAGCCTTTAATAAGTTTCTCAAAACAAAAGTGACTCAGGATAAATATAAGCAGGAAAGTTTTATTTTTCATGGTTTCACATAAAGTAAAATAAAAAATAAAAACAACAATGAATTTAGCAGCTATTACCAAAGGAGTCAGCGTCAGAAAAAAAAAATTGTATTTGTAATAGCCTGGCTTTGGAGTCCAGCTTCTAACAATCACGTCTTAAGTTGGAGATGAATTGATGTTGATGTCAGCAAGAGGGAATTTTGATTATGGCCTCCCTTCCAACCCCTCCCCTTGCCAAAAAATCTTTTCAAAAGTACCCTCGGAGTCAGGCTATGCTATAGCCTCCTGGGTAATCAGAACCAGAGCTAGAACAGACAAGGGTCTTGGTCCTGGAATTCAGGAAGGAGACCTGATCAAGCATGTAGGGTTGTTGGGAGGAGGTTAGTTTCAGGCCCAGCATATAGCAATGGAATTGAGTTCAGATTTTTTTTTTGGTTTGTCCAGACCTGTGATTTCATATATACAGGGAATTAATTCCCCAATGACATATATAATAGTAATAATGATAGTAACAACAACAACTAGCATTTACACAGGACTTTACAATTTTCAAAGCACCTTAACAGTTATCACATTTTATCCTCACAACAAATGTGGAAGAGAGGTGTTATAATTATCTTCATTTTACAGATGAAAAAACTGAGGCAGGCAGGGATAAATGACTTGCCCAGGGACACACAGCTAGTAATAATCTGAGGTCACACTTATACTCACATCTTCCTAACTCCAGGTCAGGGGCTCTATAATCATTGTGTACCTCTATGTGTATCCTTCCAGTGATTCAGATCTGCAACTTCTAGACTTAGGTTGTTTTCCGAAGCAATGAGAGACAAGTGATTTGTTCAAGGTCACATAATAAGAATGTGGAAGAATCTGAACTCTGATCTCCAGACTACCAAATCGAGGGTGATTTCCAGTTAAACCCTCCTTTCTCCTGGATCATTGTACTGGCTGTGTTATGACCAGACCACTGTGAAACTGTGTGTGTGATCTCTACTGTATTTAGTACAGTTATTGGCATGGAAAATTTTGGGAGAAGAAATAGGACAAAAATTGCTACAGAACATAAAAAGAAAGAGGAATTATGAAGATGACAAAAAAAATTCTTAATGGAGATCTTAGAGGGTTTTTTGGTTGTTTTTTTGTTTGTTTGTTTGGTTGTTTTGTTTGAAATAAAATGTTAGGATAGTATTATGTGTGGCAGACCTGTACTTGCCTATTGGGAAGTTTAATCAATCAATAAATATTTACTAAGCACCTACTGTGTGGTAGGCACTGGGCTAAGAGTTACACAGAGATACAAAAAGAGACAAAAGACAGTTCCTTCTGTCAAGGAACTAACAGTCAAACAGGAGGGATGGAAAGGAGCATGGAAACAATTATAAACAAAGTAAGCTATATATTAAATAGGGCACATAGGTAGTAGAGTGGATAGAGCGCCTGGCCTGGCATCAGGAAGACCTGAGTTCAGATCCAGATTCGGACACTTACTCACTGTGAGGCCCAGGCCAAGTCATTCAGCCTTAATTGCCTTAGTTTCCTCATCTGTAAAATGGCTAGAGGAGGAAAGAGTCAGCTGTTCCTGTATCTTTGCCAAGAAAACCTTAAATGGAGTCAGAAAGAGTCAGATACAACTGAACAACAACATATGCCAAATAAAAAGGAAATAATTAACAAGGGAAAAAGAATTAGAATTTAAGAAAGGTTTCCAGTAAAAATGTAACTTTTGGGGGGTCTTTGATTTTGAAAGCAATATGTAAGATAATATTTAAATATATTTAGAACACTAATATTAATTACTAAATTAGATTAATGTTAAATATTTTATATAATATATAAAAATATAATATTATGAGCATGACTGCTGGGTACAGGCATCCACATCATGAATTTCACAGGAGAAATGCAGGATAAAGCAGTGGTCAAAGTGGAGTCTCAAATCCTTTGCCCACCCCAGGTGAGTTATCCCTGGTCTGACTTCTCTCTCTAAGTCACTTATAAATTACAGAGAAGGCTGATGGCTGTCCTGCATTTACATTTGTTGAGGGAGTTTCTTCATTAGAGTGCCCTATAGCAGTGAAATCCCAGGTTTGTTACCAATCCCTCATCTTCCACCCCCTCTATTGATTCCTCCCTCATAACAAAGGAAAACCATCAAGCAAAAACAATCAGACAATGAGCAGATGTCCACAGTGTATTCAGCATTCAGCCCTAGTAACTAGAGAAAGGAATTTTGAAAAACATTTAGTTTTATATAAAAACAGAATATTTTCATAAATAGGATTTTTTTAATTCAAAAAACATTGAAGCAGCTCAGTTAAGTGGGAGCCAAAGTTCTTGAGTTTGAATTCTACCTCTAAGTCTATTTCCCTTGTGACTTTGGGCAAATCACTCATTCTCTCTGGACCTTACTTTTCTCATCTCTTTCAAAGAGAGGTTGAACAACTAGCCTCTGAAGTCCCTTCTTATTCTTATGTTTGGACATACCTTTGTGGAATATCTAACAGTTGACAGCATCCTTTACGCTTTCAAATAGCTCCTAGGACTTGAGCCAAAAGGAGCTATTGTTTTGGAGTCCCCCCTCTTTACCACTGCATTTTGATCATACTAATTTTGTACATCTGTTAGTGTAGTACTCAATAACAGAACAAAAATAGTGGCAAAATTCAAGCAAACTACTCCATTAAAAAGGAAGCAATCCCTGCTCTCCTCAGGTCTCCCACTCAGCAATTTCAGAAAACTCCTTATCCTGGTTTCATTTCATCACTGTGGATTGGGGACCCTTTTAAGCAGTTACTGTGCAGGGCCCCATATGTTCTAGCCAAGTCTACTCTCTCCATGGACGCCTCCACCCCAAGAACATCCTGTCTAGATTGTGTAAAGATTATGTTATAGATAGTTTGGGGGAGGTAAAGATGCCAAGGAGTGATACTTTGGGAACAACATTGGGGGAGGTAAAGATGCCAAGGAGTGATACTTTGGGAACAACAAGGCTTTACAGCCCTGTCTTCCGGTTATGTACCACCCCCATGTGATAAGTGTTGAAACAGATTGTGTTTCGACATTTCCCCCCATATCTTCATCGGCTCCATAGCCTCCCACTTTCACCTTGCCATCTCTGCCATGGTTTTGGCAGACTCCTCAGCTACAAGCATCTGCCTTTTCCTCTGCTTTCACCTCCACTAAGCACACCCCATCTCTTTGTTCTAGTTGTTTTCCTTACTCCCCCAATATGGTCTGTGATCCAAGTTCCCAATGAGTTAAACTGCTGACTTTCCATTGAGCCTGGCCTGATTATAAATTCCCCATCTCTATTGTTCTCATTGGACAAAACTTTTTGATAAATCAGTTCAATTTCTTGCCTTAATTAGGCAAGATATAATGAAATATAATGAAAGGGATTGATTGCTTCAGAATCTCATGGTGTCTCAGGAACATTATTCTGACCTTCAGAATTATATAGTTTAGATGAGAAATACTAAGTGACTAGAGAGCTGACCTCAGAGTTGGAAGACCTGTGTTCAAGTCCTTCCTCTCACGTCACTTCCAATCTCTCAGTGTCACCAAGAAACTCTGAAAGTAAACTGCAGCTTATATGTAGGCAACTAAGTATTCAGTGAATAGAATTTTGGACCTGAAGTCAGGAAGACTTGAGTTCAAATCCATATTCAGATACTTGCTGTGTGTCCCTGGGCAAATCATTTACCCTCTGTCTGCTTCTATTTTCCTCATTTGTAAAAGATAGATAATAAAAGCATTAATATCCCATGGCTATTATAAGGATCAAATGAAATATTATTTATAAAGCACTTTTCAGACTTTAAATTGCTATATAAATGTTAATTATTGTTAAAGAAAGTAAAGATTCTGCACCAGGAGAGACAATTCCTCAGCAGAAACTCCCAGTCTTGAAGAAGTCAGTTTTTTAAGTGTAGATGGTTAATAACTTTGATGAGGTAGTAGAAGTTGGTGTGTCACATTGGACTGGATTTGTCTTATTCTAGTAATTGAGGGATCTGTTGTTTGTATCTGTATATATCAGCCCTGATAGTAATCTATTGTGTTTGCTTTTGCTTTTTTTTTCCTTTGAAAAATCCAAAGGAAGTGGGGGAAATGATTTAGTCAGGGTTGCAACTCTTTTAAGATTAAATGATATGTCATAGGAGCAGTCCATTGGTAGAGAGAGCAGGATCAGTGCAAAGGCAGGCTGGTGGGAACCTTCTTCACCTTTTTAGTGAAAGGGATGTGTTCTGTAGTACCTAAGAAAAATCTCTATCCTTGGTGCTGAAACACTTGAGGGGGCAGCTCAACCTCAAAACTGCTTAGTCCTTGGCAAATTTGCTTCTTTAGGTCTCATCTTCCTCATCTATAAAAGTGGGTATAAAAATACTCATACTACCAACCTCACAAAATTATTTTAAGGGAAATTCTCTATAAATATTTTCCCTTACGCAAAACATATTTCTATGCTAGTCATGTTAAAAAAAAGAAAATGAAAAATAATATGCACTCAGAATTCATCAATTCTCTCTGGAGGTAGATACGATCTTTCATCCTGAATCCTTTGAAATGATCTTGGACCATTTTGATCATAGTATCTAAGTCTTTGACGGTGGATCATCATTATAATCTTGCTTATTGTTTTATTGATCGTCTAGACTTAAGAAAGTGATGGAAATATTAATAATGTAGATTAAACTTAATAGTATTTGGTCAGTATATATAACCTCCTCCACCACAGCCAGTTGTTGAACATTATGAGCTCATCTTTGCAACCATTGTGTTTTTCTGGAGAGGGAAGAGGAGGAGAAGGACAAGGGCAGATGCCCACTACTTCACCTTCCCCAGCAGAGACCATTCCAGAGAGGAAGTTTTGCACTTTTGCCTCTGTCCTGTTGACTGGCAACTTCCTCTCTCAGATTATTTCAGGAAAACCCAGATTCCATGCTTCAATTCACTCCCTGCTGTCTGGCTATTTCTTCCACTGCCTTGGCAATGGAACTCTGCTATTTCCTCCCACCCCCAAAATCATCATGAGCCTCTATAACTAGAAAACCATGATCAAATCAACTTAACCCATGATCACACAGGGGATATTTCATTTTACTCTCCTACAGCCTTACTCAGTAACTTTCCAGGCCAAAGTGCCTCTCCTTGGCCACTACTCTTGAAATGCATGTAGTTTTCTCCTTTAGAATATAAATTCCTTGAGGGTAGAGATTATCTTTGCTTTTGTTTTTGTGCCCCCAAGGGTTAGCATGGTGTTGGGCTCATAGTAAGTTCTCAATAAATGCTTTTTAAAAATGTATTCTTTTTTTTTTAGTACCATGACATAGAAAAGTCCAAGATTCCTGAAGGTATGGCAGGGGCAGAGATTGGATAATCCATGTGTAGCTAATGGAATCAGTCACATCTATTTAATAGTACCCCATCTTAACCATTATAGAACAAGATAAAACAGTCTGTGTGATCTCTGCAAAGATGGGAGTTTAGACTCCTCATTCCATTCCCCTGCTCACCGAATTTGGTTGACACAATGAATTTGTCATTTCATCTATACAGATAATAAGATGTGACCTCCTTATACCCACCATGAACTTCTTTGTCACTCTTTGAGTCATGAGCAATTTTGATTCTTCTTGGCATTGGAGTGCTGTTCATGATTCCTAGAACCATAGCATGAAAGGGAGGATGTGTGTGAGAAGATGTGTTTTGATGGTTGGGGACAGCCAGGGATCATTGAAAACATTGTGTAGTTACTCAAATGCAACTTGGCCTCTCCCCCTCCTATTATAGACTTACCTCAACTGTTTTCTGGACCTAGAAAAAAAATGTTTAAGACTGTGTCATAGAACTCTGTGGTAATCTGTTGAAGAAAATGAATGAATCCTTTCAGAGTAATTTTCAGTGAATAAAATAGAATAAGTACTTTTACAAAGGAAACAAATTATATTGAAATGCAATTATTAAAATAAGAGGGTTTTTTAGTTCACAGGCTCAGGGCTAAGAACTCCTGGTTAAAATGGAGGGAGAACCTCTTAGATGAGTCCTATGGTATCTACCTTCAAGCTATATTATTTCTTGAGTTAGTCTTTCTGTATTCCTTTGTGCTTCTGCCTTTTTCTCTCCCATTCACTTGCCTCTACCAGAAAACCAGTTTTATTTAAATAAAAATGTAAATATTTCATGTATCATTACTTACATACTCAGATGAATTCATGATTTAATTATTGTCAATACCCCCCCCTCCATGATGAAAAATGTCACTTATCTGTGTCTGCTCACCCTCTGGGTAACTTTGGCTACAAAGGATACCCTCAAATTGCTATCTCTGAGACTGTATTTGAACTTAGGTCCTCCTAACTCTTTGGCTGGCTCTCTAGCCACCAGGCTACCTAGCTGATATATATCCACATAATTATAATATCATGCATTCCTTTGATAATAAATATCTTTACAAATGTCCTTTGAAAGTCTTTATTTATGTGCTGTGTTTTGTACACATTTATCCTGTGCCTTTCCATTGCTTTTTGGGTGTTAATTATTATTAAAAGTGTGCTGGAGCCAGCTCAAACCAGCCCAGAGAGCCAATCATTAAAATTTTTAGTCTGAGCATTTACATCTTGGAAACTGCCAGATGCTATAACTTCGAGCTTTGTCTATATTTTATTAATTGTCTAGACTTATGAAAGTGATAAAAACATTAATAATGCAGATCAAGATTCAAAATATTCAATGTGTACTTTTTATAATAGAGACCGTTACTAAACATTTACTAGCATACCACTAATTATGTTTCGTCACTCAAAACTGTAAATTAACACCGGTTCAATATTGGGATTGAATGAATGGAATTTCATTTCAGAGACATATTTGGAGCCATTAAAATTCTACAATCTCCAAAGGGTAATGCAACCCAGATGCTTCCACTTGTTTCACTCTGGACTGACCTTATTATCTATTTGTGGTATATATCCAAGGTATACAAGGGATGAAGGATGGGCTTATAAATTATTCAGTTAATGGAAAATAATAGTCTGAAAAATGTTCAGTCTTTTCACATTAAAACTAAAGCAAGCTCTCCTCTCCCTTCTTACCCTACAAACTAAAGAAAGGAAAAACAACAGTCTAGCATTGAGTAGTATTGATAGTAGATTGTAAACCCTGATTGTGTACCTCCTAGGAAGGACACTTCTGTATGGTCAGAAAATGATGCTGAACCTTTGGGAGAGATCAAATGCCAAGCTCCATTCCCCAAAGGAAATTCCTCCCTGTTCAAGTATGAGTCACTAGAGAAGAAGATCCTCCCTTACCAAAACTATCCTAGTGGTACAGTGAGGTCTTGATTGCCTCAACTTATTGTCCTCTTCTCAGTACCACTGAGGGATAGCTTGGAGGGTTGAACTCCTAGTTTTTCAAAAAATATCTTTCAGTGCCTCGTAATTGTTCTTCCTCATCAGGACATCATTCCCAATCTGAATCTAAAAGGAGGTTTTGCTACACAAGACTGATTGGTTTAATTCCTTTCACTACAGTGAAAGTCCAGATAGTCCAGTATTCTGGACTAGAAGATATAGGTTAGAATACTGCCTTAGAAACTAGAGTATATGACCAGATAATAGTCACTAATCTCTATGAACCTTACTTTATCTAAAAAATGGAGATAATAATAGCACTTCACAATTACTTTTGTGAGGTTCATAGGAGATAATGTATATTAAGACCTATGTAAACCCTAGAAATGTAGATAAATATTTCAAAGGTGTTTTTGTACGAGATCTATGATTTTATTATTTTAGGGAACTCAAACTGGGAATCACCTTTAATTTTAAAATGGTAAAACCCAGTGGAATCGTGCATCAGATATGGGAGGGGGTTAAGGGGAAGGGAGGGAAAGAACATGATTTTTGTAATCCTGGATAAATGCTCTAAAGTAATCAATTAAATAAAATTTTAAAAAATAAAAAAAATTAAAATGGTGAAAAAATGTCTATGATCAGAATAGAGTTAATCTGATCATTTTTGAAGCAGAGCTAGAGGATTTCTAAAGTTTCTGGGAAGCTAAAGACAAGTTCTCTATGATTTCCTAAACCTGATATCCTATAGCCTTCAGGTAAGTTTTAGGAATTCCTAGATTCCAAGATCTTCTCTTGGGTCTCTCTGTCTCAACTTGTTTAACAAAAAGCCATAGACTTAAATTCATAATCATGAATTCATAAAGTAGACTTAATTCATAAACAAACCAAATATCACTTTCATTTTCTAACAATTAAGATACATAAAGTTATAGGATTCCAATGCTTTATACTTACTTCTCCTAGAACCAATGGGATCCAAAGAACAAACAAATTTAATAGATTCTATAGAATAGAGGATTTTGATCTTTTTTATGTTGTGAAGCCCTTTGATAGCCTGGCAAAGCCTTTGGACTTCTCATCTGAATAATATTTTAAATGCATAAAGTAAAATACATATGAATACAATAAAGACCAGTAATAAAATGTAGGTATCAAGATATTTTTTAAAAGCAACATCATGGGCCATAGGTTAAAGGCTATTGTAAAGGATACTTCTAATCCATATCTCTCATTTTAGATGTGAGGAAATATTATAAAGAAAGTAAGTAGTTAATTCAATGTTATCCAGACACCAGAGTCAAGATTTGAACACAGTCCTCTAACATCAGATCTGTTTTTACTTTTTTCCCACTCTACCATTGCAGTTTATTGCTTTGCTCACATAATCCATTCTCTATTTCCAAGAATGACCACAAGAGTATCCTGAGATAAATGATTTCCAGGGAATTCATGTATTCCATTTTGGGGACCATTCTTGATGCTATTTTGAATTACAGAAATCCAGAGAAAGGAGCATTAATTAATTCAGTCAGAGCTAGTCATTATGAACATGAACCAAATTAAGCCTAGAGGTCAAGTGATAAGATATCTTCAATTTTCTACCCTTCTTTAAAATTTCAGACAGTTCTTAGAAAAACTAGGCCATTAATTTATCATAAAGACTGAAGAAAGGTGAATCATCTCCCCTGTTAGTCCCCTCTGCCCCCAAATGAGCTTTGTATCATTGATCCAGAACTTGGACTGGAGTTTTCCCTGTGTTCTGGATCTGACCCTTGGTAGCCTGACTGACCAACTCATTTCCTCTCTGGAGAAAAAAGTTACAGAATGTTAGAACAGTAAGGGTCCTTAGAGAAGTTCAAGTTTGACCCCCTAATTTTACAGGTGAGAAAAATGAAGACTAAACTAAAATGGACAAGTGGTAGGAGAATGATAGTTAAAACTAGAATTTCATCTTTTATTTTGAATCAGCTCCTTATATGATTTCCAGTTTTTCATCACAGATCACAAGGAAAATGTTTAACTTCATGACAGCATGCTGTAGATTGAACTAAAAGTACAAGAAATATCACCTGACCTATCCTGACCTCAGTTTCCTAGTCTGTAAAATTAGTGTGGGGCTTAAGTTTTTTACCTTGTAATTCTCTAATCATGGTGTAACAGAGCAGATGATTTGAAATCTTAAGACCTGATTGTGAGTCTCACCTTGGCCACTAACTAGATGTATGATTGTGGGCAAGTCATCTAACCTAGTTAGATGTCAATTTCCCTGGTAGTAAAATGAGGGCAGCTGGGTGTCACAGTGGAGAGTGTCAAGCCTGCAGTCAGAAAAATGTGAGTTCAGTTCTGGCCTTGGTCACTTACTAGCTCTGTGATTCCTGGGTAAGCCACTTTACCTTGTTAGCCTCAGTTTCATAATCTGTAAAATGAGCTGGAGAAGGAAATGGCAAACCATTGCATTTTCTTTGCCAAGAAAACTCCAAACGGAGTCATGAAGAATCAGACAAAACTGAAAAATCTGAGCAACAAAATGAGATGGTTAGAGTAGATGGTCTCAAAGGTCCCTTGCAGCATTTCATGCATCCAGCATTTTGCGTGGTTTGGAGTGTTCATCACCTTGTACTTTTAAGCATAGAAGCTGTTTGCTCTTCTTCACTTGGCTTCAGATTTCAAGGCTACAAGGATGAGCCAAGGAATGGATTTTCTTTGAAGCAGTCATTATAGTTTAAAAGGGGGTGGAATGGAGCCCACTCTTCTTATCTTATCAGCACTTATTCCAAAGGAAAGAATGAAATGCTTAAAAGCAGTATGCTCCTTATAGATAATGATGGAAGGAATGAAGAAGTAAGATTTCCTCTAGCCTCTTCTACCTTGTTTTTCCCCTCTGGTATCTTGGGACAAATGTATTTCATACTGAGAGTCTAGGGGTTTAAGCTTCAACTGTATACAGGGGTGTGCCAAAGTGATGCTTACATTTTTGGTGTGAATATTCAGACTTTGGAAAATGATGTAAACCAATGCTTGATCTAATTGTTTGTTCATCATCTTAAAGTGCATAATTAGCTTAAAATGCTAATAATAAAGCTTAAACTTAAAAGTATGTCATATGTATGTTTTTTTCTGGAGAGTTAATCATTGAACATTTATCAGCACATCTCTGACTATAAGTCAATTTAATTGATTTCAATGTTTAATACTCCAGGAATCTCCTGTACAATTCTACCTCTACCAGTAAAGTTCCCCACCCTTTGGTGAGCTTCGTAGACTATGAAATTTGCTGTGGCTAAAAACTTAATTACCATTTAGTCAATTTGGAAATGAAACTCTATAAACCTGGGTTGGTTTCCAGACTAGTATGTTGCCAGGCATATGTTAAGAGCTATCCAAGCTTGTACTTGAGGGTCCAGCCTTCCAGACCATGGAGAATTTGCCCAATTTTTTACCTTGATGGTCCAGGGTCACCTCCATACCAGGGAGACATTAGTGGAAGAGTCTGATACTATTATTCAGACCCTAGTTTCCTTCATTTTTTAGAGCTGTATCATGGCTAGTACAACTCCATGTTGTATGACAATCTACAGGTATCTTTTCTTACCAGGCTTATCTCAGATTGAGGGAAAGAGAATGAACATTTACATAATACCAATTGGGTGCCAGGCACTGTGTTAAGTACCTCTTAGAGGTATTATCTCATCTGATCCTTCCAAAGGGTGGTTATTCTCCCCATTTTACAGTTGAAGGAACTGAGACAAACAAAGGAAATAACTTGCCCAGGGTCACACAGTAAGTGCCCAAGACTATATTTAAACTTAGGTCTTCTTGACTTCAGACCCAGGATTCTATTCATTGTGCCACCCTGTTGCTCTTGCATCTAGCTGGTTCCCTCCATGCATTCTGTACTTCAGACCAACTACCCTACTAACCATGTCTTTCTGACTTGTACACCTTTGCTCGTACCATTTTGTATAACTAGAATAACTACTCATCTTTTAAAGTCCCAACTCAGATGTCATCTTCTCCATGAAGTCACCTTTCCATGGCACATAGCCATACTCATCTATAACACAACTATCATGAATTATTATTTATTATAGTTGCTCAGTTATATTTCTCACCAGTTTAGACCATAAATTCCAGGAAATGATGCTTTCTCCACATTCTTTCCCAGAACCTCAGTCAGTGCTCTGGACCCAGTAAATCATTAATAAATGTTTGATGGATGAATGGGCTAGAGAAATGTGGAAACAGACGACCATGGAACGTCAAATCTGCAAGCGCTCTTATAGATCCCTCTATCCAACTCCTTCATTTTACAGATGATGAGTCTGAAATCTGGAGAATGAATTGCTCAAGATCATATAACTAATCAGTGGTGGAGCTAGGGTTAGGAACTGGGTCTTATATGCCAGTAAAGCCAGAGACTGTTATGAGTTCATGTCAAACACAAGACTCTGCATCATTAACATATCTGGCATACTGGTACCCTTCAACCTTAACCTACTTATCAGTCTGATTAGATTGTCCTTAGCAAGTGCTTAAACAACTTGTCATTATAAACTGCTTTGGCCCTATTACTTCTTTTCCTACTGAGTAGAAAATTAGCAAACTTTAGAGATTCATAGAATGTTAAAATTGGAAAACCACCGAGGTTAATCCTTCTATTAAATTACTTTCCAATAAACAACTATTTCCCGTCTCTCTTTCCTTCCTCTCCCCTTTCCCCTTGGGAAAACAACAACAAAATCCTTATAATGACTATTCATAATCGATCCAAACTGACTTCTGTATTGACTACATGTATGATGCCTTATACTGTCTCTTCAGTCTATTACTTTTATGTCAGGAGGTAAGAAGGAAGCATCATTCTCATTTCTCTGAAGTTGTGGTTGGTTATCACACTGATCATGGTCTTTGTGCTTTCTTTTATTAAATATATTTTAAATATTTTTCCAGATTTAATGTTGGTAGAATTTACCTTAGTCATTTTCTGAAATTTGCAATTCATGTTCTCTCTGTCTCACCTTTCTCCCCTTTCCAAGATGGCAGGTAATATGATATAGGTTGTGCAAGTATCATTTTATATGTATTTTCCATGTTCATCATGTTGTGAAACAGGACACATATTGTTTGCCTGAGAGAAAAATTCACAGAGGAAATAAAATGAATGATGGTGTGCTTTAATTTACTTAAATAATAAATTTCATCTAATTATTTAACTAAATAAATTAAATATTAAATTTAACTTAATCAGACTGTTAGTTTCTTCCATAGATAGGCTTTTTCATTGGGGTTGTCCTGGATCCTTGTCTTACTAATAATAGTTAAGTCATTTACAGTTGGATGTCATCTACTACTGTTACTATGTACAACATCCTCTGGTTCTGTTCACTTCACTTTGTATCACTTCATACAAGTCTTTCCAGGTATTTTGTGATCATCTTCTTTGGGATTTTTTATGACACAAAGAATTCCATGACAAGCATATATCACAACTTATTCAGCCATTCCCCAGCATCTTTTCAGTTTCCAGGTCTTTGCCAGTTCTCATGCTTTCAAAGTTGTTTGTCTTTTTACAATTTTGTTGCTATTGTATAGCTTGGTCTGCTGCTTTATTTACACTTCATTATTTTACATGCTTCTTCTTGTTTCCCTAAAACAGGATATTCCATCTTTTTTTCAGGGAAACTAGCCATTTAACTTTAAACAAAGGAAAACATTACAAAGTGATATGGCTACATTTTCTAGTATTTTATAATAAACAAAGTCCCTCATGTTATGAAAATCAGTTGAGCAATTTTAGTAAACATCAAAGGTCATTATGGAAAAATGTAATCTAAAATGTAGGAGAACAATATCATTATGTAGTCTTTGTAGTGAAACAATGGCAATTTAAAAAGCCAAAGGAATGGACAAGACAAAATTCCCCTTGTAACAACCATTATGCTAACAGCAAACATCTATTCAGGACTAGGATGTTTCCTTCTGCTCCAAAAAATCCTGTCCAGTGTCTGCAGAGTCACACCCAAAAGAAAACCTTGACAAGGTCTACTGTGCAATAAGCCCAGAGGAACAATGTCAGATCAGGTTGGGCAGAGGGATGCTGAAGAGGAAAGGCAATAGCTAGAGTCTGGTGTAAAGATGCAGTATCTAACATCCAATGCTGGACATTGTCAGATGCCTAAGTGACACAGTGGACAGAGCATCAGGTCTGGGGTTAGGAAGACCTGAGTTTAAATTTGACCTCAGTCACTTACCAGGTGTGTGATCTTCAGCAAGTATCTTAACACTGCCTGCCTCAGTTTCTTCATCTGTAAGATGAGCTGGAGAAGGAAGTAGCAAACCAGTCCGGTATCTTTGCCAACAAACCCCCAAATATAAGTTATAATAAAAAGTGAAACATGACTAAAGAAGATCATGTCATTGTTAGGATATTCATGAACCACTAGGAATGAGAATCTTGTACTCTGTTTACAGGATCTATAAAGAGAATACTTCACCTAAACTAAAGTGATTTAAAAGTCAAACACCAGACGAGTTCTTTTTTGATGTCACTTGTGCCTAAAACTTTGGCTGACATAAGGAAACATGTCCACCCACTAAGACACTGAGGCAATCTGACTATGTATGGGAGAGAATTGGGTTGTCAGAGCCATATCATTGTGAGGACAGAGAGAACAAATCTCTTGCAAAGGACCAGCTTCTTGGGGGTAATAAGTAGTCAGTGAGTTCATTGCACCCTGTGTCAAATCCCAAAAAGCAGATCCCATAGTTGTGTGGGGAAGAAAGCATTCCATTAACACAGTGGATAAAGTGCTAGGTCTGGAGTCAGTAAGACTCGTGGTGCTAAGTTCAAATCTGGCCCCTAATACTTACTAGCTCTGTGACCCTGGATAAGTAACTTAACCCTGTCTCAGTTTCTCTTCTGTAAAAATGATGCAGAGGAGGAAGGCCTTGACAGCAGCTCTTTAGTCTGAGGATTGTGGGGTTCCCTGTTGCAAATGAGTCACAAGAGGGACTAGAAGGGGGATCAGCAAGCTCTAGTGAGTAAGGAAAGGAGGAATGGAGCATTTGCTCCTCACATGTGGTCTTCCCTTGCTTGGGCTCATATTGTCTCTGGTTTGCTCCTTCATCTGAACCCCAAGGGGCTACTTGGCCCAAAATGAAACATGAAGCCAGCTCACCAGCTGCCCCTTCAGCCACCACCAACCCATTTTATCATTTATTAAAACTCAGTCGATCCCTTATTCTGTAGGGAGGACATTAAGACCAAGAGACCAAGGATACCCCAAATGCACATCTCTTACCTCTCAATTCAGTGATCTTCCAATTGCATCACTCCCTCCTTAACCCTACACTGTGTAATGAAAAGAAATTAGAGGAAAACTACTGTCTTAAGAGAGCTAGGCTCATGGTGGATGTGTGACCTTTGTGAATATTATAGATCCCCCAACTAGCACATGAAGAGAAGAAGGTCTTGTTTTCTACATTCTCCAATTCTCTCTTCTTTTCTCTTTGCTATCCCTTTCCCCTCTCTTTAGACTTAGCCCATCCCATTAACATCCCATTAAACCATCTGGATTGACCTTCACTCTTGGCCCTTTCACAAGTAATGAACCTTGGAGGGGATGTGGCAAAATTGGGACACGAATGCATTCCTGATGCTTTTGTGAACTGAGCCAACCATTCTGGAGGGCAATTTGGAATTATGCCCAAAGGATTATAAAACAATGCATACCCTCTATCTAGTAATACTACTACTAAGTCTGTATCTCAAAAAGATTTTTAAAAAATGGGAAAGGACTGGCTTCTACAAAAATATTTATAGCTGTTCTTTTTGTGGTGGCAAAGAATTGGAAACTAAAGGGATGACCATCCATTGGGGAATGGCTGAACAAATTGTGGTATATGATGGTGATGGCATACTATTGTGCTGTAAGGAATGATGAACAGGATGATTTCAGAAAGAGCTCGAAAGAACTTCATGGACTGATGCAGAGTGCAATAAGCAGAATCTGAAGAACATTGTACACATTAACAGCTATACTGTGAAATGATCAAATGTGATAGACTTGGCTACTCTCAGAAATACAGTGATCCAGGATAATTCTGAGGGACTTACACCAAAGATTGCTATTTACCTCCAGAGAAAGAACTATTGGAGTAGAAATGCAAATGAAAGCACGTGATTTTTCACTTGTTTATTTGAGTAATATTTTGGGGTTTGGGTTTTATAAGACTATTCACTTAAAAATTTAACAATATGGAAATATGTTTTGTTTGATAATACATATATAACCCAGATTGAACTGCTTGACACCTCCAGGAGGTGGGAGGGAAGAAGAGAGAGAGACAGTTTGAATCATATAACTTTGGAAAACTTATGTGGAAGTTTAGTACTACATGTAAGTGATAAAAATATGATGTATCATTAGTTATGAACCTGTTCAACCATGGTCACATGGAAAGATGGAGCATATAATGAAGGACTTTGCAAATATCAAGTACTCTCCTATACACATTTGTATTAACAACTGAATTTTGTGGGCTGATTCTGATCCAAGGACCACATTTTAACAACTTCTGGTATAGAACATCTGTTTCATAATGAGGCACTTGACTATGGGAATTCTGGAAACTCAGAAAATGCAAGATGCTCCATTAAAAAAATGAAGTTTCCTGAGATTTTCCTTGTGAGTCAGAGCAATGGTCGTTTATTCCAAGTGAGAGCTATTCCATCAGAGAGACACCTCGGTCAGCAGGACCATGGGGACTCTGTGACTCATTGGCCTTTCAGAACATGGTCAAGAGCAGGTCACACTAGAATTCTTGGAATAACAAGCAAGGTGACCTCCTCATCTGCTAGGGCTGTCTGGGAAACAAGTGACCAGAGCTTTAGATTTTGTGTCCAAATCCCAAATGTCCAAAACATCCAGGTCATTTTAAACATATGCATATATCCTCTGGGATTTCCTGCCCTTGACTTGGAGGGACAGGGAGAATAAATTGGGAGTTAAAAAGCAGAGCTCTCTTTGTTAGAGACAGACTGAAAGGGAAAGTGTTGCTCAGCGTGGGAGAAAGGAGCAGGTTTTCTATCATTAAGAAAAATCTGGATTGATCCCCCCCCCCCATTTTAGCAAACACTTTCTGGTTTCTCGATTTCATCTTTTATCTGGCACTACTTAAAACAATTCTTTTAAATCTGTGTCAATTAGTATTTCCTTCTCAACTTGCTTATCTGAGGAATTACAAAATGTCCATTAAAAATTGTCCTCTAGTCTCCCAGTCTATGGTTCCACTGTATGCAGTGCAGTTCTTGTCTGGCCCTGTCTAATCTCGACCACGAACTTTGATGCTGTTATTCTGAGCTCTGAGTGCAGAAAACTGGGTTGCATCTGGGTGATAAGAGAGTGTAACTCTTGCAGCAGGCACTAATGGAACACTCTCTTGTGTTGGATGGGACCCAGCATGACATTCAGCTGATGGCAGAGAGGATCCCTAGATGACCTCCCCACCCCTGGAGGACATGATGATGATGGAGTGATAGACTCTGTTCTCTGGCATCCTGTGAGAACCACCTTTCTCCTTTAGCCTTAGCATTTGGATGCATAGAATTCTGAAAATGAAAGGGCCCTTGAGATCTTCAGGTCCAGTCTTGTCGATTTGGTGTTGAATGAACTGAAGCCCAGAGAAGTCAAAAGGCCACAAAGCTGGTCAGTGTAAGATCCAAGCCTCCCAAACCAAGTGGATCCCAGTCTGATGTGTGTGTGTGTGTGTTTTCACTAGAACAGGCTCCTTTATATTCTCTCTAATCATTTCAATATATGAAGTATCTTCACTATCTCTAATCATGAAGGTTATCCAGTGCCTATAAAGCACCTTAACTTATAAACATTAATTCTTCCAGGCATCCCAAATGAAAAAATTATACATTCCCCCCCTCTCAACCTTGCTAAACATAACTACCTACCAGATAACATTAGCAAAGGGCTTCTGGGACAAATTCCCAGTTTGGAAGCATACCACAGGGAGAGCATTCTTCAAATGTATCTTCTCTCTCTCCTTCTCCTGCACCAACTTCCTTTTGTTCTTTCTAATCTGCTTGACTCCTTTGGGTATGTGTCAACTGTCTTTTTCTCTGTCTACATCTTGTATCCTTCCCCCTTTATAGTTTATTGTGAAGCTTAAGTCTTCAAAGAGTAGGGCAAATCGAGAATCTGGAAAAGCTGTCATAATGAAGCTTTTCTAGAATAAATGGATCATCTAACCTGGAGCCTCCCAAATCCCCTTACTAAAGAAAACAATTTTCGATAACTTTCTGGGTCCTCTTTCCTAGTGATTGATAAGCATTTGTCTGATGCCTGTTGTATGGGATGTAGTATTCTGAGGGGTAAAGGGTAAAGGATTATGGGGAGGGAGCAAGAGTCTGTCACAGGATGGAAAGTAAGCCTGATCCTTTTTATGACTACATTGTTTCCTTTTTTTAAAACTCCTTTTGTCTTAGAATCAATATTGTATATTGTTTCTAAGGCAGAGGAGCAATAAGGACTAGGTAAATAGGGTTAAGTGACTTACCCAAGGTCACATAGCTAGGAAGTATCTGAGGTCAGTTTTGAACCCAGACCTCCCATATCTAAACTTGGCCCTCAATTCACTGAACCACTTACACAGTTTCTTCAGCAAACTTTTGTTCAACCAGTTTTCCAGTTTCAGTTGATTTTATAGTTCTGGCTTTTTGAGGACAGGGACTGCTCCATTTTTATCTCTGTGTCTTCAGCACCTAGCAGAATGCCTGGCACATAGTAGGCACTTAATGATTATTGATTAATTACCTTTTCATTCCCTTCTCATGTACAGTCATGAAATCCTTCCATGCAACCTCAACATCTCTCATGTGTCTTTTATTCTCTTTCCCCATTGCCATCACCCTAATAGAGGATTTCATTATGCCCACCTAGACTACATAGCCTAAAGGGTTCTTTCTGCCTTACCTTTCTGCCTCCTCTAATCCATTCTTTCATCCATTGCCAGATTTTTATTATGCATAGAATTCCGATTGCTTCCCTATTGCTTGGTAAGCAGAATTCAGATTCCTTTTCTTCACATTTCAGGTTTTCCATAATCTGATTCTGACCTTTTGTTAACAGCAAGTACTGATTATTGGTGAGGCACTGTCCTAAATGTTGAGCAACACAAGGAAAATCCAGAAGAAGATCCCTGAGTTCAAGGAGCTCATATTCTGTTGAGGGAGAAGGCATCTATATAATTATGTGCATAAATTATTTATACAGTGTAAATGAGTGGGAGACTGAGGGAAGGCACTGGCAGTGAGATGAGGGGGCCAGGAATGGCCTCTTGAAGAAGGCAGGTTTTGAGTTGTCCTGTTTGGTGCTAGGTCTAATCATTCTAGAGTCCATTAAGCCCCTCAAATATGTCCTAAGTTTGCCCTTCTTTTCCTCTCTGCCCATTCTCTTATCTCTTCTTACTGCCCTCCATTTCCCTATTCACTTGATTGGATTTCTGCATATCCTACATATCCATCTAAAATGGCATGCCCTCTTCATTAAAGTCTTTACTGACTGATGGTAAAGGTCTTTCATCTCAGACTTCCCATAGTCCTTTGTTGTGTTACTATCTTTTTTACTTTCAGGTAATATAGATAGTGTAGTTGCATCGTAGGATCATTTAACTTATATGATTTCAACTGTATGATTTGCTTTTCCTGCCCCTAGAAAAATAAAAGAAAGAAAAATAGAGATTTTAAAAATTGCTGTTTCTTTTTGTGGCCCCAAAGACTTGGAAACTGAAGGGATTCTAATCAATTGAGGACTTGCTGAAAGTTGTGGTGTATGAGTGTGATGGAATACTGTTGTGCTATAAGAAACGACAAGCAGGACACTTTCAGAAAAACTTGAAAAAAAACTTACATGTACTGATGCAAATTGAAATGAACAGAAACAGGACATTGTGTACAATAACAGTGATACTGTAAGTATCATCAACTGTGAAACACTTAACTACTCTGATCAATACAATGATCCTTGACAATTCCAAAGGACTTGGGATGGAAAATACCTGAGTGTGTGTTGAAGCATAATTTTTTTCTACTTTATTTGTCTGGACTTTTTTTTTTGAAACACGGCTAATAGGGAAATGGGTTTTGCATGATTTCATCTGTATAAGGAACATCAGATTGCTTGCAAATGACTCGCATGACTTCACATGTATAATGGGTATCATATTGTTACAGAGAAAGGTAAAAATGATCCCATTGGTCCCATTATTTAAGGACCTTACCATCTAATGGGGAGATAATATACAAACAACAAGTAGCTATCTCAGATATTTCTACTCTCTATTATGAATTGCCTTTTTTTTTAATCCTTACCTTGCATCTTAAAAGCAATACTGTGCATTGGTTCCAAGACAGAAGAGTAGTAAGGGCTAGGCAATAGGGGTTAAGTGACTTACCCAGGGTCACACAGCTAGGAAGTGTCTGAGGTCATATTTGAATCCAGGACCTCCCATCTCTAGGTCTGGCTCTCAATCCACTGAACTCCCTAGCTGCCCCCCCCCCATGAATTGCCTTCTTTTAAAGAGATCTTAGTCCCTTTTTAGATACAACTATTTAATGATAATGTACTTAAAGGAAGATTTGGGAGATTCTCAAGGATGTTTGATAATATGGGATATTCTCTTTATGGAATGTTTAGAGCCTCGGTAAGATGTACTCCATTGTATTATAATTATCCAGGTATACTTTTTTTTGTTGGTTTTTACCATTTAAAATATTAAAATTCTCAAGTTAACTCTCCACCTCCCTTCCTCTCATTGGAGAAGGCATCATTTGATAAAAAGACTGTGTAGATATCAAACTATGCCTTACTTTATTTCTGTTTATCAGTTCTTCCTCTGGAGGTAGGCATACACAAGTCATTAGTCAAAGAATATTTCTGTTGCCGTATATAATACTCTTTGTTTTTTATTCCTCTGAGATATGGTAGGAAACATGAGAGGATAGCCTGGGACTTGACTAAACTTTATCATTCCAGTGTCTGGCTAATCTTTACAATGGCAAACAATTAATACAAGAGATTACAATGAATCGAATCTAGTTTTGTGATGAATTAGCTTATGATCTAATTATAGATAGAAATGTAGATAGAGGAGACAGCATACAGTATAGTAACAAACAGACTAGAAAAAGGGAAGTTTGAGTGGGGTAAGGCTGATCCAGATGAGTTAGGAAGGTGAATTTTGAACTGCTAATGGTTCAATGGATCAGAGATGAAGCATTCCAAGACATCTTGACTTTTTAAATGTATTTTCCAAATCTGAAAGCTTCCTAACCAGTGGGATAAGGAGTGCATATATTTGTTTAAGCCCTCACCAAGGGAATACTCTTCTATTCCCACCACTATGATTTTCACTGAAAATCAGTCCAAATCTGTCATTATCCAAAGGAAAAAGAAACTTCCTACCAATGTAAAAACATCATATGATGTAAAGAAAAGAATGTTCTATTTCCAAAATTAAAAAAAAAAATTGAGCAGCTAGCTGGGTACGGTTAGATATAATACTATATCATACTTGGAGTCAGGAAGATTCATCTTCATGAGTTCAAATCTGGCTTCTGACACTAGGTATAGGACCCCAGGCAAGATACTTAACCCTGTTTGCCTCTATTTACACAATTGTAAAATGAGCTAGCAAAGGAAATGACAAAACCACTCTGCTATCTTTGCCAAGAAAACCCCAAAGGAGGTCATGAAGAATTGGATGCAACTGAAAAATGACTGAACAACAGTTTCAGCACTGGAATATAGTGATGTTTATTCTTTGTATTTATTATATTAAATCTCTGTGCCCAAGCTAAACTGTCCTAATGATGATAAGGTATAATTTTCCTTTCAAGATGAACATGTTGTTCATGAGGAAATTGAAAAAAAAATTTGTTTTGTCACACTGAGGGGAAAAGAAATGTCTTAGATTTCTTGGTACGATGGTAGCTGCTGACATTCCTTGAATCATAAAATAGAAGCCCAGAGTACTACTTTGGAAAGGGATGGCCTATGCTGAGTAAGGGTGGTCTGTGGATAAAAATCAGAGAGTGGGAAGGAACCCTAAAAGTAATCTACTCCAACCCCTTCTTATTATAGGTGCAAAGACTTGTCCTCAGAGAAGAGAAGTGACCTACCCAGAGTCTCATAGGCAATTAAATGGCAGAAGCAGGGTTAGAACCCAAGACTTTGAATTCAGTGTTGGTGCTAATGAATTTATGTTGTTTCTACAGTCTCCTATAGACTGTGAATTATAGCATTCACATCTGCTGAATGGGCATTGTAAAAGCTGCACAAGTGAAAGCTCCCATAGGGCAAGGCTTCTGTCCTTCACAATTTTATATCCTGTAAAAGTACCTTGCACACAGTAGGTACTCAGTATATATTGATTAAATAAATGAATGATGCATTGATAATTAATCATTTGAAACACATTTTGAGCTTCTTTTAAGTCCTGTTTCTTCATTGGTAAAATAAAGTTGAAAGCTGAACTCCTAAAACTAGTGCAAGTAGAATGACAACAAATTAGGATTCTGGGATTATTCTTCAAATAATGATAACACAGACCCAGAACAGACAGATAATGGCCCTTAATTGACTTGCAGAAACCCAGGATGAGAATATTGCACATCACTACCACTTAAGAGTGAATCAGACATCTTCTGCTGGCCTGTAGAAATTCACACAAGAATGGGAAAGAGGAAATGAGGACAACTCAAGCAATGTTTATGCGAATAGCTGCTTCCTCTTTGATAACTGGCCAATTTTATCACACAGCCAACTAATTCAGCCCTTAAAGTAGTCAAACCAATTATTTTATACCAAATGGGAAAAAATAAAAAGACCAAGATTTCTCCAGGCTACATTTATCTTAGCTAAGGTGAAAACTTTCAGATATAGTCATATTGTGGGCCTCAGAAAAGAAATATAATCAGATTAAATTACAGAAGAGAGAATGAGTATTTTTAAGAGTTTAAAAATCTTAAAGAGCCATTTTTGGAATGTATATTTTGGAATATATACATATCTCTGGATAACTAGGTAGATCAACAGATAGAGTGCTGGATCTAGAGTCAGGAAGACTCATCTTCCTGAGCTCAAATTGTCCTCAGACACTTCCTAATTATGTGACTATTGGTAAATCACTTAATCCTGTTTGCCTCAGTTTCCTCCTCCTCTGTAAAATGAGTAGGAGAAAGAAATGGCAAACCACTCCAGTATCTTTTCCAAGAAAACCCCAAATGGGGTCACAAAGAGGTAGACATGACTAAAAACAACTGAACTATATACACACACACAAATATACATAAAAATCTATTTATGTATGATATATATCATGTATACCCATGTATATACATACATACAGCTAGGTATCAATTAGTGCAAATAATGAATTCTACAAAGTGATTTTATTATTTAAATGTATAATGCATGTTTTCATTGGGCTGGAACCAATTATCACATTTTATATAATTACAACTTAGAAGAACATGAATCAGAATATATGTGACCACATTATGGGATTAAGTTTTTGTGCTAATCAGAACCTAGAAATACATGTTTACACATAATATATATGTATATACATATGTGATATGTATAAATATATAACATCTAAAATATTTACATATTTAATATATTTTTTCTATTTTATATAATAATGTATTATATAAATTTTTATTACTTTTGCATATCATATAATTTATCTATAATTATCTATAATATATGTATAAAGCACATGAACATATACTATAAATTAGAACAAAAATATAAATATAAATATATATATATACAATACCTTATGTGAATACAAGGTAATGACTTTTCTTGACTCCAAAAAAACTCTTAGACTTCATTTAAATCATAAAAGGGCTGCAATCTGAATCAGTGGAGAGATTTCCCACACTGATGAAAATGATGAACACTAAAGGGTTTTTTTTTTAATAGAAAACCAGCATTTATATAAAATTTTAAGGTTGACAAAGCACCTTTGCATACATTTTCTCAAGCCTAGAAAAAAGAATATTATGCATTTGAGCCAGAATTTAAACCTAAGTCTTTGGAATCTATATTTAGAGATGTTCCCATTATATTGCAATGCTTTTCAAGTTCCTTTTTCTCAGGGTTCACATGTTCCAACCACATTACATGAATAATGAGCTGAATTTTGTCACCTGCAGGTAGGTTTGCCAGCAGAAAGGGGTTCAGATTTGTATTCAGTGTGTTTTAAGTATAAAATAATGCTGTCTTCATGCTAGTGCCTTCGCTCTGCTGATTATCTGAAAGAAATCCTGTCTATAGCTTGTTTTTACACAGTTGTTTGCATGGTACCCCCTCCTTTTGACTGTTGGCTCTTTGAGATCAGTCTGCCTTCTCTCTTTTGTATTCCCAGTGCTTGGCACAACATCTCTCACATAGTAGGTGTTTAATAAATGTTTAGTGACTGACAGATTCAGAAAACTGGAGTGCCCAGAAGGTCAAAATCCCAGTTGGAAGAGATCCCAGGGACCATTTAATTCAACTCAAACCTGAAAAAATATTCCTTCAACAACACAACTGATAAATGGAAATCCATCTTGCTTTTGCTAAAAGACCTCAAGAGAAACACCTCTAAAGAACTTATCACACTTGTTTTTTTATCATTTAGAAATATTTTATTTTCCAGTTATATTTAATAACTCACTCTACTTTTAAATTGCTATTATCGTAGGAAGTTTTTCCTTACACCAATAATAAATTTGTCTCTTTTCAACTTCTTTAGTTTTATCCTTGGGGGCCAAGCAAATTAATATAATTCCTCTTTTCCCCAAAGCCCTTCCAGTACTTGAAAAGAACTATTAAGAGTGATGTAACGTTTAACAACTAGCTCTCCACAAAGGAAAAAAAGAAAGAAAAAAACAATGTACTTAACATAACAATTTTAGATTTAATCTACATTGTTAATTTCTCTATAATTTTAAGTCTAGACAATAAACAAAGCATGCAGATTTCAAACTTATGCCACTTCTGAATAAAATGAGCTTAAAATAAGTTCTCAAAGAACTGCCGGGAAATTTCAGTTCAAGAAGTCTATTATTCACAGTTTGTATTGGTCTCATTTTTTAAAAGAAGATGGAACCATAAGAGGCTCTTTTCTGATGGGCTATTACTCTATTGTGGAAAGAATGCTGAATTATGAATCAAGAAAACTTGGGTTTCAAGTCCTGATTCTACCATAAATTTCCAGCATGACCATGAGCAAATGGCTCCATCTGGGCCTTAGTTACTTCATCTGTAAAATGAAGGGATTGGTCTTAATAATTTCTATGATCCCTTCCAGCTTAAATATGAGATGATTGTGTGACCATCAGTCTATCACCCTACCAACTTGTATATACAAATCTTTTTCAACTGAAATACATTGGAGAGAGTACTGGACTTGGACATTGCCACTCATTACCTGTGTGACATTAAAGAAGTCATTTGATTTCTTTGGGTCTCAGTTTCTTCAGATGTGAAATAGCAAGGTTGGGCCAGATTTCCTCTAAGATTTCTTTCACATTTACATCTATGACCTCATGATCAAGTGAGATTTGCATTGTACACTTGCAACTAAATACCTGTGTGCCTTTGGGCAAACTACCATCTTTAAGTCTTGGTCTCTTCATTTTAAAATGAAGGAGTTGGATGAGATAATCTCTTAAGATCTTTTCCATTTTTCAGTTCCATAAATACTTAAGACCATGTCTGTGTTCCCAGAAGAGATGACCTCAACATGTGGATGATTTTCCCACCATTCATTAGCTGGTTTGGAACAGAGTTGCCATAGGTCAGATCATCACATAAATAAATATCTTTAATAAGACGGTATATTAAAGGTCAAGGACAAAGAGCCCGTCTCCATCCTACCCATACTCTTCTCCTTCTTCATTACTTCCGATATGCTCCATTGAGTAATGGCTGTATCACAGATAGGCCATGAAAACATGGGAAAACACTTCAACTTTTTTGGAAATCATTGGGTTAGGAAGTGGCCAATGCTTGGAAAAATACTTTTAAAAAAACCTCCTTTTTAAAAATAGCAACTATGGGACAGTTGAGTGGTGAGAGCATGGACAGTTTAAGACATCAGCAGAGAACCTGTGATTACAAAAATCATAGGATCATAGATTTGGAGAGGAAAGGGACCCTCAAATGTCCCTTATCTCATGGAAGAGAGAGAGAGGGGGGGGGAAAGAAAGGAAAGAAATGTTTTAGTCTGCATTCAAACTTGTTATTTTTCAGAGAGCAAAATGATATTATTTTTCATCATGATTCTGGCATTGTCTTAGATAACTACATTGCTGAGAATAACTAGATCATTTACAGTTCATAGAAATATTCCTGTCACTGTGTGCAATGCTCTGATTCTGTTTACTTCCCTTTACATAAGTTCTTGTAAGTCTTTATGGATTTTCTGAAGTCATCCTGCTCCTCATTTCTTTTAGTACAATAGTATTCCATCTTAATCATGTTTAACCATTCCTCAGTTGATGGATAACTCCTCAGTTTCCAAATCTTTGCTACAATAACAATAAATATTTTTATACAAATATGTCTCTTCTCCATTAAAAAAAGTCCCTAGGATATAGACCTAGTAGTTACAATCAAAAGATCTGCAGCTTTTTGGGCATGGATCCAAACTGCTCTCTAGAATGGTTGGATCAGATCACAATTCCACATCAGTGCCCCAGTTTTTACACATCCCCTCCAACATTTGTCATTTTTATTTTCTGTCATGTTGACCAGTTTCATGGTTGCGGGGTAGTGCCTCAGAGCTGTTTTAATTTGTATTTCTCTAATCAAGAGTGACTTAGAACATTTTTTTCATAAGACTATAGTTAGCTTGATTTCTTTAGCTTAAAAAAAAACTGCCTGTTCATATTCTTTCACCATTTACCAATTAGAAAATTACATTTCTATAAGTTTATCTTACTTATCTATGTATTTGAGTGGTGAGATCTTTATCAGATATTTACTGTAAAAATTTCCCCCAGCTTTCTTCTTTACTTTTAATCTTGATTGCATTGGTTTTGTTTGCATAATCCCTTTTTAATGTAATGTAAATCAAAATTATCTTCTTTACATTATATAATGGTTTCTGGCCCTTGTTTGGTGATGAGCAATTAATATTTTTCAAATTATTTAGATTTGACTTTTTGCTTAAAAAGTATTTTGTAAGTGATTTCATTCAGTTCCTGGGTTTGGCTTGGCAGGTAGACAAGTATTTTAAATTATCTCCATTAATTTAAATGGAATTTATTTTTCTATATCTTGCTGCTGGGCTTTGTTGCTAATATATAAAATATTGATGACTTATGTGGATTTACTTTATGTTCTGCAAGTTTGCTAGAGTTGTTAATTATTTCAATTAACTTTTAGTTGATTCTCTAGAATTGTCTAAGTATGTCATTATATTATCAATGAAGATGATAAATTTGTTTCTTCATTGCCTATTCTAATTCCTTTGATTTCTTTTTTTCAAACCCTTATTTCCACCTTAGAATTGTGTATTGATTCCAAGGCAGAAGAATAGTAAAGGCTCAACAATGGGGGTTAAGTGACTTGCCAAGGGTCACACAGCTAGACGTATTTGAGATCAGCTTTGAACCCCAAGCCTCCCATCTCCAGACTTGGCTCTCTATCCACTGAGCCACTGAGCTATACCCCTCTACCCCAAGATATTTTTTTTTGTTGTTTTTTGTTGTTTTTAATTTTAAACATTATTTTATTTGGTCATTTCCATACATTATTCACTGGAAACAAAGATCATTTTCTTTTCCTCCCCTCCCCCCTCCCACCACCTTTCCCTCTCCCATAGCCTACACAAGATTCCACTGGTTATCACAGGTGTTCTTGACTCAAACCCATTTCCCTGTTGTTGGCATTTGCATTAGAGTGTTCATTTAGAGTCTCTCCTCAGTCATATCCCCTCCAGCCCTGTAGTCAAGCAGTTGCTTTTCATCAGTGTTTTTACTCCCACAGTTTATCCTCTGCTTGTGGATAGTGTTTTTTAGATCTCTGCAGATTGTTCAGGGACATTGCATTGACACCAATGGAGAAGTCCATCACCTTCGATTGTACCACAATGTATCACTCTCTGTGTACAATGTTTTCCTGGTTCTGCTCCTTTCGCTCTGCATCACTTCCTGGAGGTTGTTCCAGTCTCCATGGAATTCCTCTACTTTATTAATCCTTTTAGCACAATAGTATTCCATCACCAACATATACCACAATTTGTTCAGCCATTCCCCAATTGATGGGCATCCCCTCGTTTTCCAATTTTTTGGCCACCACAAAGAGTGCAGCTATGAATATTCTTGTACAAGTCTTTTTCCTTATTATCTCTGTGTACCCCAAGGTATTTTTAATTGATAAATCTAATAGCTTTTCTCGAACTCTATCCTTCTAATTCTGGGCATCCTTTGATGCTATTGATCACCCTCTTCATGATAATCCCTCCTCTCTAGTAACCACATCACTGCTGATTCCTAGTTCTTCTCATCAGATCCCATGTATTCACCTATCCTTTCTATATCAGTGATTCTTAGGTCTCTTTGACCAGCACCAACTTCACTCCTGCCTTGTAGTCCCAAATCTCTACTTGCTTTTTGTACTTCAGGTTGAATGTTCAGTAGATATCTTAAACTCAACATGTCCAAAACAAATCTTTGAATAACCTCTCCCCTTCCAATTTCCCTATCACTTTTGTATGTATCACCATCTTCACAGTCCTAGCCTTGCAAGGTGTGTTTCATCATTGACATTTTACCCCATCTCTTCCCCTCTATCAATCTATTTCTAGGTCTGATGATTTTCCTTCACAGCATCCTTTGAATATGTTTCTTTCTCCCTTCTGACACTGCCACAACCCTGGTGAAGATCCTCTTCATATCATGCCTAGAATATTGCAATGGCCTATTGGTTTTTCTCCCTGCCACAAGTCTCTCCCCACTTTGGTCCATCCTCTACTCAGCTATTAAATTCATCTTCATAAAGTTTAATTCTGACTATGTCACCCACCTAATCAGCCAACTAGAGTGGCTCCCTATCACCTCCAGGATCAAATATAAAATCTCCTCTTCAGCTTTTAAAGTCTTGCATAACTTGGCTCTTTCCTACTTTTCCAGTCTTCTTAAAGTTTATGTTACCTCTCCCCTTTGCATACTCTCCGTCAGTCACATTGACCTTATTGTCACTCTATCTCCTAACTCTGGGAACTCTTCCCTGGCTTCCTTCAAGTCCCAGATCGAGTTCTATCCTCTAAAGAAGCCTTTAAACCTCTTTAATCTTTAATGTCTTCTCTCTGAGTTTAGCTCCAACTTACTCCGTATATCCTGTATATGCCCTATTTATTTCTGCATATCTCTTTGCATGTTGTCTCCCCCATTAAACTGAGCTCTTTAATAGTAAAAAGGTTTTTCCTCTTTCTTAGTATCCTTAGCACTTAGCCCAGTTCTTGGCACTTAATGAATGCTTGTTAACTTGACGTCCAACTAGTCCCCTCTTATCTATCATTCTTCCCAGAAAGGACGCACAGATATTTTCAGTTTATTTTTTCTTTCCTTGGTGATTGTACTGAAAACATACTTCTTCTTTGGATTTCCTAAGGGATTTATTGCAAGTAGCTCCATAGGTAGCATACTTTTGATATTTTGAAATTATATGACATCCTACAATTTGCCATCAAAATAAGTATGTCCTCCATCAATTATGGAATGTTAGATCACAGCCCCTCTGAGTAGACGGTTTCATAAATTGCTTGGTTTTAAATTTTTAACACATAGAGACCAACCCTCTGGTGACAAGTACCTATCTGGAATGGTCCTCAGACAATATAACCAGTCTGGAACTTGTAGCTTTTACAACTTGGTAGCTTACTACAGTTTTCTTGAACCCAGGGCTATAGTCATAGCCTATAAGACATTAGAAGACGACTTAACTGGAGAATTGTTCAGTCACTTTCAGATCTCTCTGACTCTTCATAATCCCATTTTGACAGGGGTTTCTTGGCCAAGATACTGGAGTAGTGTGCCATTTCTTTCTCCAGTGAATTAAGGCAAATAGCACTTGTAACTTGGCCAGGGTCATGTGAGCTAGTAAGAGTCTGAGACTGGATTTGAACTCAAATCTTCTTGACTCTAAGCACAGCAGCTCTATCCACTGAAATTCCTAGCTACCTTAAAGCCAAACAGAGATTAAGGGATTTAGCCGGATTTATACAGTCACTAAGAGTCTGAGGTCATTTTTGAACTTCGGTCTTTCTGACCCCACGCCCAACACTCTTAACCACTAAGCCATCTAGCTGCCTCTGAGTAGAGTACAGGGACTTACAATAACATCAAAGTGCTTTCTCACTGAAAGAACATGAGCTTCTTGAAGGCAGGAATTGTATTATTTTTTGGCTTTATAACTCTAGGGCTTTGGGTTGTATGTAGCAAATGATGGGTACTGCATTAATGCTTGTTGATGGGTTGATGGAGAATTTCAATGTGAAGAAAAAAGTCACAATGTGTGAAGATACTAAGCCTGATATTTTTAATGAAAATATAAATGGAACTAGCCCTGAATTTACTGTACTTTCCTCTTTGGAATCAGTCCTACTGCTATCAAGTCAGCCTGGAAACTCATGCATTAGTCCCACCCTTAGCATATGGGGCCATTGCTTGAGGACTGCACTTCTCTGCATGTCACCAAACACTCCTTTACTGGTGTTCATTCCCCTTAGATAAAGCAATCAGACACTGGAAGCAGCCACAATGAAGATCATTTCAAGATGGGAACATGAAGAGACCTTCATTGTGGCTGCTTCCAGTGTCTGATTGCTTTATCTAAGGGGAATTTACTAGTTGGCCATTAAGGCTAGTTCGCTGTTATAGTGAAGTTCATATACGTCATTTATTGCTCTACAGAATCTTAGTAAATGAACTTTATTCTCCCAATGGTGATATGACTCGGATGGCCAGAGATCTAATCCCTGAAGTCCATCTGGTTTTTGTCAATTCTCTTCCAAGGTTAATAGTCTGCCTTTTATTTTGGCTTCAAACTCTATTCTCTGTTGACCTTCCTACTTTGCTTCTTTTTTTCTCATTTGGGAAACATTTTTAGCTCTCAACTAATTGTTGCAGCAAAATTGATTGATGTATAATAAACATAAGGAAAGCCCTCACCCACCAGCCCAATCTTTATAGCAAATGGCTTGTACTATCCATCAGGAAGGTCTGACTCACAGCCTGCCTCTCATCCTTTCTAGATCTGTGACCCTAGACAAATAATTTAGCCTCAGATATTATTTTTTCCTGACTATGAAACAGGCATAATTAGATCACTAATACCTATTTTATAGGATCATCTGTGAAGTTCAAACAAAATTACATATATGAAGCACTTAAAAAAGACTAAAGCACTGTATAAATGTCAACAGTTATTATTTCCTTATGCATCCTTGGAAGTCATCACTATCATTAAAAGCCTATATAATATTGGCTTGATTGGAAGTATTCTACAGTCAGGCACCTTTATTATATTTAAAGTGCTTTTTTCTCCAACTAAGGAAGGAGGGAAAAAAGAATGGAGGGAGGAAAACAGAGAGAAAGGAAGGGGAGAAGGAAGGAAGGAAAGAAAGAAGGAAAAAGGGAGTTATTGAAATCAGTATGTTTCAGGTTGTGTTCTAAGTGCCAAGAATACAAGTACTAAAGTAGTAACTGTCCTCAGAGAATTTCCATTCTAATGAGAGAGGACAACACACAAAAGGGAGTAAGAAAAGCAAGTGGGAGGAGGGGAGGTGGAGGTACCAAGGTAGAGTTTTGATGTCCAGAAGTCTGGATCAGGGCTGACTTGCAACCCTCTATCAAATGAAGGCTGCAGAAAGAACTAGCTCTTGGGAGAATTTAGTGAGCCTTGTAGGCTGGATTTTCCAGCAGAGAAGGTCAAGGGATAGTTGGATGTTCCATAGCAGGGAGGGCCCAGGTGCTGAGGGGATTTCCTGGCAGAGACTGCAACAGAGGCAGTTTTAAGGTTTGGAAGCCAAGAAGAGGACTTGGAGAGCAGTGCACCTTGTTGAAACCATGTTTACATATTCTGGTTTGTGTTCTATTTATTTGTGATTCTGACTTCTCTCCTCTACTGAACTAAGTCCTTTGAGACAAGGGATGATTTTCTGAGACTAGCTAAGCATTTCCTGCTAAAATTTTGGCTGCCCAGTGGAATAAAACTTCTTTAGGACAAGCTAGAAAGAAGTTACTCTCTTGGAGCATTACAATGAAAAAAAAAGTGACTTGACAAGGTGTCACATACCATAGAATTATTTTTTCAGAATCTTTCTTAAATTTGAGTAGTCCTTATTCCCCCAGGATTTAAGACATCTACTTGACTCTAGACCATGCTTCTCCACCGCTTCATCTGTTCCTCTGACTGTCACTTTTGATATCTCATCCAGTCCTTTTCCTGCTGGTCAATGTGCATCTCTTTCTGGTAACCAGGGGAACCACCACCCCTGGGTCTGTGGATTGTCCTAGAAGGCAAGTATGGCTTTAGTCATGTTTAAATTAGGACCCCCCAGCTCCAGCCCTCCATAGACCCAGTTCCTAACTGTCCATAGGAGGTAGGTCTGGGGGAACATTTCAGAGATCTCCTCTAATCTATTTTTGTATCTGCCACAATACTGATAACAGTGACTGTACTAGGAAGTTGGTAAGAGTTGATGGAATTAATGAACTAATGAATTGGATTATTCAGAATTTTGTTGACCCAGTACCTTTTCCAAGCATCATCCATATTAGTCATAGGATGCCACATCTCTAGCTGGAAGGGACCCCAGAGACCATTCCCGTCCTTTTGTGTGTTAGGGATCTTCCTCACAGCCTAGAGAGGTGAACCAAATGAGGATGTCAGTTATGTGGGTGCTATTTAAGTTACTCAGCAACGAGTTGACATCCTGTTGTCTCCTTTTTTGGAAGGAGGGGGCATTGAGCTCATTTCCTAGGTAACTACTCAACTCTCTTCTTCACTTTGTACATAGTTGTTTGCGTGTTGTCTCCCTCATTAGCCTGTGAGATCCTTGAAAAGGGTCATGGGTTAGGGGTAGCTGTTACATCTCTTATGGAAGAGGCCCTGGGGCATCAGTTCAGAGCTTGCCTCGCTCTAAGGGAACTCTGGACAAATTCAACAGTGTTTCTCGCTCAGGTCTGTCTGAGATTTAGACAGGAGACAGGAGCCCTGGGTGGATAATTTCTCCCAGGATGAATAATGAAAAAGGTTGTATTACCCAGCAGAGGGAAACTATTTAGTGTTTTATCACCCCTGCTTGGAGGCCTTCCCAGCTGCTGCCTGCATCCTAGGAACCATTAGAAACAAAAGGAGAAATACTGAGAGAAATCTTTCTCCACTGGCTGCAATGAGTCAGACCCACTCTCCTCCCTTTGTATACTGTTTTGGAACTGCACAGGCCTTGCTTCCCCCCCACCCCCACCCCAGATCTTTCCCAGCATATTCCACAGGGAGTAAGTTTTCTCTCCTTGGCTTTCACTCACTTAATTCCTTTCTTTTGGTCTGAAAAAGTGACCATGAGGGAGCTGGGGCCCCAACTCATCCCCCAAAGCTAAAACACAATAGAATCTTGATTCTTGGAGTTGGAAGAATCCACAAGAAGTCATTCTTTTCAGTGCCCTGCTTTGAAGTGGTAAAATGACATTTTTCTGCTTGTTCTTTTGGTGACCCCATTTGGGGTTTTCTTGGCAAAGGATCTAGAGTCGGTTGCCATTTCCTTCTCCAGTTCATTTTATAGATGAGGAAATCGAGACAAATAGGATTAAATGACTTGCTCAGGGTCACACAGCTTGTGAGTGTCTGAGGCCAGATTTATGAGACTTATGTGAGTCCTTCTTGACTCTGGGCTTGACACTCTTATCCACTGTACCACCTAGCTGCCCTGCTGTATATTAAATGAGTGTGTATACACACACACACACACACACATTATTCATGTATACAGAGTTATATATTATATGTAACATGTATTTGTATATTATTGACTATATGATACACCATATTACATGTATGTATCTTTATGTGTCTACACATATAAGTTATACATACAAACTGATACATATTATCTCCACCGTTAGAAAATCAACTCCTGAAGAACAGGTCCTACTTGACTTTTGCATTTGTATCTCTAGTGTTTAACGTAGTGTTTGTATCTTATATAAGGACACTTTTTTACCTAATTCCTTTCTTAGATCCTAGAACAAAGGTTTTCCTTTGAGCTAACTCAAAAGAGAGCTAGACAACAACTGCTCAACTATCCAGAAAGGTCTACACATACATCTTCCTATACTTTCCTACCATTATTTTCCAATTAAGGGCCACCAATTGAGGCCCTTCAGTTCAATTTAACAAGCATTTCGGAGTGTTTACTCATTCTAGATACTGCACAGAAATGATTAAACAGGCTCTTCCCTGAAGGAGCTAACACTCTAATTGGGAGTCCAAGACACAAACACAAATAATTGTAATTCAAAACAATTCATTACGACCAAGAAAATGAGTTGGAGAATCCTTTGTGAGAAATCTGAGAGGTTGTTTAAGGTGGTAGGCTACAAATCAGGAGGGCCCTTGAGGGAGGAGGAACAAACTGATTAATTGGGGACTTGAAAAAAGGGACAGATTTCTTAGGTAAAGTTAGGAGCATGGAAGAGAGATCTGTTTCAAGTATTAGCAAAGGCCCAATAACTGTAAAGGGAAGGACAAAAGTGGGACATGGAGGGGGAGGTAGGGAGGACACTAAGTTTTTCATTTTGGCTGGGGAGTACTATCCCTGAGAAACATATTTCTAAAAAATGTTCATATAATCATTGAATTTAAAATTTCAACAGAGCCTTCTAGTCCAACTCATACTATGCTATTCATGACTACCCTTTACAGTGTCCCAATTAACAGTGATTTAGTCTCTACTTAATGATTTCTGGTAATGAAAAACTCATTACCTCCCATGGACAGTCCATTTCCTCACTGGTCAGTTTTTCAGTACTCTTACAATGGATTCTTCCAGTAGTCTAAATGTGGTTTGCCAAGAAGAGAATACCACACGACATCAAGCAATCTTCATGATTCTTGCCACTATTGTGACTGATGTTTTTTTTTACTATGAAGCAGGCTGCCAAACAGACTGTTGACTGATCTTGAGCATTCTTTAGTCTTATTGAAATCTTCAAATATTTTTAAACTTAGCTTCTGTCCATCTAATCTTCTTCAAGCCATACTTGTGCAGGTAATTTTTTTAGACAGTTAAAAAAGTTTATTGAATTAAATTGAACCTCATACCTTCTATCTAATTAGTCACTTTATTATTATGTGCATATTCTGTTACTGAGAATTCTTTTTTTTTAATTTTATTTAGTCAATTTAGAACATTATTCCTTGGTTACAAAAATAATATTCTTTCCCTCCCTCCCCTAACCCCACCCTTTCCCATAGCCAACACGCAATTCCACTGGGTATTACATGTGTCCTTGATCAGAACCTATTCTGTGTTGTTGGTGTTTGTACTAGGATGATCATTTAGAGTTGCGGGTAATTTTTAATCATTGATTCAGAAATAATTTAAACTTTATTCTTATTGCATTTTATTATGTGCTTATTTGTACTATTCATTTCAAAACCAGCAGAGTAATAGATGATATCCTAATTCTTTTTTTCCTAGTGGTTTACTTACCTAACGTGGTTGAAGCCTGCATTATAAGTTCTTTAACAGACTGAAATGGTTTTCTTTAAAAAAAAACCCTTAGCTTTGGAAATAAAAAATAAATTACATATTGTATATTGAGTCCCCTTATCAGACTTCCAGTCATAGTTGGAATTTCCAATGAGGAGAGAGGAAGCCTTCATTTAACAAGCCATTATGTTAGAAATAGAAGCCAATGTCAGGCATTGATTCTTTGATTTTCTGATCAGGATGTTCATTAGAATTTAAAGATTTTGCATGTATGTTTTGTGGACTTATTCCTATTAATGTTAACTGATCTATTAATAATATTGATGACTGAGTGACTTGGAGACAACAAGGAATATAAAGAATCACAAACAAAGGAACTTTCAACACAGCACCTTATAATCTAGTTGAGGGAAGAAATGGCAGAGCCTTGGACACTTCTTTTTAACAATAAAACAGAAAAGCCCAACAATTCATGACAGTATATAGTAAGTGCTAAATGTTTAAAGAGACAGAAAGTGGTCTGGGAATTTAGGAAGATTGCTTCCAGATTCATGGCCTGGAAAAGCTTCCCAGAGGATGGTGGGATTGGAACTGGTTGGTCCAGTTGGTAAGTGTGTAAGAGCTAAGGATGGGGACTTCATCACTGACAGCCAGTCAAGTTGTGGTTCTATAGACTATATCCCCAATATTAGGCATCTTAGGCACGTATTCTTTATCCCAGTAGCTAGGAGGGGACACAATGTAGAGGCTTCAGCAAAGATCCCTTAAGAACCCTGACCATGCAATGATTCAACCACTACCCCAGAGTATAGATGATGAGGCATTTTACCCATCACTTAGCAGAGAGATGATGAACTCAAAGTCTGAGACAAATGTATTTGGACACAGAAAATGTGTGGATTTGTTTTGCTTCATTATGCTCTGTGCTAATGAGGATTGTGTTTTTCTTTCCTATTGGTGGCAGGGGGGAGATTCCTGTTTTCATGTGTAATCTTATTTTTTCTATTCTCTTTTGTATATGGAAATGCTATCTTGGGGGGAGTGACTTAAATTGAGAAAATTTTAAATTAAAATTTTTATTCTAGAAAATGAAAGGGAAAATAACATAAAGTGGGACTTTTCAGATTCATGTATGAACCTGTGTATTACAGTTATCTTGTTAAGTAAATTGCCATCATATCCAACCCTTCTGCCTCTGGAGAGGGTTGTGGTACTTTTAACCTGGGGCAACTGGAATTGATGGAGCTTTTAACCAGAAGTGTTTGAGCACACACTTTATGTACTATAGTTCAGCATTTCAGAGCAAAATCATTCTTTTAAAATAGAATGAAGATGGAGGCTTTGAATCCCATATAAAGACAGTTAAAGCATTGAGCAGAAACTCTCCCAGACCATACACACTCCATGTCCCTCCAGGGTTTGAAACTAAAAGATGAAGATATCAAGCATTAAGAAAACTATCTGAGAGAGAATAGCTGGGTGGCTCAGTGTATTGAGAGTCAGACCCAGAGATAGGAGGTGCTGGGTTCAAATGTGACCTCAGATACTTACTAGCTGTGTGACCCTGGGCAAGTCACTTAACCCCCATTGCCTAGCCCTTATCACTCTTCTGCCTTAGAACCAGCACCCAGTACTGATTCTAAGACAGAAGGTAAAGGTTTTAATAAAAATAAAAATAAAAAACAACCATCCAAGAGGGGATGGTTATGGAACACCCAGAATTAGGCAAATTATAATGTCTAAATGTTTATATTCTATGAGTGTGTCTCATTTTTGACCATCTTGTGGATGGGCTTGTCTTACTGCAGAGCCTGATGCTGACATTCTAGAAATAGGAAATCAGCTGACCTAGGCTGTTGATCGGATCATTTATTCTCTCTAGACCTTAGTTTCTTCCTTTGAAAAATGAGAATGTATGACTAGAGGAACTCTCAGGTCTCTTTCTGTGGTAACATCCAGAACCTGTATGGGATAATCTCAAACTTTGTCTCTTCAGCTTTTCCATGGAAGTGTATTTGATTTCATTGTCTGTGGCATCCTACTAAATTCTGATAACTGAAGAAGTAGTGCTTTTGGCATCCAAGTAAAGAGACTGAACCTCAAACTGTGGTTTACCAGGTCATTAAATAGACAGGACTTTTAGTGTGGTAAATCTATCAGAATGGTGTGCTCTAGGTCTTGAATGTTGAAGGGACAATCACAAGAAAGCACAAGCCTTTGTATCAAAGACTACTCTGAAGGAGAAGCTAGGATAGGAAAGAGATCCTGTCCTTTCTAGTAGTTTATAGGATCAGAGATCCAGAACTGGGAAGGAATTTCGAGAGTTTTTGAGAGATAAAGAAACAGAAACCAAGGGAGGCTAATTCACTTGCCCAGGGTCATACTGGCAGTGGCAGAAGCAGGACTGAAAGATTATCTCCTGACTCCAAAGCCAGTATTTTGTCTACTGTGATATATATGGGGCAGTGGATAAAGTTCCTAGAGTCAGATAAACTCATATTCCTAAGTTCAAATCTGACTTCAGACACTCCCTGTGTATGCAACCCTAGGCAAGTCATTTAACCCCATTTGCCTCAGTTTCCTCATTTGTAAAATTATCTGGAGAAGGAAATGGCAAACCACTCCAGTTTTTTTTGCTTAGAAAATCACAAATGGGGTCCAAATAGTCAGGCATGACTGAAAATTACTGAGCAACCACAGCAAAGCATCATGATGTCATGTAGGAGAAGTCCTAGTGAATCAAAGAAATGTCTTGAAGGTAAACAGATAATGTGTTAGTTATGTAGGTAGGGTGGACCTTGAATAAAGTGTGACAGTCTTCATTGGGTGTGCGTGCAGGTGTGTACATGAGAGAGTGGGGCTTGTGCCATGTTTAGCTATCCATGCAGACACTGAAACTGAAATGCTCATGCAGATAAAAATACTAGAATGTGTTTGTATCAATTATGCCCTTGTTTCTACCTTAGTAGCTTGTTTAAATGAAAGCAACTTCTCTCCTTATCAGAAATTAGCTACATGAAAAAGTGAAACCGAAGGGTAGAGAATCCATCCATTTCAGCCTTACCATTCTGGAGTAAGCAGGAAAGGAAATAGATTTGTATTGATGAAACTTGGCAGGGTGGGGATGCAGGCCAATTCTAGTTAAACCATCTATGTCTTGGTAACTGAAGAGTTCACTGGCTAGCTATTTGCTTCTCTGTGCAGTTTAAGAGGTCCATTTCAGGGCTAAAGTGAATGGGTCTTCTTCAATTTAAAGTGATATAAGCTACTGATTACAAGGGCTATGTGTGTGTATGTGTGTGTGTGTGTGTGTGTGTGAGTGTGTGTGTGTGTGTGTGTGTGTGAACTATGAAAGACTAAGATGAATTTGGAGTAAAGGGGAGGAAAAAAAAAGCTTAAATGCTCCATCAGGTTCAAACTGCCTATAAAAGTATTTAGTTAAGAGTTAGGAAATCTGTTAATTAGATGACATGGAACAAATTATTAATCAATCATTTTTCATTGGTGTCTGACTCCTCATGACTCCATTAGGGGTTTTCTTGGAAAAGATAGTGGAGTGGTTTGCCAATTCCTTCTCTAGCTCATTTGACAGATGAGGAAATTGAGGCAAACAGGGGTAAGTGACTTGCTCAGGGTCACACAGATAGTAAATAATTGAGGCCAGATTTGAACTCAGGAAGATGTGTTTTCCTGACTTCAGGCTCAGAACTTTATCTACTATGTCACCTAGTCGACTATCTTGGGACAAATTGCTTCACATTTATGCCTCAGTTTCCTCATTTACAAGATGATGTGGTCAGATTAGATGACTTCTAGGTTCCCTTCTAAATCAAATACTCTATTTCATTTTGCAGGGGCACATTCAATTATTAAAATGAAATTAACTAATTCTAGGACAAGCAGGGGAAAAGGCCAAATTTATAATTTCTCACAAAATTGACCTGAGGGTGTCTTCCTTGCCATTATACTTGTAATCTTTATCTGAAAGGAGAAAGGAAATGAATAAGCATTGTATTGCCCCTACTATGTTCCAGACTCTGTGCTAAGTAAGCACTTTACAAATATCTCATTTGATCCTCAGAACAATCCTGCAAGATAGTGTAAGATTTAAATTGATATCCAATAGCTCCAAATATTATATTTTATAAAGTTTATTAATAATCACTTGAAATAGAAAATAAACTAAAAGAAAAAGTAGTTCAAACCTAATTATCTAACAAAAATAAGATCACGTGTAAGTTCTCTTGCCTGCCCAAGTCCCACTTCCACAGCTGCCATCATCAGGGAAAGAGAGAGCGAGGCAGGGCTACACAAAACTTATATCTTCCCTATGTTAGCACATAAAGTGAGAAGGAACATGGAATGCTGGAAGAGAGTCCAGAGGAGCAAATTCTAATTATACAGTAGGTACCATTATTATCCCCATTTTACTGGTAAGGAAACTGAGGTAAACAGAAGTTAAGTGACTTGGGTAGAGTGACACAGCCAGTAAATGTCTGAAGAAAGATTTGAACTCAGATTTTTCTGACTCCAGACCCAGGATTTTCTAATCACTGAGCCACCATGCTACCTCAAAGTAATATTCCTAGAGGGTAATGAAACAGTATTTTTTCTGGGTTCCAATTTTTCCATGAACCAAAATCTATTCTAGATCTAATTATAATCAATGGGGAAGATCTCCTTGTGGTGAGAAAGATAGGAATTCTTAGGAAATGTGACCTCTGTGTCCCATAATTTGTAATAGAAGAGAAGAAAGCTAGCCCTAGTCTGACATGCTCCCTAGATCTGGGAAGGACTGTTTACAAAGAGTTCAAAGGAAGGATGAATAAAGTCCTGTGGTCTTGAATTCCACAATGGAAGATAATCCAAAAGAGATGGGAAGTTCTAAAGAAAAAAATTGTGAAGACCCCCAAAATTCAGTTTGATAAGGGCAAAAATCCTAGGGATTTATTGAAAAGACCTTTGTGGAAGTACAGGTAACTCAACAGATAACTAGGATTTTTTTTAAAGGCATAGCCAAATATGGATGCAAGGGAAGGCAACAGAGGATTAAAGTTGTTGCTACTGAGTCATTTCAGTCATGTCCAACTCTTTATGGCATCATGTAAGGTTTTCTTTTATCTTTAAACCCTTACCTTCTCTTTTACAATAAATACTAAATATCACTTCCAAGGCAGAAGAGTGGCAAGGGTTAGACAGTTGGAGTTAAGTGATCATATCACTAGAAAGTATCTGAGATCAGATTAGAACCCAGAACGTCCTGTCTCTAAGCCTGGCTCTCAATCCATTGAGCCACCCAGTTACCCCCTTTGGGGGGTTTTCTTGATAGAGATACTGGAGTAGTTTGCCATTTCCTTCTCCAGCTCATTTTATAGATGAGGAAACTGAGGCAAACTGGGTTTAAATGACTTGAACAAAACCTCAGAATAAACTATGGCTTGTGAGAAAAGCTAAAGAGAGCCAAAAGGATCAGAGAATAGAGGAGGAAGCAAGATGTCATAATATCTCTGCTTGGACTATATATTTTTTTGCAGACTAATGCATTTTTTTCCTTTTTTCTTGCCTTTTTGCAGAACATAGCTAATAAAGACATATTTTTATATGATTTCCTGAGATATCTTGGGATACCTGATGAGATAAAAGGCAATGTTGCCCGATTTTCCCCTCACTTCTGTTTCCTCTGCCAAGGAGAATGAACCATTGATTACTTAATATAATGGAATAAAAAGAGTTAACAGGAAGTAAATTAACCCAAGGATAAGAAGTGAATTATAAACAAACTCCCCCAAATCTCTCACATCAATTTATTTTATTTTTGCTAGTTTTTCTTCATTTTTAAGTTCCAAATTCTCTCCCTTTTCCTACTCCTCTCTCCCACTCTTTGAGAGGGCAAGAAATATGATACACTATTATGTATGAAGTCATTTCATGCCATTCCCACCTAAAACAAGTAATGTGACATTTGCTCAGAATCAATCATCCTAATGTGGATTGACCCTTCAAGGGCTATCTGTTACATGGTGAGCAGAGAGAACACAAAGTACTACTTTGAGGTTAGAGTTTCCCTCTAAAATGGAAATCGTTTGGTTTTGTAAGAGTTTCCAGGAAATTTCCCCCAGATCCTCTTTCTCCAGGTGTATCTGAGAATCTCTATCAGGAACCTGGTGTTGGATGTTGCTTCAGGTTTCCATATATTGGTCATCTGTGGAATCATCTCAGATTTCAGTGACTTTCTCTCAATGAATAAAGATCCTGTATTTGATCTTCATCAGACACTCCCTGTGGCTATTGTTGACCCACAGTCCTATTTCCAAGACTCTCTAGTAAGATTGTATGCCATAGAAGGCTAATTGAAGCTATGCATAAATTATGAAGTACCCAATGGGCACATGGTTTTAGCAAGAATGTATTTTATCTAGGCCAAGTATTCCCTCTTCTCTTTTATGAGAAGCATGATGTAGTATTTCCCTGGAATCATCATTGGCTTCAACCTTGAGTTCAAGTATTTACTAGCTGTGTGACTGTGTAAATCTCATGATTTCTCTGGGCCTAGATTTCCTCATTTGTAAAATGAAAGGTCTGAAGTAGATAAAGAATAATGTGAGGTTCAGCTCAATCTCAGTGGCATCTGTGGTCTCAAAGCAGTTTATTTTTTTTCTTTTTAAATCAAGTTTTCTTTTGGCTTAAGTTATTGTCAAGAATAACTTTCCCTATTTGGAGAATTTAAAGTGATAACTGCCTTTCAACTCACCCATGAGCAGGCCTGGCTAATGGGGTCCTGGGGCCATTTTGTAATTTGATTTCTCAGATAGTATGTTTTCTCCTTCCCAAGTACAGATTCCATCCAGGGCAGCTTTAGAATTATTCACACCCCATTTGAACTTGAAATGGGTGATCTGAGTCATCCAGAGAGTATTTCTTTTCCCTGAGACATTAATTAAATTCTTCACCTAGGGACTTCAATTGATTTTTATTTCCAAACAGCTTTTTCTTTACAAAACAAAGGGAAAACCAGAGGGAAGAATAAAATTGTTTCTTGTTACAAGCTTCACCCTAATGTGGTTGGAGAAAATGACCACTGCAGGGTTAAATACAGCCAGAGGTTGCCTCCAAAATAGCAGTATTTTTAAATTGCAAAATCGTCTTATATGTAAGAGGTTGTCTTTGACATTTAAAAAGTTTGAGCTCATTTCTCAATGGGAAAAATAATGTGATGGTTTGGATTTTTATTTGTTTTTCAATCTGGTATTTTTTGCTTCTGGAACTAGATGGAATAGAATAGCATTCCTTAGAATCTCTGGGGGAATAATTTATAGAAATATTGTATAATCTTGTGGATCATCTGCATGACCTTGATTGAATTAGCTCCAGCTTCTATCAAAAGCATATATATATATATATATATATATATATATATATATATTATATCCAACCTTGGGAGAGGGGGTTATGGAACAAAGCAAAAGATGTGTTTGCTGAGCTACCATTGGTGACATTCTGCATGATCAATGTTGCTGTGCTGCCTAGAGGAAGGAAAAAAAAGGGGAGATGAGGAAGAGGCATTTTTCTGAATTTCATGTTCCCAGTGGGAAAATGGTACTGACTCAGTGTCATGGTGGTTAGATTTCCTTGCGTGGCTGTAAAAACTTATTTAACCAAATTATGGTAGATATATGACACTAATGCCCAATCATGGGTTAAATAGATCTTTTATGAGTTTGCTCAGGGTACTGACCACTCTGTATTATATTTACTATCAAATACAAATCAAATACTATCAAATACTTTCTTCATAGAAATGAATAAACTCTCCGAAATGTGGTTTTGGACTATATTGAGCTTAACTTGAGAATTCCTTATACTGTAGTTGAAAGGACATGGGACTTAAAATCACTTGGTTCAAATCCCAGGTATGAACAAATAATTCCAATTCTCTTAGCCTCAGTTTCCTTGCATGTAAAATGAGGGGTTATTCTTGACTCATGACTGACCCCTAAGATCCTTTCTAGCTCTACATGCATGATCCAACGATTCCATTTCTGAAGAGCTTGGCTTCTTACTTGGTTTACCCTATTCCAAATGTGTGAATCCCTTAATATTGTCTACCAGCCACCAAGGAAACCAGGAATAACCATAAAGTCTCCATTTTGACATGGAACCTCCCTTTTCCACACCCTCCTTTGTCTGACTAGCCCACATCTAGGCAAACTCCATCACCAAACTTTTGACCAGAACTAACCACAATTAAATGGCCCCAGTTAGGCAACAAAAAGAATGAAAAGGAAAGAATATGAATAAATTACCCCAAGCCAATAATAAACTTGACTCTTGGGTCAAGATCAAATCTGACTTGTCTGCGTGTGTTTCTTCTTCATGCAAGTGATATGAAGAGTTCTAATACATTAATTGTGTGAGCATGGGCAAGTATATCCCCATGGGACTCAGGTTCCTATCTATGAAATGAGGACAAAGATATTTGTAAAATCTTCTTTTCAGAGTTGATGTGGAAGAAAACATTTTGCCAAGCTTACAGTGTAATATAAAATGAATTGTTATTTAAAGTCCAGAACCTTGACAAAGTGATAGCCATCTGAAAAGGTTAATGATGGGGCTAAGTGGGAGCTCAGGTATCTTCTCTAAAGGATGAAGGCACCAGGGGGATCAGAGGACCTGGGACTGAATTACAACTTTTGTCAGCCACTTTCTGTGTGACATTGGGTAGGTTTCTTCAGTTTCTTAATGTGTGAACATAAAAATTAACTTATATGGCTTGTGTATGTAAGACATGCCTCTAAGATTCATTTGACCTTTAAATATGCTATCCTACGATTTCCATCACATCTAGGCATTTATGCAAGGTGCTGGTGGAAAACATTGTTCTTCAGGTATTCAGTCAGTAAAAGAGCCCTTCTGGATAGTCTAATGTGATTGGGACCTTCTCTTAGGCATGTAAACTCCCTGAAGGCAGGAATTGGCTCATATTTTCATTTGTATCCCCAGTTCCTAGCACAATGCCTGGCACAGAATTGATACTCAATAAATGTTCATTGACTAGCATATACTAATTAATAAATGCTTTTTAGTCAACTTGAAGAAAAAAAAAGTAAATGTCAGTCATTTGTAAAGAAAATTTAGTTAAGCACTTGGTGTGTACCAGAAACTATGCCTAATACTGGTGATAAAGAACAGATACAAAAGATAATCCCTGCTTTCAAGGAGTATATGATCAGAGCCATTGACACCATGAAGATGATGTCTTGCTTGTGTATGAGTTGGATTTAAATGAGGTAGAATTGCACGAAGGCATTGGCCTTACTCTATCTTCCAGAATCATCAAAGTCCAGTGGCAGGCCAAAAGTCAAGATAGCCTATGACACAGGGGATGGTTATGCCATTTGCGTGTGTTCTCACAGTCCTTTGCACACTATAAACATACAATAAATGCTCCATGAATCAATTAAATGAAAATTAATATAACTTGTTATAGGCAAAGGAATCATGAAGTAGATTAATGGAATTTGAGTGTTGGATGGGCCTTTTTCAGAGGTCATGTGGTACAGTGGCCTGAACCCTGAGCCAAGAAGTCCTGAGTTCCAATGATGCTTCTGATTATGTACTCTCAATCTCTTTCAGGCCCAATTTCTTTAGTTTGTAAAACGGAGCTAATAATACTCTAGAGTACCTACTTCCTGAGGTCTGCAGTCGTCTCAGATGAGATATTCTATTTTAAAATGCTTTATAAATCTGAAAAAGGGCAAAAATATTCCAATGTCTCATTCATTTCTTTCTTTAAAATTTTGGCTGTATGATTTCACTGATGTTTGCAATCTTGGATGAAGAAATTCCCTTTGTGAAAGCATATGCGTAGCTATTGGGAAATTATACTGTCTGGCTTCTTTTCTTGCAGGGCCAAGGAGATTAAGACAAAGTTAGGCACTCTCCTGCAGAAGCCTGATGCCACTATTGACCTGATCATACCCTATCCTGACAAGCCAGAAAAGCCTGTGAAGACTCAAAAGTGAGTAACAAACAAGCATCAACCACATTCCCTGAGAACACAAGCACTTTGCTATGAATGACCCCCTTCATCTGTAGAAGTCCAACTTTAGTCCTTCAGGGAGTTTCCAAGAGTGTTGACTAGCAAATGAGGTCGTAAGACATCTTATATTGTTCCTGCATGGTATCTAGCAGTGGACGTTGGTGAACTATTTACAGAACAATCTCACAGAAGAGACAAAGTTCAAGACCATGGCGTGGCTCCCAAAACTTTACAAAGGCTCCCAACATCAATCTTATTTTTGGGTTCAATGAAATCAGTGGCACAAGTGCCACCAATAGTGTAGACAACAGTTTGGGAAAAAATCTGGGGAATCCAATTATATGTAAATTCATTATCAGTCTATGGTGTGATACTGGGACAAAAAGTCCACCCAGACTAGCATATTCTTAGATTTCCCAGGGAGTTATAGAGGTCAAGACTGTGAAAGTCATAATTCTAATATAATTATCCCTGTCCAATCACATATGGAGTACCATGTTCAGTTCTGGACACCCCATTTAGGGAAGGCTAGTAATAAATAAGAGAACAAAGAGGGTGATCGGCATGATGAGAGACCTTAAAGTCACAATGGGTTTAGCTGATGGCACTTGGGGTGTTTAGGCTGGAGAAATCATTGTGGAGACACCAATCTCCAGATGAAGAATTAACTGTCTTCAAATGAAGAAGAGGGATTGGATTTGTCCAGCTTGGCACCAGAATGAGAGAGAGAGACTTAAAGCAAAGGATGGCAGTTGGAGAGAGAGTTTTTATCTCCATATAAGGGGAAAAAAATCTTCCTACCAATTAGAGCCATCCAAAATAGAATGAGTTGTGTCAGCAATAATGGGTTTCCCTTCAGTAAATGTCTTCTTCAAATGGAGTCTGGATACCTATTTATTGGCCATGTGGTAGGAGGAATTCTTATGTCTTGCTATAGGGTAGAGTGGATAATCTCTGAAGCCTCTTCCAACTGTGATTCTCTGGAATTCTGAATTTGTGTTTCTGAATGATTAAAAATAAGAGAATTTACTCATACGTGGTTGTGGTTTAGTTGAAAAAGCAATAGTTTTGGTGTTAAAACATTCAAGTTCAAGTTTCAGAAGTGATATTTGTCAGTTCCATGATCTATCTGACTAGCAGTTAATTAACTACATTATTTTTATTTCATTACCCCCCAGTCACATGTAAAAACAGTTTCTAGCATTTTTGAAGAATATTAAATCTCAAATTCTCTCTCTCCTTTCTTCCCCCAACTCTCCAGTCTCCTTGAAATGGTAAACAATCTCATATAGATTTTAAATATGTGATCTTTCAAAACATTCCCATATTTTTATTTATCTATATTTTATTTTTACTAATTAACTCCTTTGAAGGCTTAATATTTACATATGTAAAATAGAGATAATAATAATACTTTCAACCACCTATCTCATAGTTTTTTGAGAGAGGGACAAAAATAACTGTCAACTTTAATGAGCTACATACATTTTTAATAGAATTTATAGAATTTTCTGGCTAAAACAAATCCAGGCACTGTGTGGTTTAATAGAGATGAGAGAGGATTTATAGAAATTTCAAGCTGAAATAAATCCAAACACTCCATGGTTTAACAGACTAGAGAATCAGGAGAATGCTTAAGCCAAGATTACACCGCAAATTAAAATGTTTTAATTTAGAATAAATGGAACAATTTTCTCGGTATAAAAATCCCCGCCCTTGTCCTTCCATTCAGTGATAAACAACTTCGGCATATTTGTCTCTTTACCTACTTGACTCTGTAATATTGATATATCATGTGGTTTCAGTAAGCCATTATAATTGAAGAGTTACAACCACATTCATTTCCTTATTTCATGAAAGATTCCAAGGGGTTTTTAAGAATCTGGGAAATCCCTAGGAAAGTCTGGGCTAGACATGATGGCCTTAAAATGCACTTTAACTGATGTTCCCCTTATAAGAAAAAAGATGGGAATGAAAACTGGGAATTGGTCAAGAATTAAAGGACCTATTAGATTTCTACCAACTAAAATATATCTTAACTAATTCCTTTTTCTACTTGATGACAAATGTCGGGTTTATCTAGCTTAATCTTTGGATTTTCAAGATGAGTAAACTGAGAACTATGGAAGTCAAATTATTTGTTTAAGGTCAGGTAGTAGTAGTAGCAGCAGCAGCAGCAGCAATAGTAGTAGTAGTAGTAGTAGCAGCAATGAGAAGTAGAACAGATATTTGAATACAAATTTTCTTCCATTGGACTTTCCATATTTCTTTCCATTCTTGGAAAGAAAATGGAAATGAAACTCAGTAAATCTGGGTTCTGGCCATTGTGGTTAATATTAGAAGGTGCATTGCAATGGGGACCTCTCTTAGGACCTCAATTTCTTTATACACTAGAACAAAAGGATCAATGGACTTAATACATGTAGAAAGGCTCCTTAGGGAAAGATAATTGGGTCTCTCTTTTTAGAGCACAGGCTATCTACAGACAGGAAATGATATGACCAAGAAACTCTCATAAGATTTCAGCGTTGGAAGAGACCTCAGAGGCATCTAATCCAACTTTTATGTGAACAAACCCATTTCCTAAAACAACACCTAACTAATGGCCATCTGACCTTTCATGGAAAACCAACTACTCCTAGGTTGCTCCTGGATGAATAATTTGTAGGATGTTTTTCTTTACCTCAAGTACCCACTGTTCCTAGTTTTGCCTTAGAGGCAAAGCAGAACAAAGCTAATCTATCTTCCATATGAAAGTCTTTCAAATACATAAAGATATCTATGTTTCTCCCGAGACATTCCCATTTCCTTTAACCCATGCTCATATGCCAGTTGCAGAAGAACTTTCAGTACCTTGGCTACCCTCCTCTGAACACCTTACCTTATCAATGTCCTTAAAATATGTCCAGATTGTTATTTTAACTTTTGGGGCTATTGTATCACACCATTGTGTCATGTTGAATTATTATTATTTTTGTCAGATGAGTGACATCAATTCTAACTCTCTACCAATGCAGATGAATACCCTCTCTGCACTTTAATAGGTTTAGAGATGCCTAGGACATTGAGAGGTGCAATAGTTTATCTAAGGTCTTACAGCCAGTATATGTCAAGAGGTAGAACTGAAATGCAGGTCTGCCAGCCTTTGAGGTCACATCTGTATCTATCCCACAACAGCTGCCTCTTGAACTCAATGCCCATTCATATCCATATACCTCTTTCAGATAAACTTCTATCCTCCACTTTGTCCTTGTGCATCTGAGTTCTTGAACCCAATGTATAATATCTATGCCTATTATGTTTTTGTAAATTATATTTTTCTAGTTGACATGCATTATTTTCTCTCTCTCCAATTTTTCCCCTGCCCTTGGTGGAAAAACAAAACTCTTATAACAAATATGCATAATTAAGCAAAACAAATTCCTATAATGACCATGTCCCAAAATATGTTTCATTATCTCTATTAAAAGGTAATGATAATACTAATAATATCAATAGCTAGCATTTATATATCACCAACTCTGGGCTAAGCCCTTTACAAATATTATTACATTTGATCCTCACAACAACCCTTGAAGATAGATGCTATTATTATATTCATTTTATAATTGAGGAAATGAAGGCAAATAAGACTTAAACAATTTGCCTAGTTGGGTAGCATTCATCATCATAGTAATCTTCACCTGGAATTGTGAATGAAATTTTATTTGATCATATATTTCAAGTTTCTTAAAATTGTTCATTTTACAATATTGTTGTTATAGTATAAGTTGTTATTCTGGTTCTGCTCATTTTATTCGGTATCTGTTCATAAAAATCTTCCCAGATTTCCCTGAAATAGATTACCCTAATTATTTCTCAGAGTGCAATAATATTTTATTATTTTAGTATTATCATTTGTTTAGCCATTCCCTAACTAATGTTTACCCTAATAGTTTTTAGCTCCTTGCCACCACAGAAAAAGCTGCAAAAAATATTGTGGGACATATTGGACCTTTTCTTCTTCCTGTGATCTCTTTGTATCTTCATTGTAAAAAAATTATAAAGCTGCCTCAGTTTACTCCCCAATTACATTGGCCCAATCTAAGTTTAACGCCATGCTCTTTCTTAGTCATCTCCACCCTTTCCTTTTGGGTCCCTAGGAAAAATATTTACAATAAGTACAGAAACTGTCTAAGCTACCTCATCTGTTAATGGAGATGATTTTAGGGATGTAGCCTGGAAAGGAAGCCTAGAGACGTAGTATGAATATGAGACTAGGAGTAGGAAGATCAGGAGTTCTAGTCCCAGTTCTGCCAATATCCATCCTTCATATGTAGGATGTTCTCTGCCTCTCAGAATCTCTGGCTTCCTTTAATGTTTAGCTCAAAAACCACTTTCTTCAGGTGGCCTTCAGTAGACTCTTTCTCATTTCTCATTTCTCACCCTCTCCGGCCGGTGCATTCCTCTCTGTAATTACTATCCATGTATTACATTTTTATCTGATATTTACAGATTTTTGTTTATGCTGTCTCCCCCTTTAAAATATAAGCATCTGGAGTCAAAGAATGAGGTTTTTTTTTAAGTTTTCTTTTTTATTAGTGCTAAGGAATATAGTAAGCTCTTAGTAAAGATATATCAATTGACTACTGACCTTACACTCCATTTTCTTTATCTGTGAAATGAACAGATGAACCAGATGATTTCCAAGGACTCTTATTTCTAAAAGTCTTGTCTATCTGTGAGTCTCTTACCTAAGGCTTTTGGGAAGAAATAAAAAGGCTTGATAACAGGAATCTCTTCCCACCTACTCATACATGAAAGAGAAACCTGTATTTGTACAAATTGGTGAACTCTTTTGTCCAAGTAGCTTTTAAATTAATATAGAATTGAAAGTTTTGGGTGGGAAGATGAAGGCTATTATTTTTAATCTATTTTTCCCCATCAATCTAAGTGCTTATTTTCACTCTTCTCCTTTTATTTCTTCAAAGTGATACTAGCCACAGGAAGGGAGACATAATTGAGTTTTCTGCCTTTATAAAAAAAGAAACTCATCAATGTGGAGTGGTCATTGGATTATAAAACCAACTTTCTTAGCTGAGGTTGAGGCAGCCATAGACCATAGCCTCCCATTTCAAAGTAAACAGAGAGACAATTATTGATCTGTTAGAACCTACTTTAAAATTTTTAATGCATTATCATGCTTCCTGCTTTGATATCTTTAATGCCAGTAGACTATACACAACCCTGAACTATTTTACTAATCCTGGCCTAGATTCAGACAGAAAGGGCTTGCTATTGTAAGCAAACCCAAACCACAGGGCTGCTTGTCCACTTCTAATAGTTTATGTGTTCCCTTTATCCCCTTTGCTCCTCTCCCCCTACCTCCAGTCTCTTCTGGGAGCTTGAATTGTTTTGGAAAATAGCACTTATCCCCAGAAGACATTTCTATGACTCATAATCATGTTCCCCACAGGGAATTGATGTTTTAGACCTTTTCCACTCTCAAACTCCCACTCGAATCTCTCCCCTCATGCCATTACTGTTAGCAGTTCAGTTTATCCACTAAATGAGGATTGAGATTGATGGGACATTCTTTAGGTTTCCTCCTCTCTCCCTTGAAATATCTCCCTATTGTCACCCATATCTTCTCCCTTCTTTAGTTCTCTTCCCTTTGAAGTTTAACACCATTACCTTGACTCTGTCCCCTCCCACCTCTTCTGAGACATTGATCCACCTTCTAATTTTTACATCCTCAATCTGTTCTCATTGTCTTCTTCCTCTTTGGAGACGAACATGCTTAGGTCTTCCCTGCACTAGACACTGTCCTTTGCCTTTCAGAAGCCTTGGATTCAAATACTAGTTCTATACCTTAGGAGCAATAAATCTAGAAGTGAAAGGGAGCTTAGAAGGTATATGGTTCTTTCATTTTATATATGAAGAAACTGCACCCCTCATAGGTTAAGTGAACTGCTCAGGGTTATTTAGGTAGGAGATCACAGACCCAGGATTTTAACTCAGATCTCATGACTTCATTTACAACAATCTTTCTTTTAAACCATGATGCCTCCCTTCCAGTTTTATTTATGGTCTATGTAACCTTGGGTAAACTTGACTCAATCTCTCTGGATCTCCATACTGATATCAATAGCAGTAAAATGAGAGTGTTTAACTAAATTAACTCTCAGATCCCTTCCAACTCTTAGACTGCATAATTCTATTATCTTGTGACCTTGTTGAGGTGCCATCCCATCTCTCCCATGCCTTTTACCCAACAATAATCTATATTTCAGTCCCCATATGCAACTCATTTGTTTATTCCTTTTTCTTCCCTCTTTACTCTCTTTTGAGGGCCCCTGATAGACCCCTCATCATTAAATTCAGTGTCTTTTTCTCATTTGTCATCTTCTTTGACTTCTCTTCATCTTCCATAGCTTTACTATTTAGTACTACTCTTCTTGCAACTATTCCCTTTTATGCACTCTCTTTTACTGTTGTCCTGTCCTAAGTCTTCTACACATTGGACTACCATTTTATTTTTATTCTTATATTTTTGGAAAATTTTATTTAATTAGTTAATTTAGAAAATTTTTCCATGGTTACAAGATTCATGTTCTTTCCCTCCCCTTCCCCCAACCCTCTCTCGTAGCTGACACGCAATTCCACTGGGTTTTACTGGACTACCCTTTAAGCATCCCCTTTATTGATGCTTTCCCTCTTAATTTTACATATTTCCCAAAGTATTTCTTTCCCTAAGTTCCTTTGAAGGGGAGAGGGGAGTTAGGGAAAGAACTACTTTGGGAAATATGTAAAATTAAGAGGGAAAAGCATCAATAAAGGGGATGCTGAAAGGGTAGTCCAATGTGTAGAAGACTCAGGACAGAACAACAGTAAAAGAGTTTGCATAAAAGGGAATAGTTGCAAGAAGAAAGAAGAGAAGCACTAAATAATAAAGTTTTGGAATATAAGAAGTCAAGGAAGATGAATGAGAAAAAATCACTGAATTTAATGATGAAGGGCCCATCAGTGGCCCTCAAAAGAGAGTAAAGAGGACAGAAAAAGGAATAAACAAATGAGTAGTGTTTAGAGACTGAAATATAGATTATTGTTGAGTAAAAGGCCTGAGAGAGATGGGATGTCACCTCAACAAAGTCACAATATAAATTTGTAAATCCTTTAGCAATAGCTAGGTAGATAGATAGATGAATGATAGAAATAGATGATAGATAGATAGAGATAGAGAGAGATTAGATAGATAGATAGATAGATAGATAGATAGATAGATAGATAGATAGATAGATAAATAGATAGAACATTTAGTAAGCATTTAGGATGGGCACTGTGAAAAGTACTGAGAATACAAAATACAAGAAAAAAACACAATTTCTTCAATTATTTTACATTATAATGGGATGAAGATATATTTATGCATGTTTGTGTATAAATAATATACTTATATGCATATAAATATTTATGTGACTGTGTGCATGAGTTTGTTCTTTAGTAGGTTTAAAGGTTCTTGAAGGAGATCATTGGGGTGTTTTCCCTACAGGGCTTGATAAGTATTTGTTGCATTAATGAATCTGTCCCTTTCCTTAATTTATTAATTAAAAGGTCATTTTTAAGAGTTTACATTGGGAAATACTATTGATTAATGTGCAATAGGCATCTAAATTATTATTTAGAATATAATTTTGATAAAGGATTTGAAAAAGAAGAGCATGACAAATGCATGGCAGAATTACGAAATTGACTGGTAGTACCCCAATTATTCCTTCCTGTTCCTGCCTCCCCTTTTCAAATGAGACAGTATTTGTATAGCACTCATCACAGTGCCTGGCACTATATAAACACTAATTCCTTACCTTTGTCCTCCCCTTTCCATCTCTCCCTGCTTTTATCACCTTTTTTCCTTTTTAAGCTCATATTATTCTCAGACAGGGTCCCTCCTGAGCCAAAGGATAAGGACTTCATAAAACTAATTACAAAGAGAGGGCTTCAGTTTTGTATTCTAATCACAGGCCTTTGAGAAAGATTTTGGGGGTGAGGTGGGGATGGGGAGGATCAATAATCTTCTGAGTGCCTTAAATTATACCACTTGAAGAATGCCAACCTATTTCAATTATAGTCTCGAAAGAAAGGATGATATCTTGTTGATAAAAGAAAAATAAACAAAAAAGCTGAGAAAAAGTAATGGAATTAGAAGAGATGGAACGGCCCTACAGATTATCTTGTCAATTTTCCTGGCAATTTTTGCCCACATTCTTTTATCAATTACTTGTTTCCTATATATAACCACTGTGAAACCTAACTTAGATATTCTTAGGAGAACCAAATAGATATAATGAAAGATATAAAAGTGTAACAATGAAGAGGTTTGTGCACATTAAATGGAAAATCAAGGCCTCGATAACTCATTCTTCCCTGGAAATGAAACCAAGAATCACCAGAAAATGAAATTATGAGTAGGCTGCTCATCCAAGTTTATGATACAAACATTCAAGGGATTCTTTATATGTTTTATAAGCTGTTCAAGAGTCAAGATTCTTCCCTCTGATCCCTGTTTGGAAATTAGTTTTATTTTGTTTTTACCATTCACCACATCAGAATTCCTACCAGAAGGAAGATAAGGATAGGAAGAGACTATGAGATTTAAATTAGTCATGGAAGCACACTTCACAAAAGTAGAAGAGTCCCATAAATATTTATTTTCCGTGTCTGAAATAGTCTCCCCCTTTCTCTGTGCCTAAACAGACTTGGTCTCTTCTCCAAGGCCCAGCTCAAGAATTACAGTTTTTAAGTTTTCCTTGACCCTTTCAGTCATGTGGATCTCTTCTCTGCACCCCCTTTTTTGAGTGCCTGCAACTTAATCAGTGCTGAGCATCAGGAAAGTTGGGGACACAAAGAAGGACAAGGCTTGAGCTCAGTCCTGGTGAATATTGCCAACTAGTTCAAGAAGAAACAAGTAGAGAAAAATATAAATTTAGCCTAATACTTATTTTGTATTCCTCAGAAGCTAGAAGGACACTGAGCAAATTATTGGTGCCCAAGAATATTTGTTGACTAATGAATTGGTTGCAAGTGGTTCCAATCACTGAGAGGGAGCAAGAAGAGAACAAAATGTGCCATTGAATGAACTCCACTTCAGTTTTTCCATCTTGTCCTTTTGGTCCCTTGCAAACAGCTCTGGTAAAAGTACTGATGGTAGCCATTGAGATAATGAGTAAACACAGGGATTTGAGGTTTTCTGCAAATTTCATTTATCCAGGCCATCCCTAGAAGAATTGGTTTGATATCCATAAAATGTTTTTATTTGATCTTTCATTTATTCACCGTCAGACTATTGGTATTTTTGACCAGTCACTTTCTCCACCAACATCCAACATACCTTCTCCATTATATTTACCACCTCGAGAATTAGAGTCCACCATGACCTTAAAAACCAGGGTGTTTACTGGTCACTTTGATCTGCAACTCTTTTATTTCCAAAGTCCAGGCTTGATGAGTGGACCGGGGTTCAGAGAATTGGGACAAAATGAACTTAGGTACTTCCTGGGCTGGTAATCAGAAAACCAAGCCTCATGCTGTGGGAGATGCATCCTGCTTGACTTTGTGTCCTTAAATCAATCTGGGCTAATTTAAACCCCAGGCAGATTGTGCAGATGTCCCTTCCAGGGATTTAATTTTGGCTGTGATGTGCTACCATTATTGACCATTAGCCTAGTTTTCAAAAGCCCATTAGAGACAAATTGGATATGGTAACACACTCAAGCCCCATGTCCCTGCTCATGTGATAGCTCCTTACTGAGACACCTTAATATTAACTGGAGGAGGGAGAGAGAGACAGAGAGGGAGAGAGACAGAGAGAGGGAGGGAGACAGAGAGAGAGGGAGGAAGGGAGGGAGGGAGAGAGAAAGACAGAGAAAGACAGACAGAGACGGACAAAGACAGAGAAGGAGAGAGAGAGGGAGGGAGGGAGAGAGATAAAGAGACAGAGAGAGAGAGACAGAGAGGGAGAGAGACAGAGACAGAGAATCCTTCTGCCTGGACTTACCTAGCCAATCCATCCATCCATCCACAATTTGATGAGCACCTATTTTCAAGTCCCATACTTTGCCCCAAATCTCTTCCTACAGCTTTCTTTCCCACCTGGCTTTCCCCAGAGCACACTGCATTCTTAATTCTCCTTGACAGGATCCCTTTTCTTATGCTCTAATGCCATCCTGGAACAGAAGGAAAAGAGACACATTTATTACTTCTCATTTCCACATCCAGACCATTTCCTTTATTACCATCCCTCAGCAGACTTTCCTCATTTAAGGTGTTCTGTTTTTGGATAGATTACTGGGCCTGGAGTCAGGAAGACCCAAGTTAAAATCCTGCCTCAAACCCTTACTGACTTTGGGCATATCACTTAACCTCTGTCTTCCTCTATTTTCTCATCTGTAAATGAGGATAATAATAGCACCTACCTCCCAGGGCTGTTGGTGAGGATCAAATGAGCTAATATTTATAAATGTTTTGCAGATCCTAAAATGCTATATAAACTTTATTATATACCACCTGTTCAAAATCCTTGGCAGCCCCATACCACCAACCTAAAGAAACTTGTAACTCTCTCCATCTCTTTCCTGACTTCGCTCTCCCCCTCTCCCTCTCTCTTCCCCCTCCATCTCTGTCTGTCTGTCTGTCTGTCTTGTCTGTCTGTCTGTCTCTGTCTCTCTCTCTCTCTCTCTCTCTCTCTCTCTTTCTCTCCCCCTCTTCATCTACTCACTTCTCCACTAATTACTAAAAGTATATCTAGGTCTTCTTTTCTTTAAAAAAGATCCTAGGGGGCACCTGGGTGGCTCAGTGTATTGAGAGTCAGACCCAGAGATAGGAGGTGCTGGGTTCAAATGTGACCTCAAACACTTCCTAGCTGTGATCACACAGATCCTGGGCATGTCACTTAACCCACATTGCCTATCCCTTACCACTCTTCTCTAACTTAGAGTATTCATCCTAAAATAGAAGGTAAGGGTTTAAGAAAAAAAATTCTTCACTTAAACCTACCATCCCCTCCAAGGAATTATATATCCCTTTCATTCACTCAGAATCCTTGAAAGAATCATCTGTACTTTTTGCTTGCAGCTTCTCACCTACTTCAAAACTTCTTCCAAACATCCTTCTAACCCAACTACTCAAATGAAATTGCTTTCTTCCAGGTTTCTGATGATTTAATAAAGTCAGTGGCTTTTTCTCGCAGATTCTTTATTCTATGTGATTTCTGTATATCTTATGAAGCTTTTGATTGTCTCCTCTTTCTGGAGGAGTTGGCTATCTCCTCCATTGACTTCAGAACATTGCTTTTTCTTTTTTTTTTCTTCTCTACCTGTCTGACCATTACTTCTCTGCATCCTTTGCTAGACCATCATCCCATGACAATTATTAGGGGTGGTTTGTCCTACAAGGCTCAGTCATGGGTCTTCTAATCTTTTCTCTTTACTTCTTGGTAAACTCATCAGGTCTCAAGATTGCAATCGTCACCTCTATGTTGTTGTTGCTCAGTCATTTTTAATTGTATCTGACTCTGTATGATGCCTTTTGGGGTTTTCTTGGCAAAGATCCTGGAATGGTTTGTCATTTCTATCTCCAGCTCATTTTACAGATGAGAAACTGAGACAAAGAGGGTTAGTTGACTTGCCCAGAGACACACAGAAAACTTTTGAGGCTGGATTTGAACTTGAGTCTTCCTGACTCCAGACCTAACACTCTATCCACTGTGCCATTTAGCTTACCATCTATGTAAATGCATCCAAATCTCTATATTCAGAACCTTTTGTTGTTGACCTGAGTCTAATTAAATGATTCTGCTTCTCTAATTATAAAAGCCTGTTAATTTATCTTTCTGTTCCCATTCCCCCCTAATCATTATGCATCTTCAATAAAGCTGCCAAATTGATGATCTTAAAGCAGAAATCAGGTTACATCAACCTCCTGTTCATAAATCTTTAATGGTTCCCAATTATCTCTACAATAAAATATAAAACCAACAGCTAAGCATTTAAAACTCGCTACTATATATATTCTGCTTGTAACTTTTCTAATACCCCCAAGTTTACTCCCTTTAATTTATTTTTCCTGTTTTATATAAATTGGAGAAATTAGACCTTTCTTAGGGGTTTTTGTTATAAAAATTCCCCCCTAATTTGTTGCTTCCCTTCTAATTTTTGCTTCATTGCTTTTGTTTGTACAGAAACTTTTTAATTTAATATAATCAAAATTGTTCATTTTATATTTTGTCATGTTCTCTATCTCTTGCTTGTTCTTAAATTCTTTCTTTCCCCATAGATCTGACAGGTTATACTATTCTATGTTCAACTAATTTGTTTATAATTTCCCTCTTTAGATTAAAGTAATTTACCCATTTTGAATTCATCTTAGTATAGGGTGTGAGATGTTGATCTAAACTTGATGACCACTGCTTTATAGTACAGTTTGAGATCTGGTAATGCTAGGTCTCCATCCTTCACATTTTTTTCATTGTCTAATTCCCTTGATATCCTTAGTCTTTTGTTCTTCCAGATGAAGTTTGTAATCATTTTTTTCTAATTCTATAAAAAAGCTTTTTGGTCATTTTATAGGCATAGCTCTGAATAAGTAAATTAATTTAGGTAAGATTGTCATTTTTATTATATTAGCCCATCCTACCCATGAGCAATGAATGTTTTTCCAATTGTTTAGATCTAGTTTTATTTGTATGAAAAGTGTTTTGTAGTTATGTTCATATAATCCCTATGTTTGTCTTGGTAAGTAGATTCCCTGGTATTTTATATTGCCTGCTTCATTCTTTATTGTGGTGAAACATCTTTCAGCTGACCTCCCTCCTCCCCCTTTATTACCCCAGTTCCTACTTTTAATGTCCTTGTCTTTATATGGGCTTTCTCCTTTACCTTAAATGGCCCCTCTCCTTTTCTCTGTCTCTTACAATCCACAACTTCCTTCAAAACTCTGTTCAGGCAGCCTTAACTGATTCCCTACTCTCAAAGCCCTCTGAATCTTTTATTGTCTTTGGATATCTAGATCAAGATATCCAAAGACATCTTAAAACCAACATGTCTAAAACTGAACTCATTATCTCCACCCCCCAAAACCTTGCCATTTTTTTTCATTTCCTTATTACTGTCAAGGGTAGCACCATCATCCCAGTTACCAGGTTCCTACTCTAGGTGCCATTCACAATTTCTCATTCTCTCTAACTTTCCATCTCCAACTAATTGTCATATCCTGTCATTTCTACCACCCTAACTTCTCTCAAGGGGCAGCTAAGTGATGCAGTGGATAGAAAGCCCAGCCTCCAGATGAGAGATCCTGGGTTCAAATCTGCCCTCAGACACTAGCTTTGTGACCCTGGTCACCACTGTGTTCCAGCTGCTCATTGTCTCATCACCCTCATCACTTTATACCTGAACTATTTCTGTCACCTTCCAGTTGGTCTCCAATTCATCCTCTACTAGAGCTCTCAAATGGATCTTCTAAAGCTCTGTTTTGAGCACATCATTCTCCACCACCACCCTGACCCTCTACCCATTCACAAATCTGAGTAGCTCCCTTTTAACTCCAGGATCAAATATAAAATCTTCTTTTAGACTTTTACAACTCTCCACAACCTAACCCTTTTCTATCTATCCAGGCTCTTATACTTAGTTCCTGTAAAGTTCTTTGCAATCCAGTGCCACTGGTCTCTTTGATATTTCTTGTACCTGACCCTCCATCTCCTGCCTCTGCACATTTAGTTTTACAATCTATCCCACATACCTGGAGCTCCCTCCTTCCACATCTCCACCTCCTCCTACCTTATCTGGCTTCCTTCAAGCCTCAACTAAAATCTCACTTTCTGCAAGAAACCTGTCTCAACCCTCCTTAATCTTCCTGATTTCCCTCTGAGACTACCTTCCCCTATTTTATTCCGTCTATAGTTTGCTTGTATTAATAGAGAGCTCCAAGTTGAATGCTTTTCTCTTCTACTCCACTACGGTGTCTCTCTTTATGTGAGAAGTGAATAATACAAAAATATCTAAATGCTAATCGTGTTTCTCATACATATGCAAAATGTTTACTTTTCTGTTAGAAGTGAGAAGAACAAGAAAAATTGGAGTATTTACTTGTTATTTGATGACCTCAAAATCTAGAGAGATGGTGGCAGTTAAAATGGTGAAAGGAGACTGGGCTTCAGGACCAGGCATTCCTCTTGATCTGCCCCCACTTCTCACTCCCAAAGTGGAGAAAACAGAATCCTTTGGCTCTCATCCCATCGCATGGTTACCTTGCCTTTTGTGAAGGTCTTAGCTTTCAGAATAGCAATCCACATCTGTAACAGGGCTTTATAGTTTCCAAAGTGCCTTATATCAATGATCTTATTTCAGCTTCTTTATAGAGCAAGTATTATAGATAGTCCTTACTGCTCTTCAGCCTTAGAATCAGGTCTTGGTATGGATTCTAAGACAGAAGGTAAACATGTTTGCTTTTTTTTTTAAATGATACTTTATTCTTTTCTTAGCCTTTGGTCTCCACTTTATCCAACTGTAATGAGAAAAGTCAAGTCATCCATGATTTTTCTGTATTGTTGCTATCATTCAATCGTTGCAGACATGTCCAATTCTTTATGATCCATTTGGGTATTCTTGGCAAGATACTTGAGTGGTTTGCCATTTCCTTTCCAGCTTATTTTACAAATGAGGAAACTGAGGCAAACAGAAGCTCTCCCATGAACACAAAGCTAGTGTCTGAGGCTAGATTTGAGGTGGAGTCTTCTCAATTCTAAATGTGACAAGTTAGTCACTGCACCACCTAACTAGTAAGGCAAACAGGCTTAAGTGATTTGTCCAGGGTCACACGGCTAGAAAGCATCTGAGTCTAGACTTGAACTCAGGAAGATGAGTTTTCCTTACTCCAGGTCTGACATTCTATTCACTGTATTGGCCATCTGCCTCAGAGATAATCAATAATTTGCTTCTGGTGACACTGTTGATAACTCTGGAATCCAAGCCCAGGTCCTTAGCTGACTCAGTGATTCTCTCACTCTACCAGGGACAGCTGAGGAGGTGATGATATTCACGAGACTTGTCTTATGATGCTTTCCCATAGGGTAGCAGCAACGCTGAGTATTGGGGGGATCTACCAATAGAACACAGCCATCCTCCTGGGCAGCTTTCACTAAACTGAGAAGCTTCCAGAGACTGTCCAAGGGCCAGTCCAGCTAAGTTCTGAGAAGGTCACTACCCAGGCGCAGCCTGCCAGAGATGACCTCTTTTTGGGGAAGGAATGTGGTTTGCACTGGTGGTGGAAGCAGAGGCTTAGTCTCCAGAGCGGGACAACTGGGCGAAGCCGTGTTTATTCGGTCAGAGCTTTTTGGAGAGCATGGTCCTGGTCAGATACGGTAATGTGAGTCCCGAGAAACATTCCACCAGAGAGGCATCACCCCAAGTCAGTGGACTTTTCTGGGCCTCTATTTTTCCTTTGGTAAAATAAGGAGGTTACATCCGATGATTCATCATGTCTCTTCCAGCGTTAATATCCTATGATTCTGGGATAGAGACTGTGATGGGATAAAAGGAAAATATACGATGCAGTTTCCCAAGGCCCCAGAGATGAACTCCTAAACTGGGCCATTCATGTCACAAAGGAGGTCCCAGGGTGACCAAGGAAGGCCCTGTGGGAACAGTAGCACACATCCAACTCTAGAACTGGAAGAGCAAGTCTATCTTGCTGATGAGGGCAAAGCAGAAGAGTCCCCTTAATTGATCAAGATTATGTATGTCTGGGGGAAGTTGGATGGCTCAGTGGATTGAGTGTCAGGCCCAGAGAGAGGAAGTCCTGGGTTCAAATCTGGCTTCAGACACTTCCTAGCTGTGTGACCTTGGGTAAGTCACTTAACCCCCCACTGCCTGCCCTTACTGCTCTCTCTCTCTCTTGGAACCAATACACCATATTTATTCTAAGGTGGAAGGTAAGGGTTTTTAAAAAAGAAATTACATATGTTTAACTCTCCACTCATAGTCTTCACTCTTTTCATTTTCTTCCTTTGACTTTAGGCCATCACCAGAAGAGGCTTTACAGTGGCGTGATTCCTTGGAGAAGCTTCTGCAGAACAACTGTAAGTCCTGGCTGCTATTAGCACTAAGCCCCAGAGTCTGGAAAAATGGAGTTTAAATTCTACCTTAAACAATTACTAGCACTATGACCCTGGATAAATCAATTAACCTCTCTGCCTCATTTTCCATATCTATAAAATGGGGGTAATATATAGGCACTAAATAAACATTTATTGTGACTGGGGATAGCTTGATGGTATGGTGGCTTGGGTACGCTGGTCTTCAGATCAGTAAGACTCATCTTAATGAGTTCAAATTCAGTCTCAGACCCTTCCCAGCTGTATGACTTCGGGCAAGTTATTTAATCCTGTTTACCTCAGTTCCCTCATCTGTAAACTCAGCTGGAGAAGGAAATGGCAAACCAATCCAGTATCCCTGCCAAGAAAACCCCCAATGGGGTCACAAAGAGTCAGACACGATTCAACCACAACAACAGATTGATTGATTGAATGGAATAGAACAAAGTCCTTTTCCCACATAGTAATTGAATAACGGCTCATCCAAGTCCTTCTCTTCTACAGTTGAAACATCTCCATTGCCTACATCAATCCTCATATGCCAGAATTCAAGGTCTTTGAGCATTTCACTTGCCCTCTTCAAGATCAGTTGATCAACAAATATTTATCCAAGGCTTCCCATGCTATAATGTATTTTCTCCAGTGTGGTGACCAGAAATGAATACAATATTCCAGCTGTGGTGTGAACAGTGAGACTAAACTCCTAGTCCTGGGTCTCCCGAATCCCTCCATAGGCAGAATTTTAGTGTTGAAAGGGACCTCAGGAGCCACCAACTCCAACCTGTACTTGGATTAAAGTCCCCTTCATAAAACACCCAACACGTGACCTTCTAGCCGTCCTGTGAAAGCCTTAAGTAAAAGGGAAAACACTACTTCCCAAGATAACCAATTCAACTTTAATTATTAGATGTTTTTCACCCTTTTCCTGACCAGAAATTTACTTCTCTTCCATTTCCAACAATTTCTTCTGATTCTATTCTCTGTGTAGAAATTTCTCTATAATCATTATCCAAGTACTTCATTTCATTTTAGTTCAATAAACACTTTTTAAGTGTCTACAAAGACAAAAAACAAACCCAAAACAGAAACAACCCCTGCCCTCAACAGGCTTATGTTTTCCTAGTGAAATATGGCATGTAAACAGGTAAGTAAATACAAGATAGAGTAAGAATGGAGACTACCTGAGCTGAATCTTGAAAGGCAGTAACATTTAAGAAAAAGAGAGGAGGGGGCAGCTAAATGGCTCACTGGATTGACAGCCAAGCCTAAAGACAGCAGGTTCTGGGTTCAAATCTGGACTCAGACAATTCCCAGCTGTGTGACCCTGGGTAAGTCACTTAACCCCCATTGCCAGGTCCTTACCACTCTTCTGCATTGGAACCAACACATAGTATTGATTCTTTTTTTTTTACAATACAATTTTCTTTTTTTTTTATTTAAACATTATTTTATTTGGTCGTTTTCATACATTTTTCATTGGAAACAAAGATCTTTTTCTTTTCCTCCCCTCCCCCCCCCCGCCTTTCCCTCTCCCATAGCCGACGCATGATTCCACTGGTTATCACATGTGTTCTTGACTCGAACCCATTTCCCTGTTGTTGGAATTTGCATTATAGTGTTCATTTAGTCTCTCCTCAGTCTTATCTCCTCCAACCCTGTAGTCAAGCAGTTGTTTTTCATCTGTGTTTTTACTCCCACAGTTTATCCTCTGCTTGTGGGTAGTATTTTTTTTTTAGATCCCTGCAGATTGTTCAGGGAAATTGCATTGATACTAATGGAGAAGTCTATCACCTTCGATTGTACCACAATGTATCAGTCTCTGTGTACAATGTTTTCCTGGTTCTGCTCCTTTTGCTCTGCATCAATTCCTGGAGGTTGTTCCAGTCTCCATGGAATTCCTCCACTTTATTATTCCTTTGAGCACAATAGTATTCCATCACCAACATATACCACAATTTGTTCAGCCATTCCCCAATTGATGGGCATCCCCTCATTTTCCAATTTTTGGACACCACAAAGAGCGCAGCTATGAATATTCTTGTACAAGTCTTTTTGTCCATTATCTCTTTGGGGTACAAGCCCAGCAGTGCTATGGCTGGATCAAAGGGCAAACAATCTTTTATCACCCTTTGGACATAGTTCCAAATTGCCCTCCAGAATGGTTGGATCAATTCACAACTCCACCAGCAATGAATTAATGTCCCCACTTTGCCACATCCCCTCCAGCATTCATTACTTTGCATAGCTGTCATGTTAGCCAATCTGCTAGGTGTGAGGTGATACCTCAGAGTTGTTTTGATTTGCATCTCTCTGATTATAAGAGATGTAGAGCACTTTTTCATGTGCTTATTAATAGTTTTGATTTCTTTGGCTGAGAACTGCCTGTTCATGTCCCTTGCCCATTTGTCAATTGGAGAATGGCTTGATTTTTTGTACAATTGATTTAGTTCTTTATAAATTTGAGTAATTAAACCTTTGTCAGAGGTTTTTATGAAGATTGTTTCCCAATTTGTTGCTACCCTTCTGATTTTAGTTACATTGGTTTTGTTTGTACAAAAACTTTTCAATTTGATGTAATCCAGATTATTTATTTTGCATTTTGTAACTCTTTCTAATTCTTGCTTGGTTTTGAAGTATTTCCATTCCCAAAGGTCTGACATGTATACTATTCTGTGTTCGCCTAATTTTCTTATAGTTTCCTTCTTTATGTTCAAGTCATTCACCCATTTTGAATTTATCTTGGTGTAGGGTGTGAGGTGTTGATATAAACCTAATCTTTCCCACACTGTCCTCCAATTTTCCCAGCAGTTTTTATGAAATAGTGGATTTTTGTCCCAAAAGCTGGGATCTTTGGGTTTGTCATATACTGTCTTGCTGAGGTCACTTGCCCCCAGTCTATTCCACTGATCCTCCTTTCTGTCTCTTAGCCAGTACCAAATTGTTTTGATGACCGCTGCTTTGTAATATAGTCTGAGATCTGGGACTGCAAGACCCCCTCATAGTATTGATTCTAAGATGGAAGGTAATGGTTTTAAAAAAAATAAGAAATAGAGATGAGAAGGAAGCAATTCACTGCAAGAATGGGACCCTTGAGTCCAGAAAACCACAAATAGACAAAACTAGCCAAGATATTCATAAAGAATTCAGATTGATTATCATCTCCCTCACTTTATAAATTGCATTAATTTTGGGGGGAGGAGGCTATTGTTAAATTCTGCATTGGCTTCCTTTTCTAGAGTCTCCCAAACCATTACCATGCAAATGCCAACAAAATCCTTCTAATTTTGCTCAGAGATTAAAGCTCAGACTCCATCTCACTTGATTTATGAAAATGAGGACATTGCCATTCTTCAGTCCTAGAGCATAGACCCTGTTCTCTATCCTTTTATAAAAAACACATTATTTTTTTTTATTTTGAGTTCCAAATTTTCACCTTCCCTTCTACCTCTTCCCCATCTTTGAAATGGGAAGCAATATGATACATATTTTATGTATGCAATCATGTAAAACATTTTTCCATATTAGTCATTTGCACCACCTTCTTTTTAAAGATCTTTGATAATAGCTCAACAGTCTTAGGAAGTATGGGCCTGGTGATATGAAGAAGGACCAGGAGCCCCATTATCACCTCCTTATTTGTCATCTAAACTTCCTACTGGTCTTGTCCTGCTCTATCTGGTCAGAGAACAGAAGCCAAACAATGGTCCTACCTTCATTGTCTTGTCCATTATCATCAATCATGATCCAATCCACTCAGTCAAGACCTTTGCCTCCTTTTGTCTTTCTCTTCTCTCCATTAGAGGTTTCTAAAAAATATATTTATTCATTCTTTCACATTAATTCATTCAATCAATCATTTTAAGCCCTACCTTCCAACTTGGAATCAATACTGTGCATTGGTTCTAAGGCAGAAGACTGGAAAGGGCGAGGCAATGGGGTTAAGTGACTTGCCCAGGGTCACATAGCAAGGAAGTTTCTGAGACCAGATTTGAACCCAGGATCTTCTGTCTCTAGACCTAATTCTCAATCTCTTGAGATATCTAGCTGCTCCCCCACAACTGAGTTTTAAAAGCTTTTTATTGTTGATCTGCGTACCCAAAATATTTCTTCTGCTTTTCTAGATTTTGTTCTTAGTAAATTCTCTCTGTGAGGTTCAAACTCAAAACTTTCCATTCTTCACTCAGTACTATTGTACAAGTTCCCAGGCCTACCTAAATTGTGATTCAGCTAAAGCCCTGTTGGGTTGCTTGGGGCATTCAATTATTGGGCCAGTCTTCTTTATTAACTTAGGTTTGACCTAGAGGATTTATAATCCATAGAATTACAATAACAAAATGAACAATTATGGAATCAAATCAACCCTATTGGTCGATGTTCTTAGGGCGCCATGATGTCCACAAATCCCATGATGATGTTTTCAGCAGACTCAAGAAGACAGATAAATATTTCCCTATTCATATGCATTCCTTTTGAGTCTCTATAATCCTGGGGGAAAGCAGCCCATATTTCTAGGAATATTATTGTGCAAAAAACTATTGGAATAAGTGAGTTAGGATCCGCCTATCCTAACTCACTTATTCCAACAGTTTTAATAGGGAAAGATTTATCTGTCTACTTGACTCCGCTGAAGATATCATCATGGGATTTGTGAACATCATGGCATCCTAAGAACATTGACCAATAGGGTTGATTTGATTCCATAACTAGAATCTTTCAGAGAGTTTTAAATCTTTAGTGTTTAGTTCAGAATTTTATGTTTTTCATGGTGAAAATCACCAAATCCATTATTTTCCACATTGGGTCTTTGGGGTCAGGAAAAATGTCATTCCTCATTCTAAATCCCCATCCAATCAGTACTTCAGATTTACAAACCTACCAAAACAACATAATCACTACTAAGAGAAAGTTGTAAATATTAGCCCTAGAGGAATTAGAAGAGGACATTCAGTCCATTCCCCTGCCAATAGGCAGAATCATGACTGAGGCATTTTATTTCATAAGTATGAATGAGTAAATGGATGAATAATGAAATTTCTAGCTCTATATCCATAATAGATGTACCTGTTCCTCTGCACCACAGCCTACTCTAGTCTTCCAACAGAGACCAACACCATCAAATGCTACACCAGGGAGCTAGAGAGCCAGGAACCATTCTTCTCCCCACCTGATCCCATAATCTCTTCCAGGCATTAGATGCTGATCCTTATGTCTTGCTTCCCAAAGTCTTCTGGCCTTTGTCTTCTGCTTTGCTGCTTTCCTTCCCTAAAGCTCCCTAAGTACCAGCTGGCCTTTCCATCTGCCATGAACTAAACTGAGCCCTCCTTTACGGGTTATTTCCAACTTTTAGATTCTGAGCTTCTCAAGAACAGAGATTGTCTCCCTTTTCTCTTCATATCCTTAGTACTTAGCACAGAACTTAGTATATAGTAAGGGGTTAATAAGTGCTTTTCCATTCCATTTCAATGATTCTATACTAGGCAGTTCAGTCTTTCCTTCAAAAACTCAATTCCAGTGCATCAATCTTATTTGTAAGTTAAAAATATATCATGTCCCAGAATGAGCCCATGGGGCTGCACAATCTTTGGAGAAAACTAAAAGGCAAAAAAAAAACCCAGTTATGTAAACATTTTTTTTAATTTTAAGATTATATCTTTCTGATTTATACCTCCAAGAGTGGGCACATCACTTTCACTGTAGACCTTGTATCGTGATTTACACTGAACTTGGACAGCCTTTGTGCTAATGCTGGGCACTACACATGACCCCTAATACCGTACATTGGACCTGTTTTCTCTTGATCTTTCCTTAATGGAATTGAAAATAGCTAGATACAAGCTTCTTAAAAACAAGCCACAAGTTTTATGGGGGTTTTTGAAGACTGTGATTGAGTCACAATTTAACCTTCTCTTCTTCAAGCTTCTTGATCTTTGGTTCTTTCTGTGGGGCCTAAATCAATTTATAGCATGGCTATGCTCTAAAAATGCTCCAACTCCTATAAATTCTCCTTCAGTTGCAGAGAAGGATTCATCTTGTTTTCATTTAGGGGGTCTGGAGGGACTCATAAAGTATATTTTCTTTAGACTTTAAATAATGGCCCTAATTTAAATTAGGATTGGCTTTGTTAAATAACACTCCTCCTCAATGACAATATGTGAGTCCAGGGAGATGAAATATTACAAACAGTCACCAAGAAATTTTTATTTCAGACCTCCTTTCCTCATAAAGTTCTAAAAGGTCATGATGTTTCCTAGAGATACTCCTAGGCCCTTCCATGGGGAGCAGAGCAGCTCAACATCTGGTTTTCATCTTTCATTCTATCTTTAGGTACCCTTGCCACCATTTTCCAATTATTCTATTATCTTCCTCCACTTTCTCTTACTTTCTTTTCTCATTCATTCTTGTATTCAACACCCTTAACCCTCACAACAAAAAATAATTAAATGCTCCAGACATATTAAGATCAAATAACCCCTTCTCTGATATTTTAGGGAGGAAATCCTTAGTCTCCGTAGGATTTGTCATTTGTAAATGAAAGAGAACCCCTACAGTAGCCATCCTCTGAGGCTTCCTGGTAGCATGATGGTAACTGAAGGCTCTCAAAGCTATTATGGCAGACCCCAAGCTTTGGCTGGATCCATATGTCTGGAAAGGCTTGGAGTATGAGCCTCATGATGGATTCCATTGATGACTATAGTTAGAAATAGTAATCACTAGAGCTTTATCTGTTAGGTGATAGCTTTATTTTTTATAGCTAAAGCAATTCATGATGACTAAGACTTTAAGAGACTATGAGTTCCATTAATGGGGAAAGCACTTAGATATAGTAAATCTGGGTTCCTTTAAGCATTTGAAGGAGAAAATCTGGGGTAAGTTCTGACTTTGTTTCTAATTATGTGATTTTGAACACATCACATTAACTCTAGGTCCTTCATCTATAAAATAAGGAGATTGGGCTGGATTAATAATGCCAAGATTTACTCCCATGGCTCTTTGCTTTGAGATTATAATACTACTATTTTGAATAACAAAAGTTTTAGACTTCTGGTAATAAGAATAGATTTTAATGTGATGATAGATGAACTCTCTTGGGCAAGTAGAACAAACATCACCTTCTTATATGGTGCTACTCTTCAGGAAAGCAAAAACAAATGGAAGTTTCCTGCTCTCTCCAATCTCCTAAGGTAATTCATCATGTACACAGATAAATATGAATTTATTAAGCTACCTACTTTGTACCAGGAACTCTGTTAAGTACTATGTACAGGAACAAAGAGAGGCAAAAACAAGTTCTCAATCAGTCAGTAAGAATGTATTATGAGTTTACAAGGTGCCAAACACTCTGCTAAGTACTGACATAAAGTCTAAAGACCATCCCTGCCCTCTTGAAACTTACAGTCTAGTGGGAGGCGGGATGGGGGGGAAAGAAAGCATGCAGACAAGTGTGTGAATACAAGATACCTACAGAATAAATGGAAGGTAATCTTAGAGGGAAGGCACTAGCAGTTTGGGGGTAGGAGAGGGAAAGCAGCACCTAGAACAGCCTCTTCATGAGAAGGGAGGATTTGAGCTAAGTCTTGAAGTCCAGAGGAGGAGGTAAGGAGGAAGAGAACCCCAGGCAGTTTGAATCTTGGTGCTAGAGCTGCTTTTTGAACATCAGAAATAGGACTACCACCAGGTCTTCTGACAGCACAATGCTCTTTTCATTTAATTCAATTAGTTCAAGTATATGTAAGTTCAAGTAAAGGGGTTTGTACACAGGGATATTTATGGTACTTCCATGTCCCGCCATCACTCTTGCTTCTTAAAGTGGATGATGATATAAATCCATTGAATTCAGAGGCTACAAATCATCCTTGGAAGAAACCCATGTCAATCAGCTGTTCAGGATGCCAGTAACTGAGCAATGAACTCATTGACCTGGGAAGTTGTATGCAGTGCTCTTTCTTTAATTCCATCCATGTCAGCTATACTTGTTATCGCAGCACACAGTGAGTACACTGATTCACCAAATACGTAAACTGGAGATCTTTGGACTTGCAGTGGGTCTGGGAAGTTATCTGATCCATTCTCTTCCTTATAGGTAGGAAATATCGCAATCAGTGATTTGTCTAAGGTCATATCTAATAAATGGGAGAACAGGGATTTGAACTCATGACTTACTAACTCCAAATGTAATACTCCTTTAATTATACCATGATGATATATTTTTTCTTTGGGATATCATTTTATTTGTTCATCATCACTCCAATTCAGTTGTTTCTAATACTGCTAATATTATTGGCAGCTCCTGCAGAAGGCTAAGGGAGGAGACAGTTACCCCTCAAAATACTAGAGCCCAGAATATAAGGACATGAACTTTGTGCCAAGTCAAATAGGAAAGTAGATTATTTTTAGAGACTTAGATACATTTGTATATCATGATCCTTGGATTCTTACCTTGCCTCATCCCACACTTGTCTGTTTTGCCCTTTCTGTGTTCCAATTAAAACCTATTTCTATGCCTTGGAGATAACTTGTTGCCTGGTAATAGCTGATATTTTAGTCACATCTGACCTCCTCTATTTGCTTTAGATTCATTCCCTTGCGGGTTTCTATCTATGACAGATCCTGCCCTAGAAGAGAAAGATTTGAAGTGCATATAACTATATGAAAAGGGCATTAGCAAAATTATATTCAGTTTTGGATTTTTGTGCTTATAGTTGTTGTTTATTAATTCTTTTTTAAAATCCTTATCTTCTGCCTTAGAATCAACACTATGTATTGGTTCCAAGAGAGGAGTGGTAAAGGCTAGGCAATGAGGGTTACGTGACTTGCTCAGGGTCACAAAGCTAGTAGGTACAATTGATGGGATGCCAGGCTTGACCTTCTATCCAATAATTGCATTTATATAGTACTTTCTGGGTTTGCAAAGCACTTTACACTTGGAAACTCATTTGATTCTCATACCAACCCTGGAAGGAAGGTGGAATTATAAACCTGATTTTTAATGGTGAGAAAACAGATCTAGGCAGTAATTAAGTGTCTTGCTCAGGGTCACACAGGATCAGTATTTGGGTGAGATTGAATTGGAACTCAGATTTTCCCAACTCCAGGTCCAGCAGCACTGACAAGGGTGCCACAAGCTGACTCTCCATGTAAAAATAAATGGTGTTATAAATGATAGGTAGGGCTAGGAAAAGGGGGAAATGAAAATGAACCCAGTTTTTGAACTATGAACTATCTGTTCATAGTAAGGTGCAACCCATTGAATCAGCTACAGGGGATTTAAATTTAAATAGATGTCTAAATTTCTAGAGTAATCCATCTCTATCCATTCCTAGCTCACTCAGTTCATGCCCAGTTTCAAATCCAGTGTGTGATTCTAAAGCAAAAGATTAAGGTTCTTAACAAACCAACTGCAATTTCATATATCCAAATGACAATTGCAATTATACATAGATTCATTGGGAGGCTACCTACTGATTGCAATAATATTGCCATTACTCTGAAAAAGTGGGACATTTCTCTTGGGGAATTGACTTAAGTGCCTGTGGCACACTATTTGGAAGACCCAGACTAGTGGCCAATCACTGTCCTTTGTAGATGGATTTGACTTTTGGAAACAAACAGAAGGCATTAGGAGATTAGGATGAAGAATAAGGTGTTTGTCAAAGTTGGGTGGCACTAATTTGGGTTAAAAATTAATTATGACTCTGAATTAATCTAAGCAAGTTCCTTCTGTGTGTCTGAAGGGGCCACTAGTCCATACAAAAGGATCTCTGTAGGCTACATATTGACTTAATTTTAAAATGTGGTATCTGTGTCGAACTGTGTTTTTATTTATTTTGTTCAATATTTCATGAAATATTTTGGTAAATAATTAAAATTTAAAAAGCATTTTAATTTGGTTCCAGTGCTATTGAAGAGTGTGTCAAATGATCCTGGATCTGTGTGCTTGACACTTCTGATATATGCCATTCCTTCCAGTTCTAACAATCCAAGAGCTATTTATTTGGTCTATCTACATAGACCTACATAGATCTACATACATCTACTATAGGTGCCCCAAATCACAAAAGCATAAATACAAACTTGATTTAACATTCATACCTCAAAGCCCCAATGCAGAAGTGCAGCTTTTACCCCTGATAAATGAAGGGAAAGGAAATAAATAAATATCAGAAGAGCAGAAGGGATTCCAATGAGCCAAAGCCATTTTTGACCATAGGAATGCTGATACTACACTACCACAACTTTGTGAAGAAAAGTGGAAAGTAGTTCACAAGGGGAGAAGAAGGAAGCTCTACTGTCCCAGTTAGCACTGAAAATAACCCTTCGGAGGGCATGAAATACAACCCTTCTCCCCCTCCTTTTTCCTCATCACTAAAGCAAAGGAATGACCTATCATTCCAAGTTTGCTACCATATCCAATCCTCAGGATGGATGTTTGGTGACTTCTTTTTCCCTTCAAGTACCCCAAAATGCTAAATTTAACATGATTTCATGTGGATAAAAATAGTGATGGAGAAGCAAAGCATACTATAACCTTCCTGGGGCATAATATCCCTGAGAGATGACTCTCTCACAGATCTCACGGATGCTTATCTTTCCTTCCACTCTGTTTCTCTAGTTTTTAGTGAAATTTTAAAAAATATAACTGTAAAATGGGCTGAGATATGTGGAAAAGACATCAAGGAAAAGGGTTAAAAATCAACAGCATTTCTGGAAGACCTATTTGTATGTAGGGCACTCTACTGAGGCTAGGGAAAGAAAGGAAATATGCCAGATATGGATGTATAATGAGAGGAAGGAAAGAATTATTAAATGACTAAGGGAAGTAGGATGAGATTAAGGGAAGTGATTCATGATATATTTGCTAAATAAGGATAATGGACTTTCAAAGAGTATCAAGGAGGGAGAGAAGTCAACTAACATCCCATACTTAGGAAGTACCTATACAGATGTAGCTAAGATCTTTCCTGGCATTTCCCCCTCTGAAAGCAAAATGACATCTGAAAGTTTTAAATTTTAATTAAAAAACTTTTAATTGAAATCTTTAAATAACTTGTCATTTGGGTTGAGTTCATGGGAAATCCCAATGTTTTCTTTCTTCTTTTGATATTTTTTCCCATTGGTTATCTTATGATAATATACTAATTGTCATGGATAAATGCCTATAAACATGGCCTGAGATAAAAAATAAGTATCTGGATTGGTACTGAACCTGGATCTTTTTCTTCTCATGAAAATCAATGCCTTCTGCCATTTTGTGGTTTAGGAATGGAGAGGTAGGGAAGAGAAGAAGAGGCTGAAACTCATGAATAGTGTGATCTTAATATGTTTTTCAGTTGTGAACAGATAATCATGCTACATAAAAAGCAAGAGACATTTGATTCAATCCAACAAACTTTCATCAAGTATTCATTGTGTACAAAACACAATGCTAGGAAGTAGGAATTCAAAGACAGAAAAGAAATAAGTCCTAATCATCTTTGGGGAGGGCTTAAATTAGATTGGAGCACCTGTGCTCTGTCATGGTGGGCTCTAGGACTGGGATTCTAAGGTGGAAGAAGCTGGTGACCAGTGAGCACAACAAGCACATCCAAATCCCCCTCCACCTCTACCACTTCCTGGGAATAAACTTCTGGTGGTTCCTATTGATTCTGGCACTTTGAAACATTTATATGAAATTATAATGAGTTTTTGATCCATTCAGACATTTATTTATTGCCTACTTTATACCTGCCATTGCCATAGGCACTTGGAATTCAAGGGCAAAGAATGACACAATCTCTGCCCTAAAGGAGCTCACTCTTTAACACGAGGAAGGTGGTAGAACATTTGGACACCAGACAGCAGGGATCAAGGAGTGAAGGTGATATATTTGTCACATCTTACTTCTGATCCCATAATCCAACTAAAACTTCTATCTCCAAAGTTATGAATGATCTTTTTATTTTTTAACCCTTACCTTTTGTCTTAGAATCAATACTAATTATCACTTCCGAAGCAGAGGAGTGATAAGGGCTAATTCGGGTTAACATTAATGCAGGTAAGGTCAATGGGGGTTAACTGACTTGTCCAGGGTCACACAGCTAGGAAGTGTCTGAGGCCAGATTTGAACCTAGGTCATCCTGTCTCTAGGACTTGTTTTCTATCTACTGAACCACCTGGCTGCCCCCTTAATGATCCTTTAGCTGCCAAATCTAATGACTTTTCTCAATCCTTATCCTTCTTCACTTCTTTGCAGCCTTCAATGCTGTTGACTTGGCCACCCTCTTGTTCTTAAGATTCTCTCTAGAATTTTATGACACCATTCCTCCTGGTGCCCTTCCTACCTGACTATTGCTCAATCTCTCCTTTGTTGTATCTTCATCTAGATCACTCCTGCAGGTGGTGAATGTCCCGCTGGGTTGTGTCCTAGGATAGCTTCTATTCTCTCTCTATTCCATTTCACTTGGTTATCTCATCAGCTCTCATGGATTCAGTTATCTTTATCCTGAAGATTTTCAAGTCTATTTATTCAGCCCTAACTTCTCTGCTGAGCCTTCAGTCTGGAATCTATAGCTGCCACCCAGATATCTCAACCTGGATATATCATGGACATCTTGGACCCAAAGTGTCCAAAACTGAACTTATTCTCTTCCTGCCCCCATCCCCTCTCCTTTTCCTAAATCCTCTATTACTATTGAGGGTATTATTGCCTTCTCAAGTCCCCAGGCTTAATGTAGGTGCTATCCTTAACTCCATACTTCCTCTTGCTCCTTCCCCGAATTCAATGTGTTGGCAAGGCTTGTCAATTTTATCTTTGTAATAGATTTAAGATATACCCCTCTCCCTCTTCTGACACTACCATCACTTGGGTGCAGGCTCTCATTACCTCATGCCTGGATGATTGTAATGACCTGCTGGTTGGTCTGTCTGTCACAAGATTGTCCCTACTCCAGTCCATCTTCCATCTAGCTGTCAGTGATCTTCCCTTAAATCATGTCTGACAATATTATCCCCCAATGTAATAAACTCTAGAGGTAATCCCCTATCCCACAATATCACCTCCAGGATCAAATATTAAATCAATGATTTGACATTTAAAACCTTGTATATCCTTTCCAAAGTTCTTATACCTTAGACTCCAGATCCACCATGTTCTGTGATCCAGTAAGAATGGGTTCCTTGCTGTCTTCACACAAGAAATTTCAGTTGCCATCTCTGAGCATTTTCTCTGCCTATCTTCTAGGTTTTATCTCTTCATCTCTGCCTCCTGACTAATTTCAATTTTCAGTTCAAATCCCACTTTCTACAAGAAACCAGACCCCAACAGCGCCAGTGCTTCCCTCTCTATTTTGTATTTCAAATTCATCTTGTATAGAGCTTATTTGGTTTTTTAATGTTTTTAAATATTTTTATTAATAGAATTCATTTACAAATGTCTCAATTCCTCCCTTCCCTCCCCACCTGATAGAAGGTATCATCTGGGAGATAGATATATATATATCAATTATGCCTTTCATGTTTCCATTTTTCAATTCTCTGGAGGCAACATTCAGAATTTATTCTTCAAGTATTAAATCTGCAGCTGTGTATGGTGTTCTCTTGGTTCTACTCATTTCACTGTCTATTATCCCATGTAGTTCTTTCCAAGGTTTTTAAAAATTAACCTGCTCATCATTTCTTATGGCACAGTAGTATTCCATCACTATCCTATACCACATCCCCCAACTGACGAGAATCCCCTCAATTGCCAGTTCTTTGCAACCACATAGAGAGCCGCTATAAATATTTTGGAACATGAGTTCTTTTCTTCTTTCCTGATCTCCTCAGGAAATGCATCTGGCAATGGTATATCTGGGTCTATATAGCTTACTTGTACATAGTTGTTTACATGTCTCCCCTGTTAGGCTGTGAGCTCCTTGAGAGCAGAGCTATTTTTTACCTTTCATTATATCTCTAATGCTTAGTACAATGCCTGACCCGACATGGACTCTTAAAAATATTTATTGAGTGACTTGACATTCTTTTTTTGGTTTACATTCAGTCCCTCTTTAGTATGAAAAATAGCTCTGAGGGGGCAACTGGGTGGCTCAGTGAATTGAGAGCCAGGCTTAGAGACAGGAGGTTCTAGATTCAAATCTGGTCGGACACGTCCTAGCTGTGTGACCCTGGGCAAGTCACTTAACCCCCATTGTCTAGCCCTTACCATTCTTCTGCCTTGGAACCAGTAGATAATATTTATTCTAAGGTTTAGAATCAAGGGTTTAAAAAAAAGGGAAAAGGGTGCTGACTCTCCTTCCCTTGATGCTCAAGTTCTGCACTTCAGAGAAAAGTCAGAAATAAAGGGGTTTCTGTCCCTTCTTTAACCCTCTGACCATAAATCCAGAAGATTCCTGAAGGATAAACCTCATAACATCCCACATTTTCTACTTCTCTTCCCCCTGCTAGATGGACTTGCCAGCTTCAAGAGTTTCCTGAAGTCTGAGTTCAGTGAGGAGAACATTGAGTTCTGGATTGCCTGTGAGGATTATAAGAAGACTAAGTCACCTATCAAGATGGCTGAGAAGGCAAAGAAAATCTATGAAGAATTCATCAGAGCTGAGGCACCTAAAGAGGTTAGTTTAACTGGGTGAGTGGGTGTGCATCACTGGGGTGGACCAGCTCAAGAGCAAGCCACCGAAGATCTGCAAAAGTCTGGAAGTTAGAGGAGAAAGGAGAATCTTAGGACACTGAACATGGGAGAAGAGGCAACAAGGAGTAAGGGGGAGAGAGAATTATTTGGGCAGAGGGTAGAATAAGCTGAGATTCAAAACAACTAAATTGAATAAGGAAAAAATTCTTGGTGAATTCTGCTTCGGTCCAGTGGTGCTTTCCATCAGCCACCCCTGCAGTATGGTCCTCTCTTGCTTTGCATACAACAAGGCAGGAAGTGATCAACTAGGAGACAAAATAGAGCAACCAGATGGGGACTGGCCTGTTCCATAACATCCTGCTTTAGTAATCAGTGCTAGGACTTCAGAGCCTTATCTCTTAAGCACCTTCCCTCATTGTACCCTTGGGGGTTGTGGTGTACCGTTGGTACTCTGTGGACATGGGATCATAGCATTCAGGGAAAGAATTGCCCTTAGAGGTCATCTAATATAAACCTTCCCTTTTACAGATGAAGAAACTGAAACCTGGAGAGGTGATTAGGAATTACACAATTCGGAAGCTCCACTGGTTTTCGTGGTTACTTATAAAGTTTCAGCTACTAACTTCCTGTCTCAGTTTCCTCATCTGTAAAATGGGAATAATAGATATATTTTTTAAGAAAAAAAAAGCTTAGCACAGTGCCTAGCATATAGTAGATGTGTATGCTTTCTCCATCTCACTGTACCTTTGACCTAGTTGTACCTTACATTTACAATCCATTCCCACTCCATCTCTACCTCTTTGTTTCTTTTCAAAAACTCAACTAAATTAACACCTTCTAGATGAGGCCTCTTCTGGTCTTCCCAGAAACCAATCCACCTCTTCCCCTCTTTTTTGTCCATTAGTTGTATCTGAGTCTTTCTGATTCCATTTTGGGTTTTCTTGGTAAGGATATTGGAGTGGTTTGCCATTTCCTTCTGCAGCTCCTTTTACAGATGAGGAAACTGAGGAAAATAGGATTAATTGATTAGTCGAAGGCCACACTGTGGTAAATGTTTGAGGCCAAATTGGAACTCGGGTTCTCCTGACTCCAGGGTTAGTGTTCTATCTACTACACTGCCTAACTGCCATTTACTTTGTATTTATTTTATATTTACTTAGTATGTATATGTGTTATCTCCTTTGATAGAATGTAACTCCTCCACAGGAGGGAAAGTTTTATTTTTATCCTTGTATCTCTGTACCCAGTACAGGGGCGTAAAAAGTCCTTACTTGTTGACTGACCAATATGCTAAGCTTATAAAGCTAATAATACAATGTAAAACCCTTAAATATAGGATTGTTTCAAATTAAATGTATTCAGTATTCTCTTCCTTTAGTAAGTATAAGCTAACTTAAAAAAGGACATCTATATAGACCTTTAAGATTTGCAAAGAGCTTTTATGTATTTAGAGCTATCATGTGAGGTAGGTGCTAGTATTGTCCATATTTATAAAGGGGGAAACTGAGTCTAAGACGTTAAGTAATTTAGCTGGGTTTACACAGCTTGGAGGTGTCTGAAGCAGGATGCTAACCTCTGGTCTTCCTGACTCCCATGACTATAATGAGTCTCCACTCTACCACCTAGCTTCCAGATGATGCAGAACGGTTGGTAGTAGGTCACCAATACGTAGCTTCGTCCATGGTTCTCTCTCCTGGTGTCCTGCTTCAGACGGTACTTTGTTCTGTCACGATTTTTGGCAGCCAGGCATTTTATGTGGTGTTGCCACAAGAGACTGTGGAGGCAAAGTTTTCCAAGAGCCAGAATAATGACCATCCAGCCTAGTGGGTCTCCAGGGTCTCCAGATGTTAGAAGCCACATGTCAGAGAGACTGGACTGTGAGGGCTGAAAGGGCTCATGCAGAATTGAGCCCTTCTTGCACAGTTACATTGAAAATACTATTCCTGTGGATGCCGGCCCAGGACAAACCTCCATCCACACCAGCCTGAACTGCTGGAGAAGTCTCCTACCACATCTGCTGGCCTTCAAGCCTTTTGGGGCTGCTCCCTGCCTATCCCACTTTTCCTCTGCTCATGTCCTCCTTCCTTGTTCCAAACTGAACACAGTTCAAGCATCCTTAGAGAACAGATGAGGTCCTCCATCACATACCAAAACGCTATCTTTTCATCTTTAGCTCATCCGCCCCTCTTCTGTGCCCTCTCGATTCCAGATAATATAGATTATTTTGTATCTCCCAAAACCACTTTAGCCATGCCACAAGAGCCCTCAATCAGTCCGTCTGTTACCCTACCCATAGTAGGTACTTTATAAAGCACTTAATATGCACCAGACTGAGGCTACAGGTACAAAGAATGAAACAGTCCCTACTTGCTTTGAACTTATATTCTCATGGGGGAGCCAAGTATAATAATTAGCCAATGAGTAAATCTTTATTATGCACCTACTATGTGCCAGGTATTTGCTAGCCTTGAGGCTACAAGTACAAAGAAGGAAAAAATCCTTATTTTCAGTGAACTTACATTCTCAGGAGGGAGCCAAGTATAATAATTAGTCAATTTGTAAACATTTATTATGTGCCTACTATGCACCAGTCACTGTGTTAGGCTTGAGACTACAGGTACAAAGACTGAAACAGTCCCTACTTGCATTGAACTTATATTTCCATGGGAGAACCAAGTATAATAATTAGTCAATCAGTAAACATTTATTATGCACCTAGTATGTGCCAGGCATTGTGCTAGGCTTGAGGCTACAAGTACAAAGGAGTGAATTTACATTCTCAGGGGGGAGCCAGATACATTTACAAATACAAACAACCTGAAGTGAACAAATGCATACATACATACAAGTATATTTCTTTTGTTTGTTTGTTTTTTAACTAAAATCCTTACTCAATACTGTGTGTTGGTTCTAAGGCAGAAGAGCTGTGAGAGCCAGACAATAGGGGTTAAGTGACTTGCCCAAGTTAATACATCTAGGAAGTGTCTGAGGCCAAATTTGAACCCAGGACCTCCCATCTCTGGGTCTGGCTCTCAGTCCACTGAAATACATGGCTGCCCCTTATACATACATACATATATATGTGTGTGTGTGTATATATATATATATATATATATATATATATATATTTGTTTGAATAACAAAGTTGTTAAAAACAAGGTAATTAAAAGAACAATTCAAGTGCTTCCCCTTCCATGATGCCTTCCTTGATTGTCACTATCAATCCTCTTGGATCCATCCAGATAATTTCCTGTCAGTGCCTCTGTAAAGGACTTCTGTATTATTCTGTGTCATATTTATATGTTTTGTTATCCTACTAGACTATAAGTTCCATGAGGTCAGGGATACTTTATCTTAGAGAAAATGTATCTAAGAGACGATTAGGTATTTGAGGATTATTTGATAAATTGAACATAGCAGTAGGGGATGGTCTGCCAAGACTGGTAATATTAAGAATAATAGCAAACTTAAAAAAAAATATATATATATATTAAGGTTTGCAGAGTTCATAATATAAATATATGTATTTCCTGATTTAATCCTAATATGTGGTAGGTGCTATTATTATTTCCATTTGCTAGATGAAGAAACTGAGGCTGAGAATAAGTGACTTGTCCAGGGTCACACCATTAGTGTCTGCCTGACCATCTGTTCTTCTAGCATCAGAGAATGAACTGTAGATTTGAGAATGGCAGCAGGTTAAGACCTAGAAGGGACCTTGAAGACCCTTGGCTCATTCCATTCAATTGAACAAATGCTCTTGAGGAGCCGAGTCCCATGTTGAGGGTCTCTCTGTGTGAATGTGGATGGGCCAAAGGGCTCTTGGGCCCATCTCTTCTCTCATTGTTTAGGCTTTGCTGCCCCAGCCTGATGGTCCTAGTATTAGAGCTCTGGAGCTTTGCTGTTCTTTCTGATCTCTAGCCCGCAGGAACTCCTGACCATCCCATATGTGACCTGCAGCGCCCCCTAGTGTTCCACTTCAGGACAGCCACCAGATAACTTCATCTTTGTTTTGAATGTGCTCTAATAGATTTTTTAGGAGGCAGGGCATGGCTCCGTGGGACTCTCGGTACCAGCCTAGGTTCAAGTCTCCCCTGATATTTGCTGGTCGTGTGACCCTGGGCAAGTCTCTTAACCCCCTCCCCCCAATTGTTCTAGGCAAGTCCCAAAGCCCGTATGTTGCAGAGGAGGTACAACTTGCGCTGATAGAGGGAGGGAATTTCTTTCCCTGGGAGCTCTCTGGGCTAATGAAACCACGGGTCTTGTTCCGATCTCTGAAAACCTTCATTTGAACCAAACATCTGCCCATTGCTCAGCCATGAAATGCCGTGGAAGGATCCTACACGTTATACCTCAGCTGGCAGAGCTGCCATTTCCCAGGGTGGCTAGGCTTAATGTCTAGATTGCTAGATCTGGGGTCAGGAAGGCACGGGTTCAAATCCAGCCTCAGACACTTCCTAGCTGTGTGACCTTGAGCAAGTCAATTAACCTCTTTTTTGCCTCAGTTTCCTCATCTATAAAATGGGCTTAAAAACAGAACCTGCTCTATCCTGTGGTAGTTGTGAGGATCAAATGAGATAAAAATTGGAAAGCACTATATAAATGTTAACTATTGACTGCTTTAAGAATTATTCCTTATTTGAATTTGGAAGGTCTTGTCTACCAGGTTATCTTGCCATTTTCACTCACCACTACCTCCTCTTTTCCCTCTCTCCAGCTCCAATAGATCTAGGGCTGCCCAAACCGTCCTCTTTTCTGTCTTGCCTCAAGGGTTACCAGATGCTTTCTTCATAATAACCCTGTGAAGCTGGTAATAGCAAGAGCTGACATTGCTCACACTCTCTAGGTTTAGCTCATCTGCTCCCTCCTTTGAGCCCGGCAGACACCTGGCAGGAGCTATTTTTATCTTCGCTTTGTAACTGAGAAAATGGAAACTTGGAGATATGCAGTGACTTGCCCATAGTCACCTAGTCAGTCAGTGTTAGAGGAAGGTTGTGTTGTTTAATTGTTTCAGGTTCTTCGTGAACCTGTTGGGGGTTTTCTTGGCAAAGATACTGGAGGAATTTGCCACATTTCCTTCTTTAGTTCATTTTACAGATGAGGAAATTGAGACAAAGAGGGTTAAGTGACTTGCCCAGGGTCACACAGCTAGAAAGTATCTGAGGCTAGATTTGAACTCAGGAAGATGAGTCTTCCTGATTCCAGGCACAACACTCTGTGTTGCCATGGAGCTGCCTCTGTGGGAGGACAGGAGTTGAACCCTTCCAAGTCAGCACTGGTGTTTGTGCTCCTCTGGACTGTCTCTAATGGTATAGACATTTTTACTTCCATCATCTTGTGGATGAAGGAGAAGGAACAACTCATAAGTATCAGAGCTTTCGAACCCAAATCTTCTGTCTCTAAATCACTTCAGTGCATTGAGCATTTATTAAATACCAAGTCCTGGGCTGGGCTTAGTATACAAGGATGAAAAGAATATGACCCCAACTCTCAGGAAGCTTTGATTCTACCAAAGGAGTCCAGCATGTAGGTAAAGGAGAGGTGCCTACATGAGGCAGTGAATAGAGCACTGAACCTGGAGACAGGAAGACCAGAGTTCAAATCCAGCCATGCAGGTATTTATTAGCTGGGAGATACTGGACAAATCACTTAATCTCTCTTTGCCTGCTTCCTCAATTTTAAAATGGGGGATGATAATGATAATATTGCCTACCTCTTAAGGACTGCCGTGAGGATCAAATGAGATAATATTTGTAAAGGTCTTAGCACAGTGCCTGGAACATGTAAGTGCCATAGAAATATCAGCTATTATTAAATTTGCAGTATTCAAAACACAGAGGAATAATTCAAAATCTATGCAAAATTAGTACAAAGTGAGTAAAGAAGTCAGAGAATAGTAATCATAAAGGAGGTGGAAGGAATATAAAAAATGCTTTGTGTAGGAGAAAACACCTGAACTGAGCCTTGAAGGTCACTATGAATTCCAACAGGGGGATAAAGGAAAAAGGCAGAATATATATAAATGGACCATGCAAATGCACATAGGTAGGGGATGAAATCGTGTCTGTGTACAGGAGACAACAAGGAAAACAATTTGGCTGAAACTTAGAATTCATGAGAAAAAGGTATGTGGAATAAGTCTGTCAGAATTGATTGAACTGGGGGCATCTGGGTGGTTCAGTGGATTGAAAGTCAGCCTTAGAGACAAGAGTCTCTGAGTTCAAATCTGACCTCAGACACTTCCCAGCTATGTGACCTTGGGCAAGTCACTTAACCCCCATTGCCTAGCCCTTACCATTCTTCTGGTTTAGAATGGATGCAAAAACCAATACACAGTGTTGATTCTAAGATGGAAGATATGAGTGGGAAAAAAATAGACTGGAGCCAGGCTATGGTGGTCATTACATGCCAACAGAGGAACTATGTTTTATCCTTATCCCCTAACTGTTAAATGATCAAAAAATGGTCTTGTTACCATTTGTGAGTTTTTTAATGGGTGACTTTTTAAGGAATGTTTTATTAAATTCATGATGGAAATTTAAATAGTTTGCAGTATTCTGTATTCACTTAAAGTAAATTATTTTATACGCAATTTGTTAGCAACTGAAATTTTATAAATAAAATGGTCAAGTATTTTTAAAAATGTATGAAACATCTGCCAACCCTGGAAAGACTTCATAGTACAGCTCTCTTAAGGCAGTACAGTCACTAAAGCTTCTTCAGCAGTGTAGTAACTTGGTTGGGATATCTCTTTGGTAGTAATGTGGAGGATAGACAGGAGACAAGAAGCAGGGAGAGAGCTCAGTTGATGAGTGGGGAGACTCTGTCCTAAGGCAGTAGCCATGTGAGTGAATAAAAAGGGACAAAGGAGGGAGAACGTTTGGGGAGGCAAAAATCAACGGGTCTAGGCAACTGATTGGGGAAAGAGAGTGATAAGCAGAGAATAGTTCTTGAGATTGATATCCAGAGGAATGGTGGCACCCTAGGAAAGTGACAGAGGGTAGTATTTCAGGGAGAAAGATCATGACTTCAAATTCAATGATGCTTTGGGTCCGAAGGAAAAGAGGATCTTAAATTAGAGCTAGCACCCCTTCCTCTTTTCCATTCTCTTTCCCCTAAACCATCTGTTCCAAGTGATATATTTGCCTCTCCAGATAAGCTGTGAAAACTGAAGTTTCCCTCTCTGTGTCCTTGCCTATAGGTGAATATCGACCATTTCACTAAAGCCATGACCATGAAGAACCTGGTGGAACCGTCACCAAGCAGCTTTGACATGGCCCAAAAGAGGATCCATGCCCTAATGGAGAAGGATTCTCTGCCGCGATTCATTCGGTCGGAGTTTTATCAGGAACTGATCAAGTAACAATGAAAAAGGCATCTTGGGAGTCCTTTCCCCCCATAGCAACTTCTTTTTTCCCCAGAGTTTTCCAGAGTAGCCCTACCCTGAAGATTATCCAACCTGAAATCATCCCAGGTGGTGTTGCTAAGATGTTTTTTCCCTACATTGTTTTGGATATACTCGAATTTGACCAGTGTTACCACTTTCAACCAAGTCATTAAATCTCAGAATCTCAGAATTGGAAGACACCCACAGAGACTGTCCAGTCCAGTCCAGACCTGCGTGAGAATCCTCTCCACTATATTCTTGAAGGTTTCATCCTGCCTCTTCTCTCCTTGTATGAAAAGGACATTCAGCTTCAGGGTCCAATCAGATCGGTCACTGCAATGCCCTGAAAAGGTTCCCCTGGTCAAAAATTAAGCAAGGGCTGAGGAGGACAATCAACTATAATGAAGGATGTGGGCAAATCTGGTTTCAATAATACAACTAGATGACTACAAATTGGGCTGACAGTGGTCCTAATTCTGGAAAACTAGTTTAGAGTTCAATCATTTTCATTTGTAGTTGTTTTGTTGTTGTTGTTGTCATGACCCAGAAAGGATCAGAATGCCAAAGTGAGTATCATTACTTCTTTGGGGGCTTCTGAACCAGCATGGCTGTCCAGGAAGTGGCAGAGATCTTGTAGAGTAGTCTATTCTTTATTTTCTTAAGCAGATATTACATGAGTTATTGAAACACAATATGGTACAGTGGCTTATAGAGCCAACCTTGGAATCTGGAAGACCTGGATTCAAGTTTTGCCTCAAACATATACAACAAAGTCATTTAACCTCTCAGAGGGCCAATCAACTCTCATAGACCGCAAATCACCAAATAAGTATTGATCTGTAGTCATAGAGAAGGTCTCCTCTTTGATGATAGGCTTTAATTTTTTTTTAATTGCTATTGGGGGCAACTAGGTGATTTTGTAGATTGAGAGCCCAGCCTAGAGGCAGAAAGTCTTGGATTCAAATCTGACTTCAGATACTTCCTAGCTATGCCACTCCAGGCATGTTACTTAACTCCCATGGCCTAGCCATTATAGCTATTCTGTCTTAGAAGCAATACACAGTATTGTTTCTAAAAGAAAAAGGCTTTTTTAAGCTACTCTATAAAATTTTGGATATTTCTTGAGCATCTTAATGTAAGCTGAATGTAGAAAATGCTATTTTTCAATCATTTTTGTCAATATAAAAACAGCCTAATATAATACAGTTCTACAATCTTCTTCCCTTAGAAAGAAAATACTAGATTATACTATGCAAACATCAATCCAGTCGTAACAGTACAGGCTTTTTTTAGTCCAAGGTCTTGACTCAAAGTGTGATTTTTTTTCAAATTACCTTCTGTACATCAGAAGGCTTAAATTTCCAAAACTTCTCACATCAATTTGTGCAAAATAAAGCCCACTTGTATTCAAACTCATTGTTAAAGGAATGACAGGGGCAGAAGGCAGAACCAACTTGTGATGATTCAGCCAATGAAAGGAGAAATTATGTAGATGGGGAGAAAAAGGGATAGTGTTCTTTCTGTAACAGTTATTCCAGATCCAAGTCCTTGACATGGCCAACCTTCATGCTAACAATGTCTGAGACCATGAACCAATAAGAACAGTGATAATCACAGTTTATCCTTTAAGAAAAGATAAAGATCTTATACATTCCCTTCCCTCCACACCATCCCCCCACACCCTGAATTGAATATTTTCATAGGATACTTAATGTCCCTTGGTTGGCCAATTATTCTACACCTAGAAAAAAGGGAGGAGGTGTTTAAAAATTATGAAATATGTATACTTACCTAAAATATATGCCTATAACCCATTACCCATCATACTTACTTAGTAAAAAAATGACATGATCTTTGAACCACCCTTATTTTCTTTAGGAAAAGTTACTTTGACTCTCCTTAGAGCTAGTCAGAGATGAAGTAGTCAGTATTTTCCAAAACAATGTGGTCTCTTAGCAACCCACATCTTTCCCTAGTTTCTGCTCCCAACACTAGAGAACTCATAATCACAGTAACCATACATGTCCCCAAGATGCCTGACAGAGTCCTTAACTAATGGTACCAAGGTATTTTGTGGTATGTTTGTACTCCTAATAGTCTATTTCAGTATGGTAAACAACCTTGTTCTACTTCTTTCCCCTGTAGTAGAGGTGCCAAAATCATCTTTCTTCAAAACTATTGTGACATAGAAATGAATCTGGAAATCTGAGCACATTGAACCATATTGTTGAACAAACTTGTGTGGGTAGCTGAGGTATAGATGGTGGATTTCCCTCAGAGGAGAAGCATTCCGATGCTAGCAGCAGGAATAAAGCATATGTCATACTTAAAGCAAAAAGAATAAATTGCTTAGTTTCCAGAAATCGATTTCCCCTTTCCCCTCCTTTTTTTCTGTTTGTTTCTGTTATTATCTCAGGCATCTATTATCATGAAATTATTACTCTATAGCTTTTTTTTCCCTTTAAGGAGAATAGAAGGATTATTAAAATATCACCTTGTTCATTAAGGCGGGGCTAATGCTAACCCTAACCCTATCCCTATCCCTGCCTCTTGCAGAATTTTCACAGGATATTTCATCTCTCCTGCTGAACCATTGTTTGGCATCCAGCAAATGGCAAGGTGGAGGGGGTGAAGCGCCTAGACTAACCAAAAGTCACTACCTACAGCTTCCTCGCCATCTGCTATGAATCTGTCCTTCTGGGTCAGGTGCTCACTTCAGACAACAATCAATCCATCACATGATGGAGAATGGCACTGTGTCCAGAATATGATGTCAGTCCATGAAATCTTTTTCCCGCTGTCACAATTTGGTTGGCACTTTCTTCCAACAGCTCAGGCAGCCAGGGTTTTTTAATTCAGTGGCTTAAAAAATAAATTTGGAGGGAGAATGTAAAACCCAAGCTTGAACAATTACTTGTCTAGCAGATAGTGTAGACCAGCCACAGGAAAAGAAAACTCCAAGACAGACTTATTGGCTCCCATTTTCTAGAGATGCTGTCAATACAGCCAAAACAACCCAAATAAAAAACATTTTTTCCAATTTCCATAAAATTAGAGCTTTTACCTAATAAGCATATAAGTCCCTCCCTTCCCATGCCTCTGATTAAATTGAAATGTCCACAGAAGCTCCCACCAATTTAATTATGAAGCTCAGATTGAATTGATAGAAATGATAATTTATAAATTTTATTTTGGACTGACATCGTTCAGGCCTTCATGGTGAGGGTCAGGGAAAGTGGGACCCTTTGGCAACCAGAGGTCTGAAAAAAAAATTGAGGAGACTTGAATACCAACTATAATGGTGTCAAAATGTCCATAAAAATGGGGAAACAATTCACACCCAAATGCACATATTCCGTCTAAATCATACCAAAAGTCCAGATAGGTGAGCTTCTCTAGGACCTGACTTGTCAGTCTTTTCTGCTTCTGTTTGGGGTCCCTAAGGCAGAAGTTGATTGATCTTAGCATAGAAGATAGCTTAGGATGATGGAGCAGAATTATCCGGGAAAAGGGTAAGAACCATTAGCTTTTTTCATGAGCTGTTTTAGCAGGGGAGCAAGGCACTGACTGACAGGAATTTTCTTGCAAAGCCTATCAAGCCAGCTCTTTTCAGTAAACCCTCTCCTAAATTAAATGTAGTAATGTTTTTAATGTCATACAGACATCCTTCTAATAAATGAAGGAAAAGCCAATGAACAAGAAAAAAAATGCTGGAACTCAAATGGGAAAAACTAAATACTTTTAAATCTCTGAAGAAATTGATGTGAGAATCTTTTATTTAAAGAATCCGACAAAAAGTTTAAAAAACAATCCCTGTGTTGCAAGCGGTTTCCATAGAGGCATAATGAAAATAATTTCTATTTCTGGGGAACAGAAAGAATTGGGTTAATCATTCCAGAATTAAAAAAAAAAGTAATAGTCTTGAATCTTCACCCCCCTCCCCTTTTCCCTGGAGCAAATTGCCTGGGAAAGTAGGAAAGTTAATGACAGGGCAGCATTACATGCTTCCATTTTCCTTCCTTGTGAAAATGGAAGTCGCTGCTGTAAGTTGGCTTGGGCCGTGTGAGGTTGTGGATGGTAGAGGAACCCAACAGGGATCAATTGAAGTGGGGAACATGTTTCTCATCCCGGAGGGAAAAAAATGGCGACTAGCCCAGAAAATCTGGCCTTTTACTTGGCTGGGTTTGCTATGGATTAGAGTTGGGTCAGAACAAGAGCTGAGGCAGGGCTGGGACAAAGAAACAGAACAATGATCGGGAAATAAAATCCAGGTTATGTTGTTCTGTCTTCTTTGCCAAAAGTACACTTGGACATATTCAGGAGTGGACACGGAGAAGCACACTTTTTCTGTCTTTGCCTCCTAGCTGAGCTCCCAGATGGAAATCTTGTGAAGTGGGAGTTCTATTTTTCAGAGAAGCCAAGGTAATTTAGCCAAAGCACTGCCAAAAAAGAGCAAAATGAAGCCATAAATGAAGTTCAGGGCCTCTTTCTTCCCTTTTAGTTATCTCCTGGCTACACAGGGTTGCATCAATTGCAAACTCTGCCTTGGTGAGATTTCTTTTTTACATAGTTTCTCCTTCTGTCTTTCTCCCAAATAAGTTCCTTGTGTGCAAAATCAAGGCTGCAGCGATGCAGATGGCAGTTGACAAGCTATGATGCACAAAGGCAATTTCTCTTAGGTTAAGAGTCCCTGGATTTCAAGTCACATTAGGTTATTCAGGACCCACTAAGCCTCTACATATCTTTTATTTATTTTCTCATTTCTGCAAAGTTAGAGCGTGTATTTCATATACACACAAGTAATTCCATCCATTTCCATGACACCAATAAAATCAAAAGGGCCACAGAATCTTCCCCCAACTAAATTATTGAGCCAATATTGAAGCAACCTGACCTGGATTGTGATGTCACTCCTTGTTTAGGCTAACTAAAGCCTTCTGGCTTCAAGGCACCAGAGCTGGCCTGCTTCTGGGAGCCAGACACATTCCAGTTCAATCATTTTCACTTCTGTTCTATCCCTCATCCTCTCCTCAGTGCTATGATGACTGTGATGGGCAGATTCTGGTTCTCTCTTCCTCCCCCTGAATACTTAATCTGGCTAGGCTGCATTTTTTTTTTAATTTAAAGAATCTTAAAGAGCACTGATTTCATCATTGAGCTATGGCTTGTGTGACATTTGCTCAATCTTATTGGCCAAGAATGTTTCAGAGAAAGAAGTTCCTTCCATAAAAACGTCCTGTCTAGCTGCATGTGGCGGCACGGACTCCGAGCAGATGGGGTGAACTAGGCTGAGGTGTGCCAGACATATGCATCCGCCATCCATTAAGATGAATCAAAGCTGCATGCTAAGTTTTCACAAATCGCCAAGAGGGGAAAAAAAAGACTCCTAATGGCTAGGAAACAATTTTGAACAAGCATCAGACCCTGATTTATACAAAGCCCAAATGTCTGCCTGCTGCCACTTTTCCAATTGTTTGGAAGGCACTTGCTTCTTAATAATGGGTACTCTTCACAGTTCACTGAATGATGGAAAAGTGGCTAGAAGGGAGATGCTTTTTAACCCTGGGCAGGCTTCTGATTATAGAAAAGAACAGCTGGAAGCCAGGTGTTCATTCCTGTTGGGCTGGAGTGGGCTGGGAGGCAGGAGGTTAGGTTGGGGGAAAGAGGCTGGAAAATTTCCGTGACCCAAGGAGTCTGAACCCCAAGAGCCTGCTAACTCTTTGAGGGTTCCTGCCTGGGGATCATAGTGAGATTCAACACCCCCCTCAGAGGTATGGTCACATGGTTGTACCTGGAGTGAGCCTAGCTCACCTTTTTACTTCAATCATCCCTCCTGGAGCTGTTGTTGCATCAAGTCTGCAGTAAACCCATCTTCCTTCCCCAGGAGGCATGTCTGGAGCTCGCCAAAGGGGTTGATCCTTAAGACCTCTCGTGCTCCATCTAAGGTAATGTTCTTGAAACGGAGTGGAAGCCTGCATAAGATTTTAAGAGGAAAAATATCTAAAATCAACAAACCCCTTAGAAATTCTCTTTCTATTTTTTAATGTTAATCCATTTACTCTCTGATTTTTACTAAACAAACTACACTATATTCCCCGCATGATTGCTCAGTTTAGATGAATTCCTTGTAGGGTATCTAGCCATCTCCCTTCCTTGAAGTTTCTCCTTTATGCCCCAAAATGTCCTTGATCTGGCAAAGAGAAATAGAGCTAGTGGATGGGAACTAGCAGTCTGGATGAGAAAATGGACAACTTTACCAATCTTTATCAATGTCATGTGGACATAGGCAGAATGGAGAGCTGGAGAATTTGACAGTGGCGCAAGCCATTCTGATGAAGCTAAAGGGGCATTTCCCCCTCCTCAAAAGCAGGACTTAGGGAGAGGGATGACCCCAAACTTAATATTTTCCTAACTTTTGACTTGACTTTGATTTTGGTTCATACACTCTTATGTCCTGGGAAGGACATGAAAGCCTATCATTTGACATTTATCCAATGACCATCTACTGCAGGGGCATTCATTTACGCCTTCCTCTTTTGTTTGCCATTGCTTTATGTACTCTGATATTTTGTGATAAAGTAATCACCAAACCTGTATTCTGTAACCATTATCACATATATTATATATTAAATTCATATCTATATGTTATCATTAGCATCACGTGGATCTTCCTTGATTCTTAAGACACTTTTTAAATGTTTGTTTCTTTTAAACCCTTACCTTTCATCTTAGAATCAACACTCTGTATTGGTTCCAAGGCAGAAGAGTGGTAAGGGATAGGCAATGGGGGTTAAGTGACTTGCCCAGGGTCACACAGCTAGGAAGTATCTGAGGCTTAAAAATATGTCTTAACTAAGAATGTGATTCTTTCTTCTGGTTGGTTTCTTATGTCTAGAGAATGGGAGAAAAGCCAAGTTAGGAGGACTGATCATGCTCAGAACTTTGTCTCTAAGTTTACCTTAATTTTCTGACATAATACACTGTACTCTGGATAGTCCAACCTGGATAGTGAAGGCCCTTGAGCCTGTGCCATACAATTGTCTGAAGGGAAGGAAGAGGCCAACAAGATAACAGTTTTCAAATCCTTGAAAGGTAAAATGAAGTAGTGAGCTTTTTGATCCCAGAGAAAAACTAGGAATAATTGATGGAAATTGAAAAGGAATAGATTTAGGCAAAAACAAACAAATTTAATTTCCTATTGATTAGAGCCATCCAAAAATAGAATGGTTTGGAAGTTCTGTTGTGAAATATACAGTTTTGCTGTCCACCCTCAGGACAACAATGGTATAGTGAACCAATAGGAGCTGGAGCTGCTAAGTTGCCTAGGGAGAGGCAAACCAGCCTTAATTGGAAACAGAACAGGTCAAATATCCCATGCTGACCAGTAGTGGAATTAGGCTCTATACTGCCATCCAGAGTGAGAAAGGGTGACTCAGGTGTAAAAGAAATAAATTCGAGTAGAATGAGTGCTATAGAAGATAATAAGTTCAAGCAAAGACTGGGATGTGTTTTAGTGAGGATTCTTGTTCAGGTATAGTTTGGATTCGATGGTCACTGAGATCCTTTTCTACTTTAAAATTCTGTGCTCTGGGAGATAATGGCTATGCTTGAGTAGTCTACAGTCTGTCAGGAGTATGGGTAATGGATATAAGTAAATATAAAGGATATGCAAATCTTTTATACATCATTTATAGAAACTGCCAAAAATTGTGGGGAATTGACAAAGGTCCCACACGTGACAGGAAGTTCTTGAATTGTTCTTTAAAGAAAATTGGAAATTTTATGACATGGAGGTGAGGAATGAGTTCATTCCAGATGTGGATTACCAATTCCAAAATGGCAGTGAATGTCTTTTATAGGAAATAGCTAACAGGTCAATTTGACTGAAACCAAGATTACTGAGGGAAGAAATATAAAATTAGACTGAAAAGGTCTACAAAGGAAGTCAAATTATAAGGGTTTTAAATGCTTAAGTGAGGATTTTGTATTTTATTCTAGAGACAATATGGATTTTTAAGTAGGATAGTGATGTACCCATCTCTGGGCTTCCTCTGACTATCCAGGTCATTAAATCTTCCAGTAATGGCCTAAAACTCCAATTACTAGAGTGGCTACACTCGCCACAGATAGCCCATAAATATTTATAAAACACTTTCTTTGTGCCAGGCATTGTGCCAAGCAATGGAGATACCAAAAGAAGCAAATGAAAAACTGTTGTCTTCAAGGGACTCACAATATAATTGGGTTGGGGGCAATGGTGTGCAAACAAACAAGTACAAGAAGATAAATGAGATGAATAGGAAATATTTAACAAGGGGAAGGCATTCGAAGTAAGAAGGATTGGGAAAGGTTTCCTGTCAAAGATGAGATTTTAGTTGAGCCTTAAAAGAGGCCAAGGTCAGAAAATAGAGTTGAAGAGGGAGAGCATTCCAGGCATGAAAGATGACCAGAGAAAAGATATCATTCCTGGATAAGGAAAAGAAGGAAGCCAGTATCACAGGATCATGGTGGGGAGTACTGTGTTAGAAGACCAGAGCTAGAATTTACTAGAGTCATCAATAAACAACTTAAATAAGAGTTTTTTTTAATTGCTAATATACAGTTCATTCATTATACTATCTAGAGTTGACATATGTTGATTTTGTTCATCTTTTATTCATTTATTTGTGAAATCTTTTATGATTGTTAATTATCTGCATAAATCAAATGGCACATTCCCTCTTGTTAGCTTAAGGTCATTTAATGAAGCTTTTGAAGTTGTCCTAAAATCATGGGATCCTTATATAGAAGGGACCTTGGGGATTATCTAATCTAAAACCCTCATTTTATAGATGAAGAAATTGAGGCACTCAGTGATAAAGCCTTTCCTTAGACCAATCAGGTAAGAAATGGCAGAGATGAAATTTGTATTCAGTTCTTCCTATTCCATATTTAGCAATTAATATACACCACCACAACCATTCCCTGAAATTTTGAGACTAAGCATTCTTTTCATCTTCTCATCTTCAGTGGCAATCTAAACAGAAGTCCTCCTCTTGTTTTGTGTGTCATAGACACCTTTGATGAAGTCTGTGGATCCTTTCTCATAAACTGATTCAAATGCATAAAATAATATTCCTAGGATTCAAAGGAAATCTATTAGAGGGAAGTCCAGTTATCATTAAAAATAAACCTTATAGAAACCAAGTTAAGACCTCCCCATATTTAGAATTTGAATTCTACTGACTCTAAAGGTACCCAAGGAAATTTCTGGCTAACAGATCTACAAAAACAGATTTGATCATGGAAATACTGATTCTATTTAGTCATCATTAAAAACTTGTTTACAGTCTTTCTTTGCTTTCTTGGTGTGATATTCTCTGTCACTTAGAGGCAATGAATTTGGATTTGGAAAAAGAAAAAAATATTGGAATGAATTGAACACTATGTTTTAACAGTGATAATGATGACAACTGACATTTTTATATCTGATTGTATGTGTATCTGATTTTATATAAACTGACATTTAGATAGTATTTTATATTTTGCAAAGAATTTGATAGGCATCCTCTCATTTGGGACTTGAACTCTGGGAGAAATTCCAGGCAAGTGTTAATTTGTAACATTTTTAGATGCCCACGAAGAAGTGGGTCAGACATGGTTAATTGCTTGCTCAAGATCATGTATCTAGTTAGTGGTAGGATCTGGACTAGATCCTAGGTTTCCTGACTCCTAATTGAGTGCCCTTCAGTTCCCACTGGGAACCTATATACCTAGTGTGCCATTAATAGTGTCAAAATGGGTACTACTTGGGCAGTTAGGTAGCACAGTGAGTTTAGTGCCAGGCTTGGAGTCAGGAATCCTGGATTCACATCTGGCCTCAGGCACTTCCTAGTTGTATGACCTTGGACAAGTAACTTAACCCCCATTGCCTAGCCCTTGCTGACCTGCTTTGAACTGATACTATGATAGAAGGTAAGGTGCTTAAAATGGGTACCATTACTGGCTGGCATCATAAATACTGGAAAATACAGTAACTTCAGAAGCCACACAAATCTCAAGCAAAGCACATAGGTAGCATATTTAGTTTATTCCCTTGGAGTCTAGAAAAGACGTTGTATTAAGTATTTACATAGCAATCTATATTTCTAAGTAATTTTGTTAGTCATCTCTTACCAGTCTGTGCAGAGGAGTTAGTATCATCATAGCCTTTACTTTATATAGAACAAGAAAAAATATTTTAAAATTTAAAATACATACACCCACACAAAAAAATAAAACTCCAAACTCCCAAATACTTCACATTCTGGATTTGTCCTATTCAAAACTTCCCAGATGCTCTTTTCTTTTTTTTTCTTTCTTTTTTTAAAAGACTCTTACCTTCTGTTTCAGAATCAAAAGTAGCAGGGGCTAGGTGTTTGAGGTTAAATGACTTGCCCATAAATATACAGTTAGGAAGTTTTGAAGGTTAGATTTGAATTCAGATCCTCCAATTTCTGGCCTGGGTCTCTATTCACTGAGCCAGTTTGCTGCTCTAGATTATTTTCTTTCAAGTAGCCTAGTGTTCTATAACAAAAATCTTAGCAGACAAGCAGCAGGTTTGCCATAAGTTATTTTCCATCCCAAGGAAAAAGAGTAGATCACAGATATAGAATTAAAAGGAACTTTAAACCTGATCTAGGCCAACCTTCTTTTTTTACAGATGAGGAAACTGAGGTCTAAAGCAGAAAAGGAAAATAGTAGGCACTAGAAGACATGGTTAGAATTTGAACTCAGGTTCTATGACTTCAAATCCAGGACATTCTCCACTGTACTATGCTGCCTCCCTTTATAAGATAACACATTTCATGATTAAGAATAGTTTTTAAAGCAATAAATGTTCTGTATAGAGTATAGTCACCTTCCTACTACATTGGGGTCAATAGGATGAAAATGAAGAGAGAGACAGAAATTGATTGATATGGTCACTAAAAAAATCTTTGTACTTAAATAAAGTTTGCTGTTCCTGCTTCCCTGTTTTCCAGCAGATATGACTGCCTATTCCCTGCATCTCTCATCTCCTTAATTCTAAATCACATTTCTCTCATTAATTGATTATGTTGTCCGTTTCAGTCCTGGTAGAGTGTCTCAGTCCTGTGTCATCGTGGACCTTGTATTGTTATGGCAGTGTATGGCAATGGAAAGACTCCTGGACTTGAAATCATTAAACCTGGGATCCTGTTCTGGTATTGCCACTCACTATTTGCATGACCTTGGGCAAGTTCATAATTTATTTAAACTTCAGTTTCCTCCTCCATAAGATGGAGATAATTATGGGGAGCCATCAGTCAATCAAATAAGCATCTTTAAGGCATCTGTCATGGGCCAGATGTGCTAGGTTCAGGTGTTTTTGTAAGGAAAGCACTTTGCAAACTTTACCAGGCTACATACAAGTGACAAAAACCGAATCTTTCCTTGAATTTGTTGTTGTTCACTCTTTGTTTTGGAAATGAACCAGTGACATCTGGGACGATGCAGATGCTATAGCTTCTTGGAGCCACAGGAGAGGGTTGGGTGAGAGGTGGACACCAAAGGTAAATAAGCAACCCTGAAAAGGACTTGGAAAGCTCTCATATCAGAGGTGCTAGTCCTTCCTGAACACCCTATACACTCCTAAATAAAACAACCTCAAATGCACCACAACGTACTAATGTCACAAGTAGCCATCTCAGGGAGTTGGTTCCCTCCCCAAAATTAAGGAAAAGGCATTCTAAATGGGAGTCATTGTCATAAATGAAGAAGCACTTATTTTAAATCTATATATCTAACATATATGTTGTAATAATAATAATAAATATTCTATATGTTATAATTATATATTCATGCCACCTTATATGCAATTATATATAAAATATTATATTAATATATGCCATAATCTATAAATGTTTTATTATATAATCTATAATCTATAATTATTCCTATTCTATAACAAATTATAAATACACAATTATTACTTAAACTTATGTTTCTTTCCCTTTGCCCTTTAAGAGAGTCATTCAATAACAAGAAATATAAATTTTTAATTAAAACCCTTACCTTCTCACTTAGAATCAATACTGTGTATTGGTTCTAAGGCAAAAGAGCAGTAAGGGCTAAGCAATGGGGGTTAAACGATTTTCCCAGGGTCATACAGCTAGGAAGTATCTGAGAATAAAGAATATTTTTTAAAGAAAAAAAGATGAGGGAAGGAAGAGGGAAAAAAATCAGCTAAATTGATCAACACATCAAGAAAGTCTGAAAATACATATAATGTTTCACACCCATAGATTTCAGACCATTACAAAGGAGTTTAATGTAGGACCCATGCTTAATGATTGCAATTCTACAATATTCTCTTTCTATTATTTGGTATACTTCTTACCATTTACATGGGTCTAGACATTGTGCATATGTGTTTCCTGGCTCTGCTAATTTCACACTGTATCAGTTGATGTAATTCTTTTCATGTTTCTCTAGAGCCATAACTATTGTTTTTTGTAGCACACAGTAACATTCCCTTACATTCACACACCACAATTTATGTACCATTCTTTAGTCAATGGGTATCTACTTTGTTTCCAGTTCTTTATTACCTCAACAAGCATTTATCAAGTTGCTTCTATGCTGTGGGCTTTTTATATTGGGCAATAGGGATGCAAAGATATAAAGGAAATAATCCTTGTCCTCAAGGAGATTTCATTCTATTGGGAGAAATGGCATACAAAATTAAATGCAAAATAATAATTTCTGATTATTAGGCATTAACCGCTGGAAGAATCAAGAACAGTGTCATGAAGAAAGTGGCATTTGAATTGAGTCTTGAAGTCAACTAGGATGAAGGAGAGTGTTCTAGCCATGAGGGTTAGCTTGAGCAAGAGCAAGAGCAAGGATGTTGGAGATGGAGCATCATATAATAGGACAAGAAGGCCAATAATCATAATATTCATCCTCTGAAGGTCACATTCTGTTTAATGTAGCAGAGATTTATTAAGTTCCTAGTGACTTTCCAGTCATCATTTAAGGCACTGGGGACACAATGATGAAAATAAAATAATCCCTTCCTTCAAGGAGCTTGCATCTTACTGGGGAGAAATAACATATATTCAGACAACTAAGTCTGAAATGCATACAAAATCAATACAGAACAACCAACAATGAGAAGGATGAAGTACTAATGCCTCGGAAAGCTGGTGAAAACCTCTTGTAGATGTTCTTGAGCTGATTCTTGAAGGGCATTAGGGGATGTAATGGGTCAAGTAAAAAAGCATTTATTAAATGCCTACTCTAATACTAGGGGCACAAAGAAATGCAAAAATATAGTCCCACCCTCCAGTGGAGATGTAGGAGAGTGTCTTATCCATGTGTGGGAAACTGCTTGTTCAAAGGCATGAGGAAGGGTGATAGAATGTTAGGACAGCAGAAGTGTGCTCCAGGAAGCTCGAAAAGAAGCTCAACAGAACCAATTGTAAAAATTTTTAATCTAAGCATTAAGCAAATGCTCCAGATCAGGGCTGGATTTTTTGTTTTGTGGATTATCAAGACTTCAGAGTGTCATGGAAAAAATGTAAATGAAACAGATTTAATTTAAAAAGTTTGTTCTACATTCCTTTGGAAAGCTAGCTGTTAAATGTTCACCAGAACCCTAAACAGCAAGTAAATTAGTTTGAGTAGAAGAGAGCATAAGAGGGGAGTGATGTGCAACACACTTGGATACATACATACATATATATATATATATATATATATATATATATATGTATATAGTAGCCAGATTATAAAAGGCTTTAAATACCAAGTAGACAATTTTACATTTGTTTTTAATATGAGAGAAAAAAGGGGGCCCCTGAAGTTTCTTGAGAAGAGGAAGCTTGATCAGAACTTTATTTTAGGAATATCAACATGGCAGCTGTGTGGAAGACAGATCACAGAAGTTGAATCTTTCTTTTCTATGAAAGGTAATGTATTTATTTCCATGTCTTAGATCTGAACCCTTAACAATATTGAAGTAGAGTTCATCTTTCAACGAATTTCTCTGTTCTGTGTTCCCCGTACCCAGTAACTTTTTAGCTCATAGTTTGACCTTTCCCACCCAATCTGACACATTGATCTCTGCTAGTGTGTCACCTTAATGTGTACAAAGACTCCATTAAACATTAAACTTTCTTTAAGATTTCACCTTATTTCACCACAATAGAAGTCACACTATTTATATTTATTGACTGAGAAAATGCAGTTGTACTGATAATGTTCATTGATTAAGAAAATTCACATAGGCCTAGAGACCAGAGGTCTTGGGTTCAAATTTGACCTCAGACACTTCCTAACTGGGTGCCCCTGGGCAAATCACTTAACTCCCATTGCCTAGTCCTTACCACTCTTCTGCCTTGGAACCAGTACACAGTATCAGCAGGAAGGTAAGGATTAAAAAAAAACACAATGGCAGCAATCCATTAGGAAATCAGCCACACTTTCAATTACTATACATTCATATGTCACAAAAAAGTCTACATACATTTTTTAAAAATAGAATTCACATATAGAAGTCATTACTTACTTAGCCTACAGACAGTATGCTTGTTTACTTTTTCTGCCAAATCATGCCACACATTTTGTTGGGGCTAAATCAGGATGAGAATGGCAATGCTCAATGCTTATGTGTATTCATCCTTTGGATTGGAATCACTGACTTCATTACTCTCTTACATCAAAATATGGGCACCTTCTCAATGGACTCCCAAAAAAGTTCCAGGACTCAGAGGTATGAATTAAATGGTGGGGATTTTAGGCATGATGGTAGGGCAGTTGGGAAATGTGTTATAGACAAAATTTTTAAATATTTTGGAGGGACATGAAGGGGTACGGCATTTCTTAGGGCACACTCTATGCTCCCCTTCAGGAAGAATCATTCATTGCATGACTCATACACAGAAGCACAATGTGCATCTAAAAATGGCCAGATTTGGATTTGCCAAATAATCACAGAGATGGAAAATTCCTTAAAGGCTAGCTAATCCAATAATTCTCAAAGAGTGGTCTGGGAACTCCTAGGGGTCCCCTAGACTCTTTCAGGATGAACATTCACAAGGTCAACTCTCCTTTCATGATAATGTTGACATTTTGATTTCTAATATGATAAATAGCAATAGATATAATCCACATCAACAAAAGCTCTGGATGTTCCTCAAAAAATTTTTTTAATATAAAAGGGTCCTGAGACCAAGTGGTTTGAGAACTACTGATCTAATCCAATCCATGTGAATACAAAATGAAGCAACTTGTCTAAGGTCACATGATAAGACTAAACCCCAGCTACCCAACTCCATCCAGGACATTACTAGACCTTTGTTGAAGTTAGCAGTAGCATTATTGACCTGAACTGGAACCAAGGAAATAACAATGATTTTTTTTTTTTTTGGAAACATGCCAGAGTGGGAATTAGGCCTTTTATCTTTCAATGCCAGCATACCGCCATGTTTGAAAGCCACATTACTCAAAGACCTTCTAATGCATTTTATTGTTGGCTCTTAGCATTCTGCTGCCTTAGGTCCCTTGGGGCTCTGATCTCCTTCATTATTTCTCAGATTCATCTGGAAGTTTCGGTTTAGCAACTATTTAAAAACTTTGGATCAAGCAGCCACCATGAAAACCCTTACAGTAGACCAGGTGAGGACCACACAAATCCCAAAATTAAATTCAATTAACATTTATTAGGCAAAGGCATAGAGGCATTAAATTAAGACACAAAAGTAAGAATCAACTAGGAAAGACTGCTTAATTGAGAGCTAGGCCTAGAGATGGGAGGTCCTGGATTCCAATCTGATCACATAGCCATGCAACCTTGGGCAAGTCACTTACCCTCATTACCTACCTACCTACAACCTTACTGCTCTTGTGCCTTGGAACCAATACACAGCATTGATTCAAAAATGAAAGGTAAGGGTTTAAAAAAAGATTGCTATTATTCAGACCTATAAGGACTACCACAGAAGAAGGCATAGGGTATTCTTATAGCCTAAATGGACTTATATAGACTCACTATTCCAGTAATGAAGCATAGGGTCAGATCACATCTCTCTCTCTTGAGCACCTTTTCCTCTGGTCAAGGTGAGGCTGATAAATGAACACTTAATCTTTTTCAATATGGTTATGGAAGCATCCCACATGCTATGTGGCTGATTTCTCATCTTTCCTTCACTACTGGCTCCCTCCTATCCATTAACCCTCAAAGCTTGAATATTCAACAAACAAACAAACATTAGCCTTTATTCCTGAATATAGTCATAAGGTCATTCCTCTGCTTTGGTTCCCTATGTTTTCCTCCAAGTTCATGCTTCTTACTTTCTAGTTCCAGTTATAGATGCAGCTGCTCCACCTTTCTTTCAAGTCTGTTCCACCTGGTCTTCCTCCTCATGTAGATGCCCTCTTCCTCTTCCAAATTCATGCTTCCCTGCATGCAATCCTTCCTGAGGAAGAATTATATTGTATTTCTGATCATTCCATTTTCAGAAAAGTAAATAATGTTTTTTCCCCTTGATTACCAAAAATTTGCCTTATTAGTGATTTATTCCATTATGTTCAGTTTTGTTCTCTCTGGGAGTTTGGAGATATGTGGTTGTTTTAAAATCTATAGATTCCTAAGAAGAGCAACATGTTGCTGTATTCTTCCTCAGAAATCTCATCTCTCAGAGCTTTCTTTAATGAACAGAAGGTCCACTGATGTTGAAAACGTGGGCAAATTGGAGTCGTCCATTACATGCCAGAGGAATTCTCCACCCATATCAAAAGTAACTTGATCTTTGCAGTGCTGAAGGACTTCTCTCAAAGTCTGTTAACAGTCCCATGGTGATATACAACTATAATACTAGCTCCCGGAGAGACTAAAATTCATTTAAGCTCTAGTTATAAACTATAGAGGGCTAAGATGATGGGGATGGATGGGGGGAGGGGGTCTACATTAAGTCCAGCACCAATATGGCAGGTTGATTGGAAACTTAGCAAATGGAACTTCCTTTGCTAATCAGAGCAACATCAGTTTATGAGTAGCGTCTATCTTTCCAGGCTGGGCAAGAATGCAACACACACATATCCATGAACTTTTTTGTTTTTCAGTCATTCAGTTATGTCCATCTCTTTGAGACTCTATTTGGGGTTTTCTTTGCAAAGATACTGTTTAAGTTGGCCATTTCTTTCCCCAGTGGATTAGGGCAAACAACAGTTAGGCGACCTGCCCTGGAACACACAGCAGAAAAAGGAGGATAAGGAGATACTAAACAATGTCTGGAGAACTCAGGGGAAGCTTTAGCTCAAGCTTAGGTAGGTAATCCCCACAGCCCCATGAACTGGTTGATAGTTTCCTCTGTTGATAAATCATTTGCCATCCATTTCTTATGAGGAGCCAAAGGTGAAAGTATTTTCACTATGTAAATAAGAATAAAGTTGTTCTTTATTATATATTATATTATATATATATATAAAGAACATATTATATATGTTTTTTATAATAAGTATTCAGTCTCCAGAGAAAATATCAGATTATCCTTTTTAAAAAATCTTTACTTACTTTTGGTCTTAGAATTAATATTGTGTATTGTTGCCAAGGTAGAAGAGTAATAAGGGCTAGGCAACAGGGGTTAAGTGACTTGCCCAAGGTCACATAGCGCCCTGTTGGGAAGTGTCTGAGGTCACATTTGAACCCACAACCTCCCATCTCTAGGCTTTTGCTCTCTATCCACTGAGCTACCCAACTGCCTCCCTGATTATCATTACAGTATTAGCCTTTTAAGTAGGCTTCCATTTGAGAAACATAAAAAAATAAGATAAAATATTTAGAACTTAAAGGGAACTTTAAAAGGAGCTCATAGGCCATCTAGGATAACCTACTTGTTTTACAAACAAGAAAACTGAAGTCCTCCCCAGGTCAAGCCATGCCCAAGGCCACACAGTAAGTGATATAACCTGAGTCTGAATTTAGAGCATCTGTATTCAAATCCATCCTTAGTTCACCTACATCACCATTGTGTCCCCAAATGCTCAGGCCTCCCATTAACAGGAATGCCCAGAACTACTTAGAAAAGGACTATTTAGGAAAAACTGTGGGGAGGCTATAATGAGCCTGTTTACCTGGGGTTCTGTCTCCCCTTTGCTTCTTTTATCGAACACTCATTCTGACACATTCTTTATTTAGCAGCTGATGCTGTGACTTGCATTTCATTATACACCTTCCATTTTCTCTGATTGTTCTGTTATCAGAAGAACAGATAATGCTTTTTCTCCCTTGATTTCTGAAATTTTAGCCTCTTGGTGATTAATTCCATTATGTTCAATCTTGGCCTCTCTCTGAGGGACTCTCTTAAAAACCCAAAGAACCTTGGGATGAGTAATCCATAATACCTAACCTTCACTGTGAAAGAGTTCATATGAAATTATTCTTGAGATACTGGAAAGGGCCAGTGTGAGAGCCTAGAATTATGGGAAGTCACAGGGCCTGAAAGATTGGAGGTAGTAGGGACACTAAAGACAAACTTTGGCCAATGTCTGGACCTAGACATGGAACTCTTGAGAAAACTGGACCAGGCTTATTCCAGTTCACATGGGCTCTGTAAGATAGGAAGGGTAAGTACTCTTATTTCTAGATGAGAAGGGGGTTCAGAGATGTTCACTGATTTACTCAAGGGAATTAAGCCCCAGGTTCATGGACTCCAAATTCAGTGCAATAGCTCTAGCATTGGGCCTTCCATGAAGCCCTGGCCCAGCAAATCCTTTGGGAATTAAATCTTTCTGAGGCCTGATCTTGAGCTACACCGAGTGTGGTCTCCTCTGGATTCTACATGGGGCTGAGTAAAGTAGGAGGGTGAAACCCAGGAAGGGTCTGTTATACTGGAAAAAACACAGAACCACCAAAGAAGTTACCAAAGGACATGTCTTTAATCAGAACAAGGAGACAATGGCCTTATGGCCACCACTTAGGGACATGCACACATAATGCCTGCTCAAAGCCAAGCTCTGAAACTGAGAACAATGTCTCTGGGAGGAAAAAAAGACCACAAAGAGGAATTTTCATCAAATGGAAGAACTTGGGATTCTATTTATACATGAAGGGACATAACCAAAGAGAAACAATGGACTGGTTACATGGAGGCTGAGAGAGGCCCAAATACAATAAGAGAAACTAAGAAACCATAAAGGGTACTTAAAACTTGACTGCCTTAGGTCTTGATCAATGACACATGTAAAACCCAGTGGAATTGTGTGTCAGCTATGGAAGGGCGTGGGGGGGGGAAGGGAGGGGAAGAACATGATTCTTGTAACCATGGAAAAATATTCTAAATTAAGTAATTAAATAAAACTTTCCAAAACAAATAAATTAATTAATTAAAAAAAAAAAACTTAACTGCCTTTCTACTCCAATTCAGGGTACTCATTGCGTGCTTGATGGTCCATTGTTCAGTTAGGGACTAGAGCCAGTCTGGGAGTTCTTTGAAGGCATGTTCCCTTGGGACAAGGGTAAATTTGGGGTTCCATAAAACAAGATTGTTGGCTCAGATGACTGTGAAGCTTCCTAGGCAAAAGAGGAAAAGGGCTCAAGGTAGGGATATAGCTGGCCAGGCTCTAGGATCCTTATTGCTCTTCTGTCTTAAAACCGATATACAGTATTGATTCTAAGACAGAAGGAAAAGATTTTTTAAAAATGATTCTAATCCATACTCATGCCCTAAGGCAGGAATGTTTTAGAATTATAGTATAGCTGAAAGAACCAAGAATTAAGAGTTAGAAAGTAGAGTTCTGAATGTAAGTGCTGCCATTTGTGCCATATGTGACTCTAGACAGGTTATCTCCCTTTTTCATCCTGTTTCCTTTTCTTTAAGCTTTGCCACATCCCATTTCACCCAAGACAATACTTCCTGACATCTTTTTGTTCTACAAATTCCTTTCAACAACAGTAATAAAAAGTGCATTTTGAACCCCCAAGTTAATTTAATATACCATACAAAATATTCTTTTGGACTTACTAAGTGTTTACAGTAACTACAATGATAACTGTTCTCTCCAAAGGCTCCAAATTAAAATATATATTATGTTACATAGTTAATAGTTACATAGTTCTATGTATGTGCCAGGAACAGTGCTAAGCACTTTACAATTATTATTTCATTTGATCCTCAGAAAAGCTCTCAGACTGAGGTGTTATTATTATCCCCTTCTTACAATTGAAGAACCTAAGACAAATGTTAAATGATTTGCCCAGGGTCACATACCTAAGATGTATCTGAGTGTTGAATTTGAACTCAGGCCTTTCTGGCTTTAGGAAATTTAAGCAGCAACACCTCATATGTTTACTAATATATACAAGACTTCATGTCAAATTTCTTTATTTCATGAATTAAATTTTGTTTATTATGACAGTTTAGTTGAAATGTTTAACTTACTTTAATAATCATATATAAGCCTTATTTTAATTTAAAAAAATTTTAAAGGTTTGCAATATTTGGTTCAATATCAAACACAGTCTTAAATTTGATCCCCCAATGAGTTTATTTTTATATTTTTATTTAAGTCAAGAATACACAAAACATGCTTGGCTATGCAAATACATGGTAGAAAATGAATTTTGGGAGGCAGCTAGGTGGCTCATTAGATAGAAAGCTAGCTCTAGAAATAGGAGATTTAATTCAAATATGGCCTCAGACATTTCTTAGATGTCTGACCATGGGCAAGTCATCTAAACCCCAATTCTTAGCCCTTATTGCTCTTCTGCTTTGGAACTAAAAAGAAAAGAAAGAAAATGAATTTTATAACCTCTTTTGCTGAGGGGGAAATTCTTTTTTAGAAATAAATTTAGACAAAAAAGAATAGCTAGTTATAATACAGAATTTTTGCTTTTCTACTAGCCAATGACAAGCATGGCATTAAATGATAAATATACTGTAATAATTGTGATTTACGAAATATATTGTTTGATATTATAGTTATATGTGATGACCTCAATATGGAGTCACTTAGCTTGAGTGGTTTTAGTGACCATAAATATATAAGAAATAATAGCCTGTACTTTTCCACTGTCCTGACTCATCTTGACTCTTATAATTGGGCAAGGCTCTCAGCTGACTGTGTGCCAACACCTATTTCTGGGATTCTCAATTTTGGATTCATCCCTTTGCCCAGTTTCTGGTCCCAAATAGGAAGCTCCTTAGCTTGAGTCTGGTACCAATAAGCAGTTCAAGGAGTTTCCCATTGTGTCTGGATCTGATTAGAAATCTTGCTACCCTCCCACATATGTGGTATCTATTACTTATTCTTGACTAAGCCCATCTTTAAGGTAGAAAACTTACTTGCTCAGTCCCCACTCTGCATGTGACATCAGTACATTTCAAAGAGAGTTCTGGATGCTGTATGTGTCTTCTTCATGTGAGTGTCCGTGGCCCTGCATGGTTGCTGGGAGCCATCAGACCATGACGCCTTGACAGAGTCACGTGGTAGCTGGGGAGACCACAGAGTGGTCCTTGGCGATATGTGATTGCCCACCCAATCCCCCTTTACATGACCTTTTTCATCAATGCCCCTTACCTATGAATTGACATGATTATTATTCCCCCTACTCTCAAAAGAAATAATACAAGAGCAAAACACCTGTACCCTAATTCCCCAAAACATCACCAAAAAGATCAGACCCTCAAACCTAATCCCAAAAGACTTTCATGGGTTAACTTTTACTTAGGTACATAATTCCCAGCAAAACCACAACTATAGGCCAAGACTAAAACTTTCCCACTCACAGAAACCTATTCTCATGAAGCCAGCATACAAATCAATCATAAAGGCCTATACAATAGGTACAGGTACACTACAAGTACATCAAGCTTCAATATGCCTCAGTGACTTGATTTCACAAACCAGTAACTCAGGAACTCCCTAGTAAGAACCCTGAGAAATGATCGGTCTAAATTTGAATTGTGTTCCCAGTACCTCTCAGTCTCAATGATATGATTGTTGAATTGTCTTTTAAGAACTGTTGATTAATTACTCTATTTTATAAAAAGCAATAAGTAGTTTTCCTTGATTGTTTGTAACCTCAAAACTTCTCACAGAGTAATGAGAAAATTAAGCCCCCTGTGACAAAATAATTTATCTTGTATGCTGTCTGTAATCACAATATAAGATAGAATGTTAATCAAGTGATTTGTTAAAAGTTAATGTATGATTTTTCCAATTAGCTCTCTTTGAACATGTATGTTAGGTAATGTATTTGAGTGCCAAGAAAATAGATATAAAAATAAAAATCAAGCCTGGGAATGGTGGAGCAATTGTCAGATGCAAATCAGTCCCCTGGCAGGCAGTAATGATTAAGCTCTCTTCCTTTTGTTATTTATTTGACTGATCATTCACCACTTGTTGGGAACCCTGGAGTTGTGAGTGAGGCTGGACTCTGACTGTGGCAAATCTCTGACTATTTTGCCATGGAGAGAGAGAGAGAGAGAGAGAGAGAGAGAGAGAGAGAGAGAGAGAGAGAGAGAGAGAGAGAGAGAGAGAGTGTGTGTGTATGTGTGTGTGTGTGTGTGTTTGATTTTGCCTATCTGAGGCACAATAGAAGAATAAAATTCATATAAAGTTTGTATTTACTTCTTAGTACCAAATTTCTGTAAGGCTTCAAACCTGAATCTTTGCTCTAAAGCAGGTATTTACAGCTCATTTGCACACATTAGCTTGTTTTTAGCAATACTTATATATAAACTAAACTTTATAAGAAAAGAATCTTTTCAGGTGTGACTTCCTTCTCATAGATCACTAACTTACTAGCAATGTTCTCACAAAAACTCTAATGAATGGCAATGGTGTTGTTGACCAGTTCATTTGAAAATCTACCAGACAGAAGAATTATAAGTTGGCAGAGGATTCATTTAAAATGAAAAAAAAAATGGTCCATACTGCAACAAGAGGAAAACTAATTTTTTTTTCTTCTGCAGAATGTTTGTAATGGTCTCTGATGAGTTCAAGATGGCTTATGAGGTACTGTAATCATGGTTTTCAAATAGTCTGACATTTGCAAAAATTCAAATGTTTATAACATCCTGAATCCACAGCTGCTAAGGGACAATTACAGGTTAACAGAGGAGAAAAGAAGGAGCTAATCTGATTTAGAGGAGAGAACACATAAAAGAAAATGCACATGCTCAGGCTATTTGCAAAGAATCACTTTGCACTAAAATGTTGAACTTTTCTGGTGGTTTGGAAACAATTTGATAACAGGTTAGGAAATTGTCATAATAGATACTCTGTCAGAAGTGCCCAGAGTTTGAGATAATTCTTGAAACCCCCAAATCATTGATCTCATGATGATGAGAATTTCAAATCACTGAAGAAACTAACATGCAATGTTTCAAACATGCACATGCATGTCACAGAGGAAAAATATGTAACATAATTGGGCAGCCATTTGTTGTTTAAAGTGCTATTAAGAATTTTTCACACAAACTTCTTAGACTATCCTCATGAACTCCCAAAGGGTTATTGAACTATTAAATGGGACCACTGATCTAAAATGGATTTATTCACATGGGCAACAAAATGGTCTTCCATTTGAGAGAAAGCATTATGCATTCACCTACAATGTTGTTGGGGATATCTTCTTTCCATTGTATAGTCAGAAGTGCCTGTGTCTTTAAAGTTACCTATCTGAAGCATAATCATTGTCTTTTTCCAGAAGAGTTCATAGATGAAGGTTTTATTTACCCATAGCAGAGATACCATGCAGCAAGTGGGGCAGGACCACCTTCCCCTTCTCCTTAGGCTCTGTGGCCTTGAGAAACAAGTTTGGGGTTTTAGTCTTACTTCATTTGTCTTTTTCGGTTCTAGGCTCATGTAGTATAGTAGCTGATTAGGGTTCTAAATCTGTGATAACCCTTGGAGTTCAGTATTCCATGTCAGTTCATTGGAGGAGACCAGAGAAGTGAAGATCCAAGGATGTAAGCCCAGTGGGGCATTTTAGCCTTGGAACTTAGTGGAACTGATTCCTTTTAAGAACTGAGTTAAGCTGTGAACCTTACTAGAGACACAGTGGAAAGGGAAAGAGAATTGTGCACCCTGAGATATTAGATAAAATGATTAATAGTTGTTTTTGCCATATCTTTGAAGTAAACATTCCTCCATAAAAGCTAACCTATTAATTGGTTGTAGTGTTAAGATTAAAATTCTCTGGACTGTATCTTAATCTATGATTATTTATTAAATACATTAAAAGAGTTGATCAGAGAAAGAAAAGACTATTATACTTCCCAAGCCTCCTCACCTAATCAGTGCTCCCCTAGCTGCTAACTCATCTCACCATCTTTTCTGCACCAAAAGAGGCTTTCCTCTTATAACCTTATAAATAAAACTTATAACCTCTGTGAGGCCATTTCTTGGGATCTCCCTCTGACTGGCCAGACTTGACCTCAGTCTGGATCAGAGGCCAGTCAGTATTCCAGATGCCAGGAGACACATGAAACAAAAGGCAAGCATCTTCCAGGTAACTACTAGGTTTCTGGAGTCCTTCCAGGGTGGTTATGCATCCCCTTTTACTGATAAGCCTCAGGGCTTGTTCTTAATCCAGTCAAGGGGTAGAGGCTGAACTGAAACCCAATCCACTAGAGAATGGGTTTCAACTTCAATATGAAACTTTACTTTAAAAAACTCCAAGATTCCTCTTAGGGGGGAAAGGGTGCAAACCGGTATTAAAATCTCATAATATTGAACTGGAGGAAGATTTAAACCAATATCCTGGACTGATCCCTCCCTGGTCCAAAGAGTTCTGGAAAAAGCTGGAGAAGAGGAAGAAACTTCAGGTAGTGAGGGGCCAGAGAAGTGACTGTTAAGTTTGTACATCAGGCATATTGCTTCTTTCTGGTTCCATCATCTCTAAAATGTAGGAATTGAAGCAGACTCTCTCCAAGGTCCCAGGAAGCAATTTATAAATACTTATTCACTGACTGATTTCCAGCTGTGTGTTTGTTCTATGATCTCTGAAGTCCTCTGTAGATTTAACAATCCAGGAGCACCTTTCCTGTACCCTTATTCTCTTAGCTGATATGTAAACATTTTGATTATGACTTTTTGGACATCCAAGTCTAACCAGGAAGTGGGCTAGGCCAGTCAGGAAGAGGACAGGCAAGGTCTTGTAGCACCTCTCAAATTTACTTTACCAGCTTACCAGACCCTTCCTTTCCCCTCTCCTCATAGATAATTGTCAATTAAGTTTACTTGGAATCTGCCCCCCCCCCAAGGCTGTGTTCCCTTCAATGGATAAATAGGTCAGTCATCCATCAAGCAGTGTTCACCCACACATCCAAGTGACAATTTTCTTATAATTCAAAAAAGAAGAAGGGGAAGAAACCAATTAAGTACCTGTTATTTATTATGGGGAGAAAGATAGGATTTTTGTCCTGATTCCATTTCTATTTTACTCCTGGGGACTTTGAAGCTCTATTTTATCCCTCTAAAAGGGATTAATAGTCTTTGGGGATTAGATGGTCCTCAGCTTGCCAAATTTTACCAGCACAGATACCCCTGAATAACTAAGGAGATGCAGGAGGGCCAAAGACTGTGTATTTTTAGTTTGCATGAAGGAATAGAACATTTATTCAAAAACCCTTTGTGCTGAAGACAGGAATTAAAGAGAAGAGGGCATATTTATTCATCTACCTGTTCCACAGTGGGAGGCAATGGGCCTTTAGAGGATGTTGTTGGTACAGGTGGCAGATTTGAGTAGAAACAAACCAACTCAAAAGTCTTGAGGCCCCTGGTACATTTTTTTTAAATTTCACAAAGACTTTCCCTCTTTCCCTTCAGTCACAATTTTTTTTTAAAACCCTTACCTTCCATCTTAGAATCAACACTGTGTATTGGTTTCAAGGCAGAAGAGTGGTAAGGGCTAGGCAATGGGGGTTAAGTGACTTACCCAGGGTCAAACAGCTGGGAAGTGTCTGAGGTCAGATTTGAACCAAGGACCTCCATTCTCTAGGCCTGGCTCTCAATCCACTGAGCTACCCAGCTGCCCCCCAGTCACAAATATTTTTAAAGCACCTTTTATGAGGAAAATACTGCGTAAGGCAACTGTCAAAAACAAATGTCAAAAGATAAAAGCTCTTTCTGACCTCAAGGAGCTTCCATTCTTTTGGTGGATATATCATGTACATAGATAAATAAATGTGAGATAATCTGAGGAGTGAGTGAGAACTAACAAATGAGGGTATCAAAGAAGGCTTCCTGGAGGAGATGGCACCAGAATTGACCTATAAGGAAATAAAGGATATTGAGAGGCAAATGGGGGACCTTTGGAAGAAACAGAGAAAGGAAGAGAATAAGCATTTAATTGGTACCAATTAAATACCAGGCACTATGATAAGTACTTTACAAATATCTCATTTGATTCTTGTATCAATCCTAGGAAGTAGGTGTTATTATTTTCCCAATTTATAGTTGAAGAAACTGAGGAACCTATATGTTAAGTGACCTGTCCAGGGTCACACAGATGGAAATATTGGATTTGAATTCAGATCTTCTTGACTCCAGGCCCAGGCCCAGGGGTCTCTCCCCTACAGCACATAGAGGGGTTGGTTTACAGGAATGATGATGCATCAAAATACTTAGAAGAAAGAAAACCAAGAAAACAGAAGCCAACCGAAAAGCAGGAACCCAAGGAAATTTGGTATCAGATGGTTCAGAGGAGGCAAGAAGATGAGACTTTGGAAAAGCCATTGGATTTATAATAATTATTTATTTATTCATTTATTTGTTTGTTAGGCATAATTGGCAACCTTAATTATTTCTGTCAAGTGATAGGGACTGGGACCATATGACTAATGGCTGCAAAGTGATTAGGGAATGAAGAAAAGGATCTAAGAAGATAGACTGCTTTGCCTAGGAGCTTGGCTATATTGTATGACAGGACTGGGAGTATGGGGGCGGGGAGTTGTTTTGTTTTGTTTTTTATTATCTTTTGAAAAATTATTTATTTTTAATATTTTACCAATTACATGTAATAAATTTCCACATAAGTTTTCCTAAGTTATAAAATCAATTTTATCTCCCTCCACCTTCCTACTTTCACTGCTGGCAAGTGATTCAATCTAGGTTATATATGTATTATTATGCCAAAAATATTTCCATATTTTTCATTTTTGTAAGTAAGTAGTCTCATAAAACCAAAATTCCAAAACATAAACCCATATAAACAAGTAAAAAAATCATATGCTTTCATCTGTGTTTTAACTCCAACACTTCTTTCTCTGGAGTTGGATAACATTCTTTGTGTCCTTCAGAATTGTTTTGGATCATTGTATTGATAATAATATATGTTTATCACAGTTGATCATTCCACAGTATTGCTGTTACTATGTACAATGTTTTCCTGGTTCTCCTTATTTCAGTCTGCATCAGTTCATGTAGGTCTTTTCAGTTCTTTCTGAAATCATCCTGTTCATCATTCCTTACAGCACAATAGTATTCCCTCGCCATCATATACCACAGTTTGTTCAGCCATTCTTTAGTGTTTTTGCTCTCTTTAGCAAAGCTAAGAGACTCTAATTCCCCTTCTTATTCATTCAACAAACATTTCTTAAATTCCTTGTCTTAGGTTTTGTAAAATCACAAAGACAAAAATGAATCTGATGTTAAGGTTCTTACATTCTGCTGGAAGATACTATGGAGATAGTGATGGAATGCTATTGTGCTATAAGAAATGATAAGCAGAAAAGAGAATTAATTCTCAAGAAAAGAAAGAACATTAGTAATTAGGTAGGTTAGGAAAAGGTTTAGAGAGGAGACAAGGGCTTGGTCTTGAAATAAGCTAAAGATTCTAAGTTGCAGTTTGAAGGGAGTACATTCCAAATATTCATGCATTGAACAAATATTTGGTCTTTTATTGTAGGAGAAATCCCTCTAAAAGATACTGAGGAATTATAAACTTTAGTCTGATCCTTTTAGTACTAATACTGTTTGAGTCTGATTAGGGAACTGAGCAATATACAGTATACTCATACAAAATGATATATCATAAATTAATTAGATAATTTAAAATTTTGTTATTTGAAGTACTGGGTGAGGTAGAAGAAAATATTGTTAACTGAGATAATCAGAGAAAGTTTGCTGGAAGAAATATCATTTGAATTAGTTGTTGAAGGCTGGGTAAAAACTCAATAGGAAAAGAGGGAATGGGAGGGCATTATAGAAATAGAGAATAATGTGATGAGAGTTTGCAAGATGGTTCACTATAGAGAGTCCTGAGACTGGAGACTCAATTTGGCTTCAGACTCTTATTAACTGTGTGACTCTGGACAAGCCACTTCACCTTCTTTGCCTCAACTTAGTTCTTCATCTGTAAAATAAGCTGAGGAGGAAATGGAAGACCATCCTTTCTGATCTTGGTATCTTTATTTCATTTTCTGGATTGTACATGAATTATCATGCAAAATCCACTTCCATACTGGTCATTGTTGTACAAATACACTTATAACAAAACCAAAACACCAAAATAAAACTGTAAATACAGTGATGGCAAAGACAGTGTGCTTTGATCAGCATTCATCCATCTCTTCAGTTCTTTCTTTGGAGGTAAATAATGTTCCCCAATATGTCTTTCAGAATTTTACTAGATCATTGCATTGCTGAGAATAGCCAAATTTTCACAGTTGATCAATATACAATATTGATATTATGTAAAATTTTCTTCTGGTTCTGCTTATTTCACTCTGCATTAGTTCATGTAGGTCTTTCCAGCTTTTTCTGAAATTTTCTTGCTTAACATTTCATATAACACAATAATACAACAATTTGTTCAGCTAATCCCCAATTGATAGACATCCTTTCTCAGTTTCCAATTGTTGGCTAACACACACACACACACACACACACACACACACACACACACACACACACACACAAAAGCTGCTACAAATATTTTTGTACAAGTAGGTCCTTTGCCCTTTTTTACTATCTTTTTGTGCTACAAACCCAGTAGTGGTATTACAGGATCAATGGGTATGCATAGTTTTACAACCCTTTGGGCATAGTTCCAGATTGCCTTCCAGAATGGTTGGATCAATTCACAACTCTGCCAACAATGTATGTTTCCAAATTTTGCAACATGTGCTTTTAACATCCTTTACTGCCATATTGGCCAATCTGATAGATATGAGGTGGTACCTCAGTGTTGTGAACTTAGTATCCTTTCCAAGAAAACCTGAGGCAGGGTCAATGAAGAGTTAAACATGTCTGAAAAAAGACTGAACAACAACTGAAATGGAAAGACCACTGGATATTGAATGAAAAAACTTGGGATTTAAACCCCACTCCTGCCTATCACTACAGATGTAAGCTTTGGAAAAAAATTACTTACCCTCTCTGGAACTGTTTCTTCCTCTGTAAAATGAGAGGGTTGGACCTGATGATTACTATCACTTCAACCCCGCATACCATGTTTCTATGAAAAATTAGCTAGTCCATCCCATAATTCTACAGATATAGAAATGGAGGTTCAGAGAAGTTTAATTACTTGCCCAATTTTAATTGGATTGATTTGGTTTATTTTTAAATGTATTTAATAATTTATTCTGTATTTAATAAAACACCTTATATTTTATTATTTTAACAGGCAGTATATTGTAATTTTTCTTAAAAAGCAACCAATTGAGAGACAAAAGTCTTGATAAATTATAGATCTGACTGTTATCAACTAGCTGTATGGCCTTGGGCAGGTGATTTAATTCCTCTGCACCTCAGTTTTTCCATCTATATTATCAGTAAGGAGCATGGAGATGTTGGACTTGGCAGAAGGAATCATGGAGGTCTAGGTCATTAAATATGAACTCTAGGGAGGAGGGAGCCCTAGTGTCAATCTTTAGTTGTAGAGTAGAAAATAAACTTCATCAGGTTGGGTTGGAAGTGGGTATTTTATCTGGCTACTAGTTGCCAACTAGAGAGAGAAGATAAATCAAATGAAGGAAAGATTAATGAGAGATAAAAAGAGATAACAGAGAAAGGGACATACAGACAGAAAAATAGAATTAGTCAACAAACATTTTATAAGTACTTACTGTATGTGTGAGAGAGAGACATAGAGAGAGAGGGAGAGAGACAGAGACAGACAGACAGGGACAAAGTGAGGGAGACAGACAAAAGACAGAGAGTTTTGAGTAATTAAAATCTCCAAGAAGTCACAGGAGGCTCTTTTCAGAAAGCAATGAAAGAAGCTTGAATCTCAGGAGAAGAAATCATTACATAACTGTTAAAGAATAGTCTTTTTTATCCAATGAGATAGAAGAAAGGAAGTTACTTTCCCAGGTTAATAACCGTAGGCCAGAGTGTCATTGCCTATCTCTGTTGTTGTGGGGTGCAGAGGTGTACCCCTGGGGTTCAGGAAAGATACCTTTTGCAAGAATGCAAGACTCTGAAACTTAAAAGTAAAAAGTAAAAAGAGAGATTTATTAGTAATGTTGAATTTTTTGGCCAGCAAGATGGCATGAGTGGAAAACCTGGAGGGTTTCTCCCACAATACCTCAATTCTGGGGTTGTTATACTCTTTACAACAGTGAAGACATGACTCTGGAGCAAGGGGTTGGGGGGAAGTTTTGCCTGAGGGCATGGGGGTGGTTTTTGTGATTTGGAGGATAAATGAATAGGGTGTGTTTCTTTGCCCATCTCAATTCAATGTGGCAATCAAAGAAGAGTAATCTTCAAGGTCAGACGGGAGTGAGGAGGACCTAAGGGAGCAAAGGAATTTCCCTGATAATAGTTTGCCTGAGTTTCTGTTGGTACAATGGCCGTGCCACCATAACCTTGAAGAGTTGATTTTCTTCTCTGGATCTGAGTTCATCTATCTGTAAAAGGAGGGAGGGTTACTAGATCATATCTCAGATCTTTTCTGACCCTAAAATTTTAGGGTTATTTTTTACTTTTCTTTTTGAGAATTCCTTGACTTCCTCTTTCTCCTCCTCCTTCCACAGACTAAAGTTGGGGTGACAGAAGATACATGGTTGAAAAGGAAAACGATTGCAATTTCTTTATTTCCTTAAGCCCTGAACATAATCTTGAAGAATGCTCCAATTACTGTTAGGAAAAAGTCAAGTTTGAAGTGACTGATGGTTGATGTGTTCATATGCTATCATTTAAGAGCCAAGAGGGAATTATGCTCTTTAAGTGCTAAATAGGATCTGAGTTCCTCAAAAGCCTGTGTTATTAGTGGGGCCCAAACTGGCTTCAGTCCCTTTGCACGATACATGTTCACTCAGTCTATTAGGAAATGCTGAGGACAGACCTTTTGGCAAGACCCCTTTCCAAGACAGCCAACTTGAGGAAGACTCATGACAAATTTGGAAGCAAAGGGCATTCCAGCTGGATCTGCTTTCTCCCCTTGTACGTGTAGGCACAGACAGAAACCATTAAGTGAGGAACACAAGCAATTAACCATAACACCAATCCAACAAACAATTTGGCAAACATTTATTAACACCCACTATATAAGATACCTGTGTAAAGTTGGGAACAACGAGATGAAACAAGACAGACTATTCCCTCAAGCATTTTACAATATCTTCATATATACATGTTGGGGTACAAATAGGACATTTGCCAAGATTTGAGATCTCAAGTGTAGGACTCATTGGCAGGTTCCATTGTAGGTGAGATTATCTTTTTTTTTTTTTAAGAAACTACACTTCCTTTAACAAAATAGGAGTTGAATCAACTTCCTGGAGAAATGAGAAGTAAAGCGATAGTTCCCCCTCTAACACCCCATTCATTGAGAAGTCAAATCATTTAGCACAAGGTCAGTAAAGATGGATAGAAGCCTGGTAGAGAGTTCTAAGAAGAAAATCTACCTCTAGGAGGGATGATTTGGATTCAAAGGTCTCTGAGTATCTAAGATGAAACTCATTATAACCAGATAACTTCTAACACACTGATTCTGGATGCGTTTATATGCTGAAGAAGTGACATGTGTTGGCTTGAAAAACTCGAATGCAAGGCTTCTAGGATACATTTTTAGCATCCTATTTGAACATCATGGTCTTATATGAGCACACAAATTTCTAGCCACCATTCTGGAACCAAGGATGATTTGTAAAATAAAGATGATGGGCATAAGTATGACAATGATGATAATACAATTTAACTAGTATTTCAAAATTTTAAAATCACAATTACTTCATGATCTTTTGAAAGAACATTGTCTTCCTGAAACTAGATTTCAAGCTTCAGATTATAAGCTTCTTTTTTTTCCTTTTTTTTAAATATATTTTATTTGATCATTTCCAAGCATTATTCGTTAAAGACATAGATCATTTTCTTTTCCTCCTCCCCCCAACCCCCATAGCCGACGCGTAAGTCCACTGGGCATTAGATGTTTTCTTGATTTGAACCCATTGCTTTGTTGATAGTATTTGCATTAGAGTGTTCATTTAGAGTCTATCCTCTGTCATGTCCCCTCAACCTCTGTATTCAGGCAGTTGCTTTTTCTCGGTGTTTCCACTCCCATAGTTTATCCTTTGCTTATGAATGGTGTTTTTTTCTCCTGGATCCCTGCAAGTTGTTCAGGGATATTACACCGCCACTAATGGAGAAGTCCATTACGTTCGATTATACCACAGTGTATTAGTCTCTGTGTACAATGTTCTCCTGGTTCTGCTCCTCTCGCTCTGCATCACTTCCTGGAGGTTGTTCCAGTCTCCATGGAACTTCTCCACTTTATTATTCCTTTTAGCACAATAGTACTCCATCACCAACATATACCACAGTTTGTTCAGCCATTCCCCAATTGATGGGCATCCCCTCGTTTTCCAGTTTTGGGCCACCACAAAGAGCGCAGCTATGAATATTTTTGTACAAGTCTTTGTGTCCATTATCTCTTTGGGGTACAGACCCAGCAGTGCTATGGCTGGGTCAAAGGGTAGATATTCTTTTAGCACCCTTTGGGCATAGTTCCAAATTGCCCTCCAGAATGGTTGGATCAGTTCACAGCTCCACCAGCAATGAATTAATGTCCCTATTTTGCCACATCCCCTCCAGCATTCATTACTTTCCTTTGCTGTTATGTTAGCCAATCTGCTAGGTGTGAGGTGATACCTCAGAGTTGTTTTGATTTGCATCTCTCTGATTATAAGAGATGTAGAACACTTCTTCATGTGCTTGTTAATAGTTTTGATTTCTTTATCTGAGAACTGCCTATCCATTTCCCTTGCCCATTTATCAATTGGAGAATGGCTTGATTTTTTGTACAATTGATTTAGCTCATTATAAATATGAGTAATTAAACCTTTGTCAGAGGTTTCTATGAAGATTTTTTCCCAATTTGTTGTTTCCCTTCTGATTTTAGTTATATTGGTTTTGTTTGTACAAAAGCTTTTTAGTTTGATGTAGTCAAAATTATTTATTTTACATTTTGTGATTCTTTCTATATCTTGCTTGGTTTTAAAGCCTTTCCCCTCCCAAAGGTCTGACATGTATACTATTCTATGTTTACCCAATTTACTTATGGTTTCCTTCTTTATGTTTAAGTCACTCACCCATTTTGAATTTATCTTGGTGTAGGGTGTGAGGTGTTGATCTATTCCTAGTCTCTCCCACACTGTCTTCCAATTTTCCCAGCAGTTTTTATCGAATAGTGGATTTTTGTCCCAAAAGCTGGGATCTTTGGGTTTATCGTATACTGTCTTGCTGAGGTCACTTTCCCCCAGTCTATTCCACTGATCTTCCTTTCTGTTTCTTAGCCAGTACTAAATTGTTTTGATGACTGCTGCTTTGTAATATAGTTTTAGGTCAGGGACTGCAAGGCCCCTATCATATGTGTTTTTTTTTCATTATTTCCCTGGATATCCTTGATCTTTTGTTCTTCCAAATGAACTTTGTTATGGTTTTTTCTAAATCAGTGAAGAAGTATTTTGGTAGTTCAATGGGTATGGCACTAAATAGATAAATAAGTTTGGGTAGGATGGTCATTTTTATTATATTGGCTCGTCCTATCCATGAGCAGTTAATGTTTTTCCATTTGTTCAAGTCTAGTTTAGTTGTGTGGCGAGTGTTTTGTAGTTGTGTTCATATAGTTCCTGTGTTTGTCTTGGGAGGTAGATTCCTAGGTATTTTATTTTGTCTAAGGTGATTTTGAATGGGATTTCTCTTTCTAGTTCTTGCTGCTGAGCTGTGTTGGAGATATATAGAAAAGCTGATGATTTATGTGGGTTTATTTTGTATCCTGCAACTTTGCTAAAGTTGTTGATTATTTCAATTAGCTTTTTGGTTGAATCTCTAGGATTCTTTAAGTAGACCATCATGTCATCCGCAAAGAGTGATAACTTGGTCTCCTCCTTGCCTATTTTGATGCCTTCAATTCCTTTATCTTCTCTAATTGCTACTGCTAGTGTTTCTAGTACAATGTCAAATAGTAGAGGTGATAATGGGCATCCTTGTTTCACTCCTGATCTTATTGGGAATGCATCTAGTTTATCCCCATTGCAGATGATATTAGCTATTGGTTTTAGATATATACTGTTTATTATTTTTAGGAATGACCCTTCTATTCCTATGCTTTCTAGTGTTTTTAATAGGAATGGGTGTTGTATTTTATCAAAGGCTTTTTCTGCATCTATTGAAATAATCATGTGATTCTTGCTAGTTTGCTTGTTGATGTGGTCAATTATGTGGATGGTTTTCCTAATGTTGAACCAGCCCTGCATCCCTGGTATGAATCCTACTTGATCATGGTGAATGATCCTTCTGATCACTTGCTGGAGTCTTTTTGCTAGTATCCTATTTAAGATTTTTGCATCTATATTCATTAGGGAGATTGGCCTATAGTTTTCTTTCTCTGTTTTTGACCTGCCTGGTTTTGGAATCAGTACCATGTTTGTGTCGTAAAAGGAGTTTGGTAGAACTCCCTCTTTGCTTATTATGTCAAATAGTTTGTATAGTATTGGGATTAACTGTTCTCTGAATGTTTGATAGAATTCACAGGTGAATCCATCAGGCCCTGGGGACTTTTTCTTAGGAAGTTCTTTGATGGCTTGTTGGGATTTCAATTCAGATTATAAGCTTCTTGAAGGTAAGTGAAAGATGGTATTTTCACCATATTCTTTTAACAGAGTCTACAATGCCTTGAGTGCCAAAGTGACCATTTTTATTCACAGATTGGCATATTTGGTGATAAAAACTTCTAGGGAACAGGGGTTTTCCTTCAGATGACACCCATACTCCATTAATCTATTTAGCCTTAATTTTTTGCTTCCACTTTCCCACTTCTTTTTCATTATAGGAAAATGATAAATTTGATTTATTATTTGTTATTAAAGTTAAAATTAATTCAGGTCTTTCTACAGATACTAGCTTTGCAGCATTATCTATTTGGTCATTTCCCCTAGAGACAGGGTCAATTCCACCTGTATGGGCAGAGCAATGAACTATGGCTAGGGCTTCAGGTAACTGGAAAGCAGAAATAACTTAATTCCAAGAGGCGCAGCTCCTCCAGGGAAAATGAGTGATGCATTGCTCAACTGTAAGACACATTTCCTGAGCCCAAAGGTTACTTGTACAAGTAACAGGAAACCACAAGCCTGCCCTTTTCAGCACCAAGGATAGAAAACATTTCCCCAAAGGCCAAAAATACTGGGAAAGCACAGCACCATTTTCCAACATCTTTCATTGAATTGCCTTCATTTATTTACTTATCCTACAAATTGGTTGCCACAGATAATCAATGATGTGTTGGTGATGGTGATGGTGTTCAACCTACAGCTGGCCACAATAACTAAGACAGGAAGGCTGATGGGGGCTTCTGTTTGGTGCTCAGCCTCAGCTTCTTTTCTGCCCAGGAATGGAAGACCATGTTGATCCAGGCTCAATGGAGAGAGTACACTGTTCCATTTCAGTTACTTCATTCTCTAGTATTCTATTACCTTTGATTTCATCCCAGCAAGATTTCTCTTTATTTCTTCTCACAGGGCAAGGTTGGTAAAATAGGACCTCACCTGGGTTCTCTCCATGTGTCACATTCTTAATGGTTCTCTCCCTATCTGGGTGAGCTCTCCTGCCAGTTCTCCTTTACTGGATCTTCATTCATCTTGTATCCCTAACTATAGGACTTTGTCCTGGGACTTCTCTATTCTTTATCATTAAATTTATAACTTCCTATGAATTTAGGAGGCAGGGAGGTGGCTCAGTGGATAGAGTGTTGATCCTAGAGTCAAGAAGACTTGAGTTTAAACCTGTCTCAGACACTCATTAGCCTTGTAACCTCAGACAAGTCATTTAGCCTCTATTTGCCTTAATCTGCTGAAGAAGGGAATGGCAAACTATTTTAGTATCTTTGCAACAAAATCTAATGGAGGGTCACAGAGTCAGATATGATTGGACAAGAGCAATATGAATTTATTTATCATCTCTATTTTTATTACTCAGTATGTGTGTAGTATATCTATTTATATACATATGTTTGCATATACAGTGGTACCTTGACACAGGAGTTTAATTCATTCCATGGCCAACCTCGTAACTCAATTTGCTCATGTGTCAAATTGAATTTCCTCATTTAAATTAATGGAAATGCAATGAATCCATTCTGGCTCCAAAAAACATATGATTTTTTTTGTTTGTTTTACATGCTTAAAAAAAAAAACCTTACCTTCCATCTTGGAGTCAATACTGCATATTGGCTCCAAGGCAGAAGAGTAGTAAGGGCTAGGCAATGGGGGTTAAGTGACTTGCCCAGGGTCACACAGCTGGGAAGTGTCTGAGGTCAGATTTGAACCTAAGACCTCCCATCTCATGGCCTGGCTCTCAATCCACTGAGCCACCTAGCTGCCCCCCTTATATGCTTTTAAATATGAAAATGTACTTTATAAATAATAAATAAATGTATTTGTAGATAATAAGTAAGAATACAAAGAAATAAAATTACAATACTACCCTTCCCCTTCCCTTTTTGCCCTTTGGTGTATTTATTAAATGATAATCAATGGTCCCAGTGAAGCAGGATGTAGTGGAGTTTGAGGTCCAGATGGTGTGGGGGAAAAATGGGTTTGGGAGCTCAGACAAGATGATAAGATCCAAGGGGAGGAAAGGGTGGAGGACAGTAGGTTGGATGGGAACAACTTGGCTAAAGTAAGACTGTTAAAGTTAGCCTGTTAAAGACCAAAAACTAAAACCAAAGCCAAAAGAAAAAAAAAAGAAACCCAACAAGGAAAAACAGACAAACAAGAATAAAAATCTGAGTTCCAATTCATTTCTCTCTTTTAGAAAATTGCTTTGTCTAGTGAGTTTTTAGTGCCCCTTCATTTCTATAAAAATCTAGCTGAAAACACTCTATGCCTGTATTATCAATTCTAGTCTTCACCACTTGTCCTTAAGCAGGAAAAGGAATTTGTAAATTTGATTTGTAGAACCATGAATTACCTGTTGAAATGTAAGGCAGTTTCTTTCCCCCTCTTATCTATGTTATTCACCAATAATAAAATTTAAATTAATGAAAAGAAAAAAGCCACCAGATAAACAGTACACTAAACAAGATAGTCTTGTGTAACTTGTGGAACTGACCATTTGGCAGCCTATCTAGCAGAGGGTGGCTAAAGCTCATGATTCAGATATTTGCTTGTAACTTAAAGCAAAAATCCCAATCACACCTGCTTGTATCTCAAATTGCTTGTTACTTAAGGTGCTCATGTATCAAATACCACTGTATGTGTTTGTAAATAAGTATGTGTATATGAATGTATGTGGCATGTATGTTTACATAAACATGTATGTCTATGTGTATGAATAGGTATATACTCAGTCTCAGGCTCTCTCTTGAGCTTCTAAGTGTGTTTCCATCAAAGAAGTAGCCTTTGGGATACCTTTGGGCTGAGACTTCTAACTCTGACTGACTGTGTGACCTTGGATAGATCTACCACTTCTCTGGACTTCATTTCTTGCCTGTAGGATGAGAGAGGTTGGGCTCAATTATCATCAAAGCCCCTTCCAAGTCTAAAGTGATATGACTAGGCACTATCTTCAAACAACATCCTTTAGTGTGGCCTAGAAAGAGAGGAATTCAGGAATGCCTTTCCTTACCATCCCTCAACTCTCTCCACTTTTGCTCTTTTTCCTTTATCTTACCTTTTTATGTCACTTTGGGGCTTGGAGACTGAAAATATATGAATATGAAACAACTATACAGAAGCTGTGGGGGGGCGGGGCATGAAGAGAGTTCTAAATTAGATCTACTGCATCTTATTTTTCCCTCATTTAGTATGGGATCAGACTTAAAATCTGTACAGAAACCTGGTATATGTAACAGTTCATATTTATACTGCACTTGACATTCGACAAAACACTTTTTTTAAAATTTTTATTTGGTCATTTCCAAACATTATTCATTGGAAACAAAGATCATTTTCTTTTCCTCCCCGCCCCCCCTCTCCCACCACCTTTCCATCTCAAATAGCCCACGCGCAATTCCACTGGGTATCACATGTATTCTTGATTCAAACCCATTTCCATGTTGTTGGTATTTGCATTAGAGTGTTCATTTAGAGTCTCTCCTCAGTCATATCCCCTCCAACCCTGTAGTCAAGCAGTTGCTTTTCCTTGGTGTTTTTACTCCCACAGTTTATCTTCTGCTTGTGGATAGTGTTTTTTAGATCCCTGCAGATTGTTCAGGGACACTGCATTGACCCTAATGGAGAAATCCATTACCTTCGATTGTACCACAATGTATCAGTCTCTGTGTACAATGTTTTCCTGGTTCTGCTCCTTTTGCTCTGCATCACTTCCTGGAGGTTGTTCCAGTCTCCATGGAACTCCTCCACTTTATTATTCCTTTTAGCAGAATAGTATTCCATCACCAACATATACCACAATTTGTTCAGCCATTCCCCAATTGAAGGGCATCCCCTCATTTTCCAATTTTTAACCATCACAAAGAGTGCAGCTATGAATATTCTTGTACAAGTCTTTCCTTATTATCTCTTTGGGGTTCAAGCCCAGTAGTGCTATGGCTGGATCAAAGATCAGTCTTTTATCGCCCTTTGGGCATAGTTCCAAATTGCCCTCCAGAATGGTTGGATTAATTCACAACTCCACCAGCAATGAATTAGTGTCCCTACTTTGCCACATCCCCTCCAGCATTCATTACTTTCCATGTTATGTTAGCCAATCTGCTAGGTGTGAGGTGATACCTCAGAGTTGTTTTGATTTGCATCTCTCTGATTATAAGAGATGTAGAACACTTTTTCATGTGCTTATTAATAGTTTTGATTTCTTTGGCTGAGAACTGCCTGTTCATGTCCCTTGCCCATTTATCAACTGGAGAATGGCTTGATTTTTTGTACAATTGATTTAGCTCTTTGTAAATTTGAGTAATTAAACCTTTGTCAGAGGTTTCTATGAATATTTTCCCCAATTTGTTGTTTCCCTTCTGATTTTAGTTATATTGGTTTTGTTTGTACAAAAACTTTTTAATTTGATGTAGTCAAAATTATTTATTTTACTTTTTGTGACTCTTTCTAAGTCTTGCTTGGTTTTAAAATCTTTCCCTTCCCAAAGGTCTGACAGGTATACTATTCTGTGTTCAACTAATTTACTTATAGTTTCCTTCTTTATGTTTAAGTCATTCACCCATTCTGAGTTTATCTTGGTGTAGGGTGTGAGGTGTTGATCCAAACCTAATCTCTCCCACACTGTCTTCCAATTTTCCCAGCAGTTTTTATCAAATAATTGATTTTTGTCCCAAAAGCTGGGGTCTTTGGATTTGTCATAAACTGTCTTGCTGAGATCATTTATGCCAAGTCTATTCCACTGATCCTCCTTTCTGTCTCTTAGCCAGTACCAAATTGTTTTGATAACCACTGCTTTATAGTATAGTTTGAGATCTGGGGCTGCAAGTCCTCCTTCCTTTGCATTTTTTTTTTCATGATTTCCCTGGATATCCTTGATCTTTTGTTCTTCCAAATGAACTTAGTTATGTTTTTTTCTAATTCAGTAAAGAAGTTTTTTGGTAGTTCAATGGGTATGGCACTAAATAAGTAAATTAATTTGGGTAGGATTGTCATTTTTATTATGTTAGCTCGTCCCACCCATGAGCAATCAATGTTTTTCCAATTGTTTAGATCTAGTTTTAGCTGTGTGGAAAGTGTTTTGTAGTTGTGTTCATATAGTTCCTGTGTTTGTCTCGGCAGATAGATTCCTAAGTATTTTATATTGTCTAGGGTGATTTTGAATGGTATTACGCTTTCTAATTCTTGCTGCTGAAATGGGTTAGAGATATATAGAAATGCTGATGACTTATGTGGGTTTATTTTGTATCCTGCAACTTTGCTAAAGTTGTTGATTATTTTGAGTAACTTTTGGTTGATTCTCTAGAATTCCTTAAGTAAACCATCATATCATCCGCAAAGAGTGATAGCTTGGTCTCCTCATTGCCAATTTTAATACTTTCAATTTCTTTTTCTTCTCTAATTGCTACTGCTAGTGTTTCTAGTACAATGTTAAATAATAGAGGTGATAATGGTCACCCTTGTTTTACTCCTGATCTTATTGGAAAGGCTTCTAGTTTATCCCCATTGCAGATGATGTTTGCTGATGGTTTTAGATATATACTGTTTATTATTTTTAGGAAAGGCCCTTCTATTCCTATACTTTCTAGTGTTTTCAATAGGAATGGGTGTTGTATTTTATCAAAAGTTTTTTCTGCGTCTATTGAGATAATCATGTAATTTTTGTCAGTTTGCTTGTTGATATGGTCAATTATGTGGATGGTTTTCCTAATATTGAACCATCCTTGCATTCCTGGTATGAATCCTGCCTGATCATCGTGGATGACCCTTATGATGACTTGCTGGAGTCGACAAAACACTTTCTTCACAGCAGTACTATGAAGCTGGTGGTTCCGGTATTATTATCCATATTTTACAGATGAGGAAACTGAGGGTAAGATGTTCAGTGACTAGTTCTTGAGGTAGTAAATTTCTAGGGTAAGATTTGAACTCAGTTCTTCCCGACTTCATGTTCAACACTGAACAACACTCTGCTATCCAATAAAAATGACCAGTTCCAGGTAAGTATTTCAATTCCGGGACCTTATCCTGCTCTCTCTACTATACCTTCCATATTTTCTGACATCATCACATCTATTCCACCTTCCAAAGTAGAGACCATAGAGCTCAATAAGTCAACCCTATATTTGCTGGTACCAGCAAACTCTGTTCCCTTTTTTTCCCATATTGCCTTACATGTACCACTGTTGCTTTTCTACCTCTTGCTCTGAGAACTGTAATAAAATAAACACAACCAATGCCTCTCAAGAAGTCATATAGGTGGACTGCCCAGCTGTTCTACTCAATACTTCTGTGACTTTCCAGGCTAAAAGCTTCCTATGCTATCACTCTCCTCTCTGTGTAGTCTCCTTTATTAGAATATAAATTCATGGCAGAAGTCTGGATTTGTATTTCTAATTTTGACACATTGCAAGCATTTGACAAAGACTTTTTCATTCAATCATTCATTCATATGTCATCCCCAATGGCATTCAACCACAGCCCTATCAAGGTCACAAGACCAACAGCAAAAACCAGGAGAGGCATCACCACAGTTCAGAGGCATAATCTTCCCTACATCACCTCAGCCTCTGGGGAAAATAGGATCAAAATGGAGCTCAGTTCCCACATAGTATTGATATCACCAAGCTCATGACCCAAGGCAGCATCTCTACCCAATGTGTTCTTAAGTACTGCTCGGTTGGGGTCCAAAAGGTTATTCTTTGCTCATTGGGGCATCAATACTGTGCTAGCTACAAATATTGGCTCTGAAATATGAGGATTTTGAGACACCCTCAGACCTTTCTGATTTATGATGTCTTTGGCTCCACTCCCTTTACTGGTTGCCATGAGCAAAGGAATCACCTAATGAGGTCAAAAGTGCTGAGCCAAAGAATAAGTGATTGAAGATGGCTGTCCTTTTGAATGACTTCATGACTAATCAACAAACCTTCACTCCATCATAAGACCAAGCTATAAAAGGGAGAGAGATATAGGAAACTAGCTTTCTATTTTAGATGATTATTTTTGCTAACCCTGTACTAATTAGGTGACGCCAGGATGGCAGAGAGCTAGTTTGTGTCAAAAGTGAGGCCAGTGATGCCTGGGACATAGTAAGAGCTTAATGCATGCAGTTGACTGTCATTGTGACTGATTGACTCTAATCTATGCCCCATGCTCTCTTACTTTCCATCTCTGGACCCACTTCATCATTTCTTAAATGGGAAGGGTACAAGAGAAAATCCCTCAGGTTTCTTCCAGCACTAACTTTTTATCAAATGTTTCCCATGACAAAAAGGATCCAAGGCACTGTCTGGGTGGCACATACTTGGCAGAAGCACTAATCTATTCTAACTGCTTGGCAGTGACTCACTGACATTTGACAGACTTCCAGGAAGGAAGATAGAGAGGAAAAAAATGTGTGATTTCTGGGTAAACGAGTATTCTTGGAGGGGAGAGATGTATAAGGAAAGGAGAAAACAAGAAGATTCAGAGAGGGTGGTCCTAGAGATCCCAGTGGCAGATGTTCCTTCAATGCAGTAACCTTTTATATTAAGGGGTGGCACTAAGGCTTGTGGGATACCTTGTACTATAAAATACGTTGTTTAGTCATTCCCTAATCAACTGGCATCTGCTTCCTAGGTCTTCATTGTGTCAAAAGTGCTTCTGTATAAATGATCACCCTAGTAAAACCCAGTGGAATTGGGAGGGGTTTGGGGGGGAGGGAAGGGAAAGAACATGATTTTTGTAATCCTGAAAAAATGCTCTAAATTAATCAATTAAATAAAGATTTTAAAAATGCTGCTATAAACATTATAGTGTGTTGAGAGACCTTTCTTTTTCTCATTGAAGTTCTTGGGGGGCATGCCTATCAATGTGATCCCAGGGTCAAAGGATATGGATATTTTAGTTATCATTCCAAATTGCTTCCAAGAATAATTCAATCATTTTTATAGGTCCACCAACAGAGTACTAGTGTGCCTGTTCTTCCACAGCCACTCAACTTTGACTCCTCCCATCTTATGTAATCTCAACCAATTTACTAGACATGAGATAAAAATTTAGATTTAAAAAATCATTCCTCTTCTTTTTCTAGGTATTTTTATTTTTCTATTTTAATTTTTTACATATTTTTCCATGTTTACATGATTTATTTTCATTCCTCTTCATAGTGATTTATGTCTTTTCTATGGAAGTTATTAGTTTGCATATTTTCAGGAAAATTATTTGTTCATTTCCTTATCCACCAGGGAACAGCTTTTTCTCTCATCTTTTTGTTTTGCCTTTGTCTCTTCTAAGTCATATTATTATTATTTTTTAAAAACCCATATCATTCATCTTAAAGTCAATATTGTGTATTAGTTCCAAGGCAGAAGAGTGGTAAGGGCTAGGCAATGGGGCTTAAGTGACTTGCCCAGGGTCACATAGTTAGGAAGTGTCAGAGGAGAGATTTGAATGCAGGATGTCCCATCTCTAGGCCTAGTTCTAAATCTAATCCACCTGGCTGCAAATGTATTCCATTTTACTGAAGATACTTATTATTATTAAAGATAAATTTAAGGATAATAATTATGAAATATGGTTTAAAATAATTAAGTTAAAATAAGTATTAAATATTATATTAAAGATAATTATTAAGTTAAAGATAATACTTACCAGAGATAACTAATGTGAATATTTTCCCCAATCAATAACTTCCCTTTTTCTTTTAGTCATAAGATTTCTCCCATTGGCTATAGCTATGAAAGTTACCTGATTTTTTTCTACTTATCACAGGGTATAACCTCTAATATTTGGGTCACACCCATTGTGAGTTTGTAGATGAGGTAAGATGTTAATGTAACTTATATTTCTGCCAAACTATTTTCCATTCTTCCCAGCATTTCTGGTCAGTTAGAAAGAGTTCTTAGATTTCTTTTGCTGCAATTGAAAGTATGATCTCCCTAGGCGTGTTGTCAGTTTTCTGCTGGGATCCTTAAAGATTTTGGAAGCTGCCTTTCTTCTTTGTTCCCGATTTGCCATTGGCTCCCAACATGGGTAATATAGCAGCTGTTCTGTTTGTTGCCAGGACTAAGATGCCAGTGGAAAATATAAAATTATCTGACGTTCACAAGATCTTCCTCTAGCTCTGGGAGGGAAGAGAAAAGACTGGGGCCAGGTCTCTTCTCTTCTTCTTCCTCTAGCAACTTCTTCTCAGAGACTTGATTGGAAGGCTTCCAGCACTAAGCTGCCAGACACATCAATTCTAAGGTTTTAAATTGGCTTGCTTTTTCCATAGACCTCACAGGGCTTCACCAAGTTTCCTCAAGCAATGTGAATACACTTCTTGGGTTAGATCACTGAATTTTTTTTTAATGGATTCCCAGAAGTTTTGACCAATCTTGTAAACTGACCTAGGTCATTTTCTTTGGTAGTTTCTTTACAGCTAGTTCCTAGATCCCAAGATGGTCCATTAAGGTACTAACCAGTCCATCATCCCAATTTTACTGATGAAGGAAACTCAAATGCAGTAAGATTAAATCCCTTTACCTAAGTAACACAGGATATAAATGTCTGAGAAAGATGCATCTTGAAACCATCTTTTCTGACTCCAGTTATATGTACAATCTCCAATTGTGTAGCATGCCAGGTATATTAGCATCTTGGAAGTATGATTGGTATATTGATATTGTATCTTACGTGTTCATATACCAGACTCATGGTCATGTTTCTTATTGATTATTGTATTTCCAAATCTTTAGTCCAAAGGACAAAAGAATTCCTGAGCAGAACATTATTTGTCACAGGGTACTCGCTCCCACTTTGTTAGACCACAGTCCTTACCAAGTCACATGTTTGACTAACCTCCTCCTCTTTGATTAAGTTATTGTCAATTGAGTCAATGTTAAAGCCTATGCCAATGTCACATGTTCTTTAGCTACCTCCCATTCCACATTCCTAAACTCTTCAATAAAAGTCTGAGGGCATGTGTAGAGCCCTCTCTCATTTACATTAGAGGGGCACACAAGAAATAGCCTATATTTTTTAACTCCTTGTCTCCGAGTCTTTATTTCTTCTCTCTCTCTCTCTCTCTCTCTCTCTCTCTCTCTCTCTCTCTCTCTCTCTCTCTCTCTCTCTCTCTCTCTCTCTCTCTCTCTCCTCTCTCTCTCTCTCCCCTCTATCCATTTTCCCTCAGTTTCCAATCTCCTTCTCAGGTGTCCACCCACGAAAATATTAACATGTAACTACAGAAGGTTACAAGTTGGTATTATGTTTACTTGACTACTTTGTATTTTTGTAAATCTCTATTTCTTGTAAATTCTCAGTTTGCAGAAGTAAATAATTTATAGATCTAGTAACCACTATTCCTTCCCTGTTGTGATTTTACCTTTCTCATTTTTATTGTTACTTTCATTTTTCCCTCTTCTTATTAAAAAAAGTTTTATTGTTGTTCAGTCGTTTCAGTCATGTCCAATTCTTTCAGTCCCCATTTGGGATTTTCTCTGTATTTGTGACTGCCTTCCCCAGCTCATTTTACAGCTGAGAAAATCAAGACAAACAAAGTTAAGTGACTTGCCCAGGATCTGAGGCCATTTTTGAACTTAGAAAGATGAATCTTCCTGATTCCAAGTCTAATACTCTATCCATTGAACCACCTAACTGTACCTATTAATAAAGTTAGCTAAAGGTTTATTGGTTTTCTTAGTTTTTCTAAAACTGGCATTTAGTTTTATTAGTTCTCCATTAAAATTGCAGTATAATCTTTTAATCTAATTTTTATGATTTCCTCCTTTGTACTTTTTTGTGCTTGCTTGTTGATTTTCTAATTTTTGAAATTCAAATTTAGTTCTTTGATGCTATCTTTTTTCTGCTTTGTTAATTTAGGTTCTCAGTAATATGATGTTTCCTCTGAAAGCACTTCATTTGCTTCCTAGACATTTTAATACATTGTCTCGTCATTCTTGTTCTCTTTTCCTTCCTTTCTTCCTTTTCTCCCATTTAGATTTACTATATTCACCTGAAGTATTAGATTTAGTTTTCTCCCTTATAAGTTTACTTACCAGAAAAGTGACCAACCTTCTTACTAGACCTGGCATTTTTGAAGAAAATACTGGACTTGGGGGGGGGGCATCTGGGTAGCTCAGTGGATTAAGACCCAGGCCTAGAGATGGGAGGTCCTAGGTTCAAATCTGGGTGACCCTAGGCAAGACACTTAACCCCCATTTGCCTTGGAACCAAAACATAGCATTGAGTCTAAAACAGAAAGTAAGGGTTTGAAAAATGTTTGACATGACTGAAACAATAATAACAACCCATAGGATCAGATGGGATGTTCAGAATGCACTTTGTATCCAGAAAGAACCACATGAGTATGGTTTTGTTCTCTTCTCTTTTTCCTGAATATCCACTTGTTGAGAGTGTTTTAGAAGGGATTATCCTTTGGGTCCAGATTGTACTAGATGGCTTCTGAGATGCTATGTCTCCATCTCCTATTTCCTTACTTCCTTTTCTTTCTTTTCTTTTCTTTTCTATTTTCTTCCATTCCCTGACTATGCCTTAGACATGCCAGTATTCTCCCACTCTGTAATCCCTACAGACCCAACAATGTCCGATAGAACTTAGAACTAAAGAAGAGGCTGCACCCAAAGCTACCACAGATTCCAGCAGTGGTAGATCATGGATTATGAAGGAGATTTTGTAGAAAGGAAGCATGAGATACAGGAAGGAACATGATCCTGGGAAGCCAAAGAGTTGAGTCCTAGTCTTGCTTTTGCCATTGATGTACTGTGTGACTTTGAGTATGTCACTTATTTTCTTTGGACACATTTTCTCATTTCTAAAATGTGAGGGATGAAGTAGACCAGTGGTGTCAAATTCCAATAGAAAGATGTCCCTAATCTATAACTAGGGATCCCCATCGGTGCACCTTTAAAATGTAATGTTATCTGTGTTTTATGGGATTTTTATTGATTTTGTTAGCTATTTCCCAACTACATTTTAATTTAGTTCAGGAACATTGGTGACCATATGCAGCTACAGGCCTCATGTTTGACATGTGAATTAAGTCATCTTCAATAGCCTTTTCTTACTTTCACCATCTCTATGTTTATAGTTCTTCAAAGGGTATTAAGGGTCAAAGTACATTTGGGAAGAGGAGGAGAGATCACTATTTGGAAGTGCTTGGACACTTGTGAATTCAGTTAAGCTGGCTTCTTATCCATGATAGTTCAGTGTTTATCAAAAGAAAGCAGCTACAGCTGGACAAGCTCAGCATCAGTGGTTCATTTTTGTAAAGCCTGTTGACTTTAGCAATGGGGCTGATAAATCACTTTTCCCACACTCTGCAAATATTTGTCAAATCTGTCCTTAAAGAGAGTATTGGGATGTGGGCCCAAAACTAATGTCAACACTTAAAAAATATTTTTTATCTCTCCTCTCCTTTGATACATGGATAATTCTAGAAGGCACCAAATCCACTTTGGAACACATTTGTTGAGCACAGACTATACCTGAGGCACAATGAGAAATGTGAAGAAGGGTGCCTCAAGGAGCTTACAATTTCCTCAAGTCTTGATCTCTTCTCTCAGCAAATCATCTAGCCTCCTACCTAGCAGAAACAAATAGAAGTCATCTTGTACAGACTTCCCCTTCTTCTTTTCTCCATACCTCTAAAAGCCCCTCTATCTTTGCTTATTTTCACCATTATTTCTGCTTCAGAGAAAGAAGATATGGTTCCCTTTGATAAGATCAAATCCTTAACCTGTTCCCTTAATCCATCCTTTCTCATCCATTCCTAGGACATTTCCATTTGGCAGTTCCCTCTATTTTTCTTATTTTCTATATCCCTATTCAGTGGCTCTTTTCCTGAGGGATTACAAACATATTCTTATGCTTAAAAACAAACAAACAAAAAATCCTTTTCTTGACCTTGACCTTGATCATCCTGTAACTTTTTCTTTCACAAAGTCAAACTCTTAGTGAGACCCTCTTACCCTTGCTCTCTCTCCTTCCTCATCACCCATTCACTTCCCAAATTCTTGTGGCTTCTCAATGAGATTGGTGAATTGAAGGTTACCAGTGGTCTCATGTGAATCTGATTTCCTTCTTGACTTCTTTCCAGGTTTTGTTATCATTGATACCTTCTTTTCCTTTGCCTATTGTCATATGAACTTTCCTGGTTCTCTAGATTTGTGTATGACCATTTCTTCTCAGTCTCCATTGCTATAGATCCTCCACTAATTACCCACTTGTATATTTGTTCCATGGGGTTCTATACTTGACCTTTTCTTTCTACTCTCCTTCTTGAGAGTTTATCAGCTCCCAGGAATTTAAGTATTATCTCTATGGGAATGCCTCTCAGATTTACATATTCAGGCCTAATATCTCCTCAGAATTCCAGTCATATATCAAGGAACCATTGGATAACTCATTTTGCATATTCCATAAACATGTCAAGCTCAAAATGTCCAAGGTCGAATTCATTTAATTTCTCCCTAATTCATCCTTTCTCTATACTTTCTTTTTTTGTGTGTGGAGTTTATCACTGTCTTCCTAGTCATCTGGATTCCTAACTTGTCACCCATGAATCTTTATTCTTCCTTACCCCTTATGCCCACCACAATCAATTAGTTTCCAAGGCTTATTGATCCTTTTTCCAGCACACATCTCACATTCATGACTCTCTATACTCAATCTCCATCATAGTTGAAGCCTTTAGCATCTGTCACCTGAACCATTCTTAATTTGCCTCATTGTTTCTAGTCACTCTGCCTCAAAACTGTCAACACAATCTTCCTAGGCCATAGATGTGACCATAGTTATCACCTGTTCATACCTTTTTAGTAGTTCCTTGCTACCCACATGATATATGATTAACTCATTGACATAGCATCTAAGGTTCTCTACAATGTGGTTTCAGACTATATTTCAACCATATTTCATCTGATTTCCTTTCACAAACTCTAAATCTGGTCAAACTGAGCTACTTACATGTTCTCCAAGCTCCATTTTCCATCTCCTTCATTCATTCACATTAACCATCCTCCATATATAGAACCTACTTTTTCATCATGCCTTCTATAAGTCATTCTCTATTCCTCCACTGCTTATTGTTGGCATTCTTTCCTTATTCATTTCTAGTCATTCTGCCCTTATCTGTGTATGAAATTTATTTCTCAGTAGAATATAAGTTCCTCATTTCACTTGTGCCTTTGTGTCCTCAGAGACTAACATAGTGCTTTAGGTACTTAGCTGAATTTTATTATCTACCTGTTTAGTACTAGGTAATGGAAGCATTAGTATCCGTGTTTTATAGATGAGAAAACTGAGACTTCAAGAAGTGACTTGCCTATTTAAAAGATTGCCTACCCTTTGATCCAGCCATACCACTGCTGGGTTTGTACCCAAAAGAGATTATAAAGGAAAAGACTTGTATAAGAATATTCATAGCTGCACTCTTTGTGGTAGCAAAAAATTGGAAAATGAGGGAATGCCCTTCAATTGGGGAATGGCTGAACAAATTATGATATATATTGGTGATAGAATACTATTGTGCTCAAAAGAACAATGAACTGGAGGGATTCCATGTGAACTGGAATGACCTCCAGGAATTGATGAAGAGTGAAAAGAGCAGAACCAGGAGAACATTGTACACAGAGACTGATACACTGTGGCACAATCAAATGTAATGGACTTCTCTACTGGCAGCAATGCAATAATCCAGGACAATCTAGAGGAATTTAGGAGAAAGAACGATATCCACATCCAGAGAAAGAATGGTGGAAACAGAAATGCATTAGAAAAAATATGTGATTGATCACATAGCGCAATATAGATATGATTAGGCTTTTAATTTTAAAAGATCACTACTGCAAATATGAGCAATATGAAAATGGATTTTGAGTAATGAGATATGTATAACCTAGTGGATTGCTTTTCAGCTCTGGGAGTGGGGGGAAAGAGTTGGGGAGGAGGGGAATCATGAATCAAAGAACCATGGAAATATATTCTAAATTTAAAAAAAGAGGAAAAATAAAGAAGTGACTTGCCTAAGGTCATTCAGGTAGGAAATGTCAAAGGTTAAAGTCAAGCCTGATACCTAGTTTTTAAAGGTGTCATATGTTTTTCATGGTGTCACATTACCTCCTAATAGCCAAAGCTTCAGCTTAGATATTAACTCCTGACTTGGGCAATTATTATCATAATGCTATTTATAGATCATATAACAACAAAGTTAAGATCAGCCATGAATTGTGTGGGACATAGGGGCAGTTGGTTCTACCACAAAGCCTGAGCTGAGGTCCTGTATCTCAGACCTAGAGATTTAGTGGTTTAACCACTCAGCCTGAGAGATGGTTGATGTGGCCACCTGGTACCCCTACCCTTGTGTTCAAAGCAAGATTTTACAGGCTATCTTGGACTTGAGGTTACCTCTATGGAAACATCAAGTCCCATCCTCCTGAAGATAGGAGGAAAGTCCCTGGGCAGTGTCATCCTCCTGAGAGACAAGGCACACACATTTTTGCCCCTGGGCTAGACTATCAACAAGGGACAAAAGTTACAATATGGGCAAGTTAAAATGTGGACATTTCACCTTGGTATTACCATGAGTTCTTTGACTGTTCAGGTGGGATAGGAAATAGCCTTTCTGGAAACCCAAAGTTCCTTTCTCTTCTGAGGGGAGTCCATATCAAAAGGTGGTACTATAAGTATTAGTGCAGTGGATAAAGTGCTGGACCTTAACTCATCTTCCTGAGTTCAAATTTAGCCTCAGACATTTACTAGCTCAGTGACCCTGAGATAATCACTTTCCCCTTTTTGGTTCGGTTCCTCATCTGTAAAAAGAGTCACAGAAGGAAAAGGTAAACCACTTAAGTATTTTTGCCAAGAAAGCCCCCAATCGTGTCACAGAGTCAGACATGATGGAAAAAACTAAACAATAACAACAACAACAACAAAAAAAAAAACAACTGTAGATCTTAGGAATTAGATAGGGTTCTGTAGAAAAGGTGAAACTTGCTGGAGGGGGAGAAAAATTATATCAATTTTCCATGGTCTACTTTATAACCTTCATACGTATTCTGTGCTTTTGTATGTATGTGTGTGTTGAAATAAATGCTGTCCTGTGCCTAATCTCCATTGTGACCTTGAAGGCTTGCACAAGCATTAAAAGGTTAGGGGCCCTTTATTTAGCTATGGTGGATCTGGGCTAAATATCAGGCTGCCTCTAATACTGAATTTGAATCATGAAAGCCCAAAGCCCAGGGTACTGAGTCATTTTTTTAGATTATTATAAAAGGAAAATTTGAAAGTATGGGAGAATCTTTTACAGCTAGGTTTTTTCCCCCTTTTAATTGAGGCAGGTTTTTTTTCCTCCCTAATGGTCTGTGATCTTTGCAGACCATTTTTCAGTAATTAGGCAATCCCAGCAACCCCAGTAATCTCAGTGCATTATTTGAAGTCTTTTTTAATGTGTTTATTTAACTGGGAAGTCAGTGGGCTTATTTGAACAGCAAATGGCTGGTTCATATTTTTCTTCCTAATATTATACTGCTTCTCACTCAGACAAATTTATTACCTTCTATTTATTACTTTCTACATTTTTCTTCTCTTAATTTTCTTAAACTTTCGGGAAAACTCCTTCCTTCTGACACCTACTGATCGAATCGCACAAGAAAAGTTGGAATAGCATAAGGACAACATCATATGTCCATAAAATATTTGAATGGTTGCATATCAAAGAGTGTTAACCTTGTTCAGTTTGAACTAGCAAGCAGAAGGAATCATGAACACAAACAAGTCAAAAAAAATTAAGTTAGATATAAGACAAAAAGTTCTGAATAATTAAGGCTATCCCAAAGAGGAATTCAAGCATCTGGATGGCACAGTGGATAGAAAGTCAGGCCTGGAGTCAAAAAGATTGATCTTTGTGAGTTCAAATCTGGCCTGTGACACTAGCTGTGGGATTATGGGCAAATCACTTAAAAAGTCAACTTCCTCATCTGTAAAATGAACTAGAAAAGAAAATGGGAAGCCACTCCATTCTTTTGGCCAAGAAAACACCAAATGGGATCACAAAGAGTCTGACATGACTGAAACAACTCAAGGACAAACAGCAATGGACTGACCAATAGGGTTGCAATAATGAAGGCCTTCAAATGGAGGATGAACACCAAAAAGGAATACTTTAAAGGGAGCTTTTTATACATGTATAAATTGCATTAGAAGGCATCTCATCTTCCTTCAGATTTTGAGATCAGATAGATGGAGGGAGAAAAGGGACACGAGAAACAACACGAGAAAAAAGCTGTAGAGGACAGAATTAGTTCCCCTCTAATTTTCTGCCCATTCTATCCCATTAATCTTTTTGACATTATTGGTTCAGAGGGATGTTTCACCCTTTTACATGATTTCATTCCCAAGCTATATCCATAAATCTTTCTCCAGAGAGAAGAGGTTGATGTTATTAATCTAGATTCCTTTTTGTAAACTAGAAGCATCTTGGGTTGGATTCTTTAGACAATAAGCCAATGAATTTAACTGAAGTTCTGTGCACAATTCTAGAACTCATTATTTGGACATTGGGTTGTGAGCACTCTGAAAGTAAATCAAGAATAACAATATAGTGTGGGATGGTAATAAAAATCATCATGATGATAATGGCTTAACATTTATAGTTAGCGGCTTAGGTTCCATAAAGCAATTTACGTGAAATTTGTTTTTCTTTTAAAGGTACAGTACCTACTTGGTTTAATATAAGCACTTCATCTTTCTATATCTATCTACTAATTTCCTCCCCGTCTGGGGACACATTTCTTCCACTGGGGAATGTTTCCCTTTGACCTGCCTCCAACCTGATAGTTTGGAGGATCTCCCAGACTAAGAAGCCTGCTATGCTCATTACTTTATGTATCTTAGAGATAATTCTTATAGTTGATTATTTTACCAAATTCTGCCAATAATAATGAGAATAATAATACTAACTACTAAGCACTTTAAAGTTTTCAGAGCACATTACAAATACCTTATTGGATCTTTATGACAACTGTGGGATATAGGTTTTATTATTGCCTTCATTTTATAAATGAGGAAACTGAGGAAGAGAGGTTAAGTGACTTACCAAAGATGAGACAGTTAGTCAATATATGAGATTAGATTTGAATTCAGATTTTTGTGATTCCAGGTCCAGAGTTTTATTCCTTAATGCTAGTATATTTACTCGACTATCTCTGATTTGTCTTCTCTCTCTCTCTCTCTCTCTCTCTATATATATATATATATATATAAATTAAGTGCAAAATATATATTATATGTATATATATATATTTTGTACATAGTTTTTTGCATGTTGTTTCCCCATTCTACTGTAAGCTCCTTAAGAGCAAGGATTGTTTTTTGCCTTTTACATACACATTGGTTAATACACTGCCTGCCACTTATTAGGTGCTTAATAGATGTTTGTGGTTGACTTGACAATCTACTTTGCCATCTAACTGTCTCATGAACCCTCAAGCATATAGATCCAGGTTTTTTTTTTTTTAAATCAGCCACTAATAGTCAATTGGAATAAAAACATTTAGTGAAAATGAAAATAAAGCATATATTTACATAATAGTCCAGCTATAAATCTGAATCATCTCCTTCTACCAATTCACATGGTGTCTCTGTGGAGAAGGGGCACACAGTTGAAGTACTGGCGTTAGAATGGCACATGAATAGGGAAATCTATTATAATTCTTGAACTGTTGACATCAGTAGTCTTTGTTTCACTAAATGTCTAAAAAATGTTCTTTGATGGGAGTTTCTTCTTATGAAGAAATACTTCTACTGCTAAGCTGAACTGGTCTGTACCATGCTAGACTAATATTTCACTAGGCACACTCTCTCAGCTAGGCAAATCAATTAATTCATCTGCTTTTCTCATAGTTTCGATTCTTCTCTTCTACTCATCTGGACTTCTTTTTTATTAAACCCTTACCTTCCATCTTAGAATCAAAACTGTGTATTGGTTCCAAGGGTAGTAATGGCTAGGCAATGGGGATTAAGTGGCTTACCCAGGGTCACACAGCTAGGAACTGTCTGAGGTCAGATTTGAATTCAGGTCCTCCTATCTCTGGGCCTGGATCTCAATCCACTGAACCACCTAGTTGTCCCCTGGACTTACTTCTCGATGGCCACTACACTATGGAACTTCCAACTTCAAGCCTAGATGATGCCTTCAAGCTTAAATAGTGTGGCTTTCTTTTAGGAAAGGGAAAGATCTCTATCCTATTTTTGGAAAAAAAGTCTTTCCAACTCTGCTCATTCTGCAGTATTCTTTTTAATCTTCCCACTGAGTCACAACAGGGGGGAAATGCAAAGAATTATCCATTCCCTCTACTTTCTTCTCTTCTTTCTTTTATTTGCCTCCTTCTTTCTTCTTCTTAACAAGCAGCAATAGAGACCTGAGTATATATTCTCTTCACTTTTCCTTCTTAGTAGTAAGTGGTAGTTGAAACTTCTCTAGCCAGTCATATGTGAATCAGCAGTTGCTCTCTAAGAACACTTAAAGCCCTTCTTTTCTCAGAATATCCATGCTCACATGCCTCAGAGAAGTGAACTGCTGAGAGTCAACTTCCTTAAAAAAGAGTAGAAAGGTCTTTGTATTAGAGGACCTGTGTACATATAATGTCTGATTCTTCCACTATAAACTGTGTAATCTTTAGTAAATTACTTACCTTACTTTCCCCATCTGTAAAATGAGGGCAAAAAGAGAGTTGTTGTGAAGAAAAGGTTCTATAAATCTAAACCACAAATATTTATATCATATTATTTTGTTATTATTAACATTTTATCTGTTAAAATTTATAATTCATCAAATTTATAATTTTAGTGAGCCACCATACTATACCAGCTTCATTTCTTTTCTTGCTGAGATACTATACTGATAGATTATGGGGCTTCTGTAAGAGTGTTTTTCCTAGATTTTAGCAAGGGTTTCACAAATCCCTCATAACACTTATGGATAAAGAGGAGAAAATGACTACATAGTTGGGTAGATTCAGAATATGGTTGAATTGATGGACCCCAAATAGTGATGATTGATAGATCAATATCCACTTAGAGTAGGAGTTTTTACCTGGGGTCTGTGAACTTGTTTTTGAAAATAATTTGATAATTATATTTCTGTATTTCAATATCATTAGTTCCCTTTCAATTCTATGTATTTGAAAACACTAAGAAGGGGAGCACAGACTTCATCTGATTGCTAAAGGGGTCCATCACACACACACACAATATTAAGAATCCTTGATTTAAAGGGGGGATATTGGAATCGGTCCTTCAGATTATATTGTTCATTTTTAGCAATGTCTCCAATGGATAGATTACACGCTTATCAGATTTGTAATTGACATGTAGGTGGTGTGGGAGGGATAATTAACAGGCTGGATGACAACCAGAATGCAAAACATTCTTTCCTGGAGCCATTATTGATTCTCTGAAAGTTTTCTCTCTCTTCCCTAGGAGCCTTCTCACCCTAGAGATGTTTCAGATTCTGTGGACCCTTCTTCTAATTGGACAATCACAGAAGAAAGTGCCCAGGGCATCCATGCTCACTTCTTTCCTGGATCTGCATCTGACTCTCCAGACTTGTGCCACCTAGTCTTCATTTTCCCTGCCACTCCCCTCAACCCCACCCCAGTGCTTTCCAATACCCTTTTATGAGTTATCTCCCTTCATTAGAATATAAGCTCTTTGGCATTTTTTTTTTGTGGTGGCAAAAAATTGGAAAACAAGAGGGTGTCCTTTGATTGGGGAATGGCTGAACAAATTGTAGTATCTGATGGTGATAGAATACTGTTGTGCTATGAGGAATGATGAACTACTTGATTTCTACAAGAACTGGAAAGATCTCCATGAACTGATGCAGAGTGAAATGAGCAGAACGTTTATACACAGTAACTTAAACATTGTGGGATGATCAAATGTAATAAACTTGGCTACTAAGAGCAACTCAATGATCAAGAAGAATCCCAAGGGACTTATGAAAAAGAACTCTATCCACACAGAGAGAAGGAACTGTTGGAGTAGAAAAACAGAAGAAAAACATAGGATTTATCCCTTGCTTATATGGGCATAGGATTTGTGTTTTGGTTTTAAAAGATTACTCTAATACAAAAATGAATGATATGGAAATAGGTTGTGAGTGATAGATGTCAGCTCAAGGAGTGGGGAGGGTAGAGGAGGAGAGAATGTGAATCATGTAACCATGGAAAAACTATTTTTAAAATAAACAAATGTTTAAAAAATAATTATAAGCTCATTAAAGGTAGGGATTGTTGGGTTTTACATATAGATTACCAATGTTTATCACAATGTCTGATCTTACCTAAACAATCTAGGACACTGGGCTTAATCTACAGTGAAATTCAGTAGAGATAAATATAAAAGAATCTTGAGATTAAAAAAATCAACTCTATAAGTTAATAAGGAGCAACATGGATAGATAAAATTTCACCTGAAAAAAGCTGCCCATTTAGTGGGTTGTGAGGTCAATACAAGTCAAAAGATGGACCTGAGAAGTCAAATAAAAGAGGCTGGGTGAGTAATACTGTCATAAGTAATTTGAAGAACATTGCCATGTCCAAAGTAAAGAAGGTGATAACTCTCTATTGGTCAGATCCCATCCTGAGTATTGTGTTCTACTCTGGGCTCTGCATTTTAGGTGAGACTGATCTTATTAAGTTATTTTACTTTTCTGATCCTAAATTTCCTCATCATTAACACAGAAATAACAATGACTTTACTGCCTATTTGATGGATCCTTGTGAGGAAAGCTTTTTCATTTGTGTCCCAATCTGATTTCTCAGCTCAGTCATTCAACTTAAACCTCTTTCTTTTGAGTTCCTATGAAAATCCAGAGATTGATAAATGGGGGGAAATTTTAATGAGCATGAGTGAGTGTGTCAAAGAGACATCCTTTAAGAGGATTCCCAAAGTCAGAGTGCTTTGCATATGGCAATCAGAGCTGAACCTGAAAAAGCAGGTATGATGTTGAATGTGGCCACATGGGAATTTGTTGTTCCAATTGTTGTATCAGTACTCTGGTATTGTGGAGAGGAAATATCATGGATATACTGTCCTCAGAGGAAAAGTATGACAGATGGTTGAGGGAATGAGCTGGGAATTTTACAAATGAAATATGTTTATATATTTATTTTGAGACTAAGAACAAAACTTTTCCTTTTCTTTCCCCACAAAAAGATGCCCTTGAGGTCAACCCTAGAGAGCTACTTTCTAAGGTCATCCATGATTCCCACAGTCTCACTCAGCACTGACTTGGACATCCTGTTGTTTTGACCAGACCCTTGCAGGGGTTGTTCCCACTTAACCCTAGTACCATCATGACTGTTGGACATCCTCACAAGGGAGAGCTGGGAAGAACGTGACTGGATCCTAGAGCAAGCCTTCAGTTTCCATTTTGGTCCTTGGCTGCGTGCAGTTTCCACAGTGGATGAGTGACCCTGGCTCCCTTTGAATCTCTACTTCTATCAATAAAGAAACAACATAAACTAAACAGTCAGGCTGAAAGTTTTTTGTTTCTTCTTTGTGGGGGGGGTGGGGAAAGAGATAATATGACACATACAAAAAGTACTATTGAGTGAGGATATGAGAAATAGCAAATTTCAGGAAATGGAAAAGAAATAGTTTTGTCTTCCACCAATAGAAAATGGGGCTAACACAGCAAAATGAATCATTTCTTAGGCAACTTGGCTCAGCTAAATACAGAGGTCAAACAACTGGAGCCTGGATGAGAATAATTTAATCATTGGATTTCTGATGGGAAGGGACTTTTGTGGTCACAGAGTCCAACCTATTACTGAGAAAGAACCTTCACTAAACACACCTGACAAGTGGTCATCTTGCCTTTATCTCCAGGGAGAAAGGACCCATTATCTCCTGAGGCAGGTAGTTCTCCCTGGATTGTCAAGAAAGTTTTCCTAACTTCATGCCCAAATCTGCCTCTTTTCTACCCCACTGGGGCATGGCAGAACAAGCCAAATCCCACTCCTGGATGACAGCTACGAAGACCCCACTGTGTGTGTTCTTCTGTAGGTTAAACACTCCAAGTTTATATTGCACCATCCTACTTGCCTTCCCTCTTGGATGCTTTCTGGCTTACCAATGTATTTCCTAAAATGGGGCATCCAGAATTGAACATAACAATCTGGATATTGTCTGACTGGGCCAGAGTAAAGTGGGGATATTTCCTCCTTGTTTCTAGAAGCTATACCTCTCTTAAGGTAGCACAAGGTTGCATTAGCATTTTTTTCACATCCAAATGACACCATTAATCCATTTTAAGCTGGAAGTTCAATAAAATTACCAAATCTATTTCAAACCTCCCCTATGTTATAATTGGTGGAACAATGGATAGACTGCTGGGCCTGGAGTCAGGAAAACTAATCTTCTTGAGTTAAAATCTCACTTCAGCACTTACTAGCTATGTGATCCTGGGCAATTCACTTAATCCTATTTGCCTCAGTTTCCCCAACTATAAAATGAGCTAGAGAAGGAAATGGAAAATCATCTCTGCCAAGAAACCTCCAAATTGTGTCACAAAAAACCCAACAAGACTGAAAAAAAAACTGAGCATATGTTATTCTTGGGAATTTGATTTTTTGAACCCAAGTACATAATTTTACATTTATATTTTTTATCTTCTTGTAAATTTTATCTTCTTAGCTTGGACCCAAATATTCTAGATTTTCAAGATATTTTGGATTATGCTTTTGTTAGTACTTTCCCAGTACGATCATGTGCCTGCAGGGTCAGCCAGTAGTAGCACAGATGCCATCAACCAGCACATAAATATAGAATGATGCCTACTATTTCCCTAGAATACTTAATCCTTTATTCAATTTGTTTTCTTTTTAAGAATGTCTCCCCTTCAATGCCCTTAATTTGTTTTTTTTCTCAGTTTAGTTCATTAAACTGTTCAGTTCCCCAGTTCCATGAATTCTTCTGTATGAGGATGAAGTATAGCTAGTATGATGCTGGCATAAAAGGCTGCTGTCTCAGGCATATCCCTCAAGTGAGACACTTGCAATACTTCATGTTCCCTGCTGTTTGATATCCTCCTAATCTTGTTCCAGTTAGGACTCTACTCCCATCTCCTGATTTTGGTTCTCATAATCAGCTCACATCTCTATTTTACATGTCTGGGTCTGTTCTATGTATGAGCTCATGTGCATAATAAGAAGGACATTGGACTAGGAGTCAGAGGTTGATTGGAATCCTGGCTCTGCCATTTATTATCTGTGTGACCTCATGGAATTCATATAATATCTGTGGGCCCATTTCCTCAGCTGTAAACAGAGGCACTATAAATCCTATATCCTAGATTTACACTGGACCTGGCATTCTGCTTTTGTACTTAGAGCTCATCTTGGTCCATTCTTTCTCCCACCTTCCAATATGATGGTTAGCTCTTCCTGGACCTTTTAAATAAATACCAGCAAACTCCGGTACCATTTCACAAGATGGCATAGCATCTCTTAGAACTGGAAGAAACCCAAAGGCAATCCGAGACCAAGACATACTTGACCAAGAATCTCCTCAACTATATACCCAACAGGTGGTAATTGAGCCTTTGTCTCTAGACTTCTAGTAAACAAGCAATTCCCCTACCTCCAGACGCAGCTCAATTTGTGGTTGTCCAATCATTTCAGTTGTGCCCAACTCTTCATGACCCCTTTTGTGGTTTTCTTAACAGAGATACTGGAGTCCTTTTCCATTTCCTTCTCCAGCTTATTTTACATTTGAAGAACTGGGGCAAATAAGGTTAACTGATTTGCCCAGGGTCACACAACCAGTGAGTATCTGAGGCTGGATTTGAATTCATGAAGATGATCATTTCTGACTTCGAGCCCAGTGCTCTATCCACTGTGCCACCTAGATGGCTCCCAATATACTTTAGAATGACTCTAATTGTTAGAAATTTTCCTTTAACAAACCTAAATGTGCCCTCTTGAAGCTTTTACATATTGCTTCCAGTTCTACACTCTGGATCTGAGCAAAGCAAAAATAATTCCTTTTCCATATGAAAACCTCCTCATGCTTAAAGACCACTTTCATACCCCAGCTAAACCTCTTCTCCATTAAACACTCCCATTTCCTTCCCTAGACCTCGTATGGCAGGCCCTTTCCCATCCTGGTTTCCCTCTTGTGAAGACTGTCCAGATTATCGGTGTATCAGTGTCCTATAATGTCAATCTGAGAATTGAACGCAATGTTCCATGTGCAGGCTCTGCTTTCTCACCACCACTCTTGTCCCTCCTCCCTCCTCACTCCAGAAGTAGCAATTACAGACACAACCTGCTTTTCCCATGGCTCAAGAAGCAGCATAGGATTATGGAATTTAAATTTGAGCAGAACTGAAAGGTCCTTCAGAAACCATCTGGTCCAGAGATTGGTCAACTACAGCTACCAAACATGACCTTCTCTCTGTTTTTGCAAGGATCATAAGCTAAGGATTGTTTTTGCATTTTTAAATAAAGTTATACTATATTTTAAAATGTCAAGCAAGATTCTAATCCATTCCTTTTATATTTTTCAGATGAGGAAATCAAAGCCCCTAGTATTTTTGGAATTTATTCCAAATCAGAAGAGTCAATTAGGATTTGAACCCAGGTTCTCTGATTCAAATTCAGTCTCTTTCCTCTATTTGACACATCCCCCAAACTCCGAAATTTACTTTGTATCATCTTTCATGCCTCCCACAGTGCTGTTGGACTGCGTATTTAATATAATACAATAGTTGTGTTTTTAGTACTCACTGAATGAGTCAATAGGTTACAAAGACTCCAAGTTCTCTTTCTCGAGGTTGTAACCAGTAGGTTAGCATGCATCATCCTAAAAACCGAGTTGGGATGATTATTTTCTAAATTTAATACCTTATCCTTTGTCTACACTAAAGACCAGCAGCCAATTTTCTGCCTACTCATAATCACAGGATTTTCTTATAGCTTCTTCCCTCTTGATGACATTTTCTCTTCAAAATTGAATTTATTTTGTATTTAATTCCCTACCTACATTATGATTCCCCTTAATAAGTTCATTGAAGGAAACAATTTTTTTCATTTTTATCATTGAATCCTTATTGTCTATCTATCTAGCACAGTATCAGGCACATAGTAGGGGCTTCATTCGTGCTGGCTGAGTTGAATTGAAATGTAAAAAGGACCACCTAGGATTTGTGTGTGACCCACCAGTGGAGGGGAGCAAAGGACCACATAGGGTTTATGACCAAGCACAGTAGGACCCTGTGATACAAGAGAACGCCTGATAACATACATATGTAGACTCTCTTCTCTATCCTGTCCCTCCAGCTCTCCGTAACCTCCTCCCACCCCCCTCAAAAAGACCTCTTTTGAAAAAATGAATATAAAAGCAGAAGAGACAGTCTACCCCCACCCCCTTAGATATCTGCAGTTGGACCTCATGGCTTCTGTCTATTCTCTGAGACTGAAACAGGATAACTAAAACCTCAGAAGGCCAACTATAAAAATAGTCATGGACTCTCTTTGCCTGTGAAGCCTTGCTTGGGCAGACATTAAGAACTATTCAGCAGGGATGTCACTGGTTCTCTCCACCTCCAATTTACCCTTTCCAGTAATTGTTAAGCTCAATTCAATGCTTTTTATGGACTATGATTATTAAAAGGGAAGACTACATTTGATTTCTTCTGGAAATTCCCATCATATCTTGTGTGACTTTGGTGCTCCTAGCTCAAATGTTATGACTAAAATGAGAAAATTAACATATTTATTATGTGTTTAAAGTAGTCATTGAGAGAGCTGATTGATATAGTGGATACAGCAGTGGAACTGGAGTCTAGAAGACCCAAGTTCAAATTCAGCCTCAGCCATTTACTATGTGACCTTGGGCAATTCACTTAATCTCTGCCTCAGATTCCTTATCTATAATACAAGGAGAATAAGAGCACCTACCTCCCAAGGTTATTGTAAGGATCAAAGGAAGTAATATGTGTAAAACCTTCCTTTCCCTTCTCTTCCCTTTCTTCACCTTTGAGCCAAGCCTTGAAGGATGCTAGATATTCGAAGAGGTGGCGGTGAAGCATAAGAACATCTCTTGATCAGCCAACATTTTAAGCACCTAATATGTGCCAGCACTCGGCTAAGCATTTCAGGCATGGGGGACAGCTTGTACAAAGCCATAGAGACCGGAAAGGGAATGTTGTGTATGAGGAACATCAAGTTGTCCAGTTTGCCTGGGACATGGAATTCATATATAATCAGCCTAGAAAGATATGCTGGAGCCAGATCTTAATATAATGGGTTTCAAATATAAACAAAGTTTGTTTCTTATTCTACAGGCAAAAGAAAGCCAGTGAAATGTCTTGTCATGGAGGGGTGGGGTGGGATATGGTCAAAGCTGTTCTTTGGCAGCTGGGAAGAACATGAATTGGAGAAGGGAATGGATGCTGGAGACCAATTAGGAAGCCCTTGCCATATTCTAGGCAAGAGGCATGAACACATGAATGAGGATAGTTGTGTTGTGAATGGAGAGAAGGAAGACAAATACAATAGATAAAAAGGAGGTAGAAATAACAAGACTTGGAGAGTGATTGGGAATAAAAAAAGAAAGAACTGAGGCTGACTCCTGGGCTGTGAAACTAGATACCTGGGAGGGATAATTGAGCCCTGGACAAAAACACAGAACTTAAGAGGAGACCTGGGTGTAGACAGAAAGATAATGAGTTTGGTCTTAGATATATTGAGACTGATATATGTATTTGTCATATAGATTTAAATGTCCAGTAAGTAATCAGAAATGTAGGGACCAGAGTTCAAGAAAGAGATGGATTTATAGAGCTATGAGTCATTTATATAGAAAGTATGGTTAAATCAATGGGAGTTACAATATAATTGTAACAGCTACCATGTAAATAGCACTTTAAAGTTTGCAAAGTCCTTGGTCCTCATGACAACCCTGGGAGATAGATTTATAGAAGAGATTCATGCTTTAGGTGGGAAATAGTGTTTGGTATCATAGAAATTGACTAAATTTGGAATCAGAAGATCTGAGTTCAAATCATAGTTCAGGCAACTCATTTATCTCCTGTAAATAACAGTTTCATCATATATAAAAAGAGAGGGTTTCATTGAAAGATCTCTAAGCCTTCTGACAATGATAACACCTCCAGCCTTATGGTGGGTCCACTTCCATTTTGTAAGTTTCTTCTCTGTAGCTTCTATTTGAGGAAAAAACTCATGCCAGCCATGACTGTTTCTAATCTGGCTCTACTCAGACTCTCTGAACTACTTTTCCACCTATTTTCCAAGCTAGAATCAGTACCAATATTTTTGCTTCCTTTTATGTGTTGTCTTCTTTTATTAGAATATAAGCCCCCTGAAGGCTGGAACTGTTTTTTAAAATTACATTCATTATATTTTTATATTTATATTTCCTGCAGTTAGAATAATGTTTGGAACATGATGATCCTTTAATTCCCTTCCTCAGTCCCTCTGTCTCTTTCTTTCTCTCCCTTCCTTTCCGCTTCCTCTCTCTCATCTTTTCCAGCACTAAATGTTTTCATCATTTGGTTGTTTTCCTTCTCCCACTAATTCCAACTCTTTGATTCTCTGATATAAAAAAGCATAGTTTGAGGAAGAAGGGCATGATTATGCTCAGGGACCCTGACTTAGGAGAGGAAGCAGACCCGAAAATTGTACAACTGTTGAGAGATCAACAAGGGGAAATGAGTAATTTCAGATGACTTTGTGGGAGTTCTAAACATTGTACTTCCAGTACTTCCACATGTTATTGCCCTCATCCCTCTCAACATTACCAGGGGATTGGGGTGGATATATGAAATTTGAACTCATGTTCTGGGAAATTAAGAGCAGATATGAAAACCTTTAGATGAACTATTTGGTAGAGTATTTAGTCATACTTCTCAATGGCAGCTGAAGGGTGGGAGAGATTTGCTTTCTGCTCTCTTTTGCAAATATTGGATTGGTATATGATGTAAAGGTGAAGAGGGTGGGTGGGCGAGTCTTTGCATCCCTCTGGGATTTCCATTCTATAACACCATCACCGATCATGGTTCATTGATATATCTATAAGCAAGCATTTTGTATGAAGCATTTATTCATCCTTAATAAAATATCTGTGTTTTCTTTTCCACTGGAAGCATCAGCATTGAATTGTATGGTCTTTCCTATACAACACAGAGTAGGTATCAAGGGGAATCATGCACATTTTGGAAGGAGCAGATGGAGCTTGGAGTTGAGGAGAAAATACAAATGAAAGCCACACTTCCAAAAAATCTTACATAATTTACTTCTCATTCTGGAATGAACTCCTGGGCACCATTCAGTCTCTGCCCCACACAAAGTACCAGCTCATGAATACACATCAAGACAACTACATTTCAATTATAGGTTTGGGACTCTAGTCCTGGAGTTCAACATGGAGCAGGGAGGGGGAGGCAGCAGAGCAGAGGAGATGAGGGTCAGAGGTCAGTCCAAATGCCATCTTTCAGGAGAGAGGTGTGAAATGTGACTGCCACAGGAAGGACATAATAGAAAGAACCTGCCTTTCTAATATAAAATGGTGTTAGGTGGGCACATACAGAAGCAGATCACAAACTTATTCTCCTGCCTTTATCTTGTAGCCTGAGGGAGTGACTCAAAAGCCAAAAAGGTGCTTGTGCATATGAAAATTTGGAAAAGATTTATATATGTATATACATATATCTAAAAATGTGGTTACAAATTTAAAATGGCAGCTTCAGAAGAATGAGAAGAAAATTAGTTCCCAACTATTCCAAAGTATTTTGACAAAACACCTTGCATTTAGAAAACATAACAACATTAATAAAAATTATACAAAATAAAGTCATAAATAATACAAATGAGGAGTCTTCAAGTATTCAACCTGCCCTCCAAACAGTAGTAACCAGATCTTGGGCATTTTCTTCTTTCCTCATGATCCACATCCTCTCATATTCCTATCAGTGCAGGGCCAGACTTTGTATGCAGGCTATACATGAGAATGGAAGTGGGGTGAGGAAATCACTGGGTCTGAAACCCAAAGAAAATTTACTCTGGGGATTTGGGGATGCCCCAAACCACTTTTTCTTCTATAAAACTGAAGCTTTCCTCTTCTTGAGAGATAAGACCAAACCTATTGCAACTATATGCCAAAATTAGATGAGGGACCTTATTTGATGAGGGGTGATATTAACAACAACAATAATAATAATAAATAAAATGACATTCACAAACCATTTTCATATACATGATCTTATTTGATTTGGGAAAATCACTCCCTCCTGCCAGCCTTCACTTTCCTCATTTATAAACTGAGGGGTCTGGCCTAGATGAGAGGGATCAAGACCCTTCCAGCTCTATGATTCCTTTCCCTCAAGTGTGCATCATTGCTAGAAAGAAGCAAAATGATGAGAGTAAAGTAGATAGGAGTGGAGAAGAACATTTTAAATCCTGCTGTGTCACTTGGATCTTACAGGAACAGAATTTCGATTGGACAGAACACCATTGTTGATGAGGTCTAGAAGGACCCAAGCTTGCTTTCTTCTCTTAGTTCAAATACTCCTCCCTCTCTGCCTCCAATGCCATCATTTAAGGAGGGCACACAAAATACCTATGTGCTTAATAAAGGTCTCTACCAGGAGAATGATGGACAAGCCCCTTGTACTCTAGTGACTAAGAGAAATGACAACATGGGGCTTTGTGGGCTGGGCAAGAGAGTGGTGAAGCATTAACATGGGCTCAGTAAGTCTGGCCCTAAGAGCCACTCAGTTTCCTTCTGCTCCATCTGTTCAATAAGGTCATTTTAGGCTTTCTCTTTATGGAATTCAGAGATTCAGCATGCAATTTCTTAGAGATTTCTTTCTAGGCTTGCCTAACAAAGGAAAAGGGTAGGTATGGTTTTCTCCATACAAATTCTGGATAAAAGCACAATGATCACCTGTACCAAACATACGCATACAAAAATACACACACACACACACATACACACTGTAGTTCTGAGCACCTAGGGTCCTTTTTTTTCTCTTCTTAGAGCTGTGGCTGCATATATGATATAGGTCACCCTCTTACAAAATCTACAGCATAAAGCATTGATTAACAGTATACATTATGCACATATGGATACCACATGATGTAGGGCAGTCAGCCCTGGATCAAAGAGCTGGACAGAAAGCTCTTAAGGCTCTGACAATGAGTTTTACAGAATTAGATGGCAACCTTGAAGGAAACCTAGGAAAAGGGGACCTGGATGAGGTTTCTGCCCTGATGAATGCCAAGACAAATGTACATTTAAACACTGAAATCAAACATCTACAGGTGAGGAACCATTGCACATGCCTGCAGTGGCTGAGATGGCAAGCTCTGTCATGGGGACATGATGTGGACACTAGGCTACCACTTGTTTACAGCACTGATGCTTAATAATACAGATCAGTAATTTGCCTTAGTGGGTTCCAGATGAGAGTCTTGGAAGTGTGACCCTTCCCCTCCCCTAGGGGCTTAGGCACACTGGGAGACCAAAGAAGGACAGTCTAAAGTGGGGGCCTTGGCTCCTTTCTGGTTCTCTGATCCACAGCAGTTGGTACCAGCTTGGTTGACTAAGTCAAGATAGAATCGGGACTTGAGAAAACGGCGATATGAATCCTTCTCCATGAGATTGAAGATTTTTTTCTGGGCTTCATCAAAGCAAGTTATTGTAGGCTCTAGCATGTTCCGGCTTGTCTCCTCCCGTGTACAGGAATCCAGGTTCACCTTGAGGATAAGAGTCAAGAAATCTGTTAGGATATATCATCCTGTTGGAATAATCCCAAAGAGCTAGTTGAGATAGGAATGCAAACACATGCCCCATCACCACCAAACAGAAAAATACAGTCTTGAGCATGCAAAACATTTAGGCAAGATAAGTATGATTAAAGAAAAAGTAGAATTTGGAAGCAGGGAACAGGATTTGCATATTCTCTATACTTTTGCTACCTCTGTTTGGCAACTGAAGACTCGGGCCAGGCATTATAGCCCTGAGAAACTATACCCATCCTTCCTCTAAATGCTCTCCTTCTAAATCCCTCCTCCCCCAAGACCACTGTACCATAGATACCTACCTCTTTAGTCGCCTGGACTGAGATGAATTCATTGTAGATCTTCTTAGCCTTGGGGCTGAGTTTACTGGGTGATTTGATTTTCTTGTACTCCTCACAGCTGACCCAGAAATCGATGTTCTCCTCACTGTATTCAGACTTCAGAAAAGCTTTGAAAGCTGCAAGGCCACCTGTAACAAAACAGGAGACATACCCTTGTTTGTTATGTTGGGCATCTCTTTTGAGGTAGTATGTTTAAGACAAAGCTGAGGGAAAAATTGCCCCAAGGTTTCTATTAGATGGAAGTGTTTATGTTAGCTACCTTTGCTTTTGTGCTAATGCATCAGATGTTCTTCCTTTCTTGGGCATTGAGAAAAGGGTCCAGAAACTCACTGGGGCTAGTTGTTGTGGGATCTTTGGCCAGTTCCTTAATAGGTATGTCTTTGAGAGCTTTCTTTTTTTTTTTTAAGAAAGAATTCTTGAAACTGTACAAAACAGTCATGAAACAGGACAGAAAACCTGATTCATCAAGCATCATGTGATAATCTAGCTAAAGGAACAACATCTAAACTTTGGAAGATTGAATGTTTCTATTAGTGGGAGAAAAATAAAAGACCTCATAAAAGTTCTCCTATCACAGGGCTCCATCTGCAAGGAAATAAGGAGCTTTTGAGTGTGAATTTACTTCATCTTTCCTCTCAATTTCCTAAGTGTGGCCTTCCATCTAGATGCAAGTGCTACCACAAGGTCAGAACTATAAGATCTTGAGAAAAAGAACTTGCACATTATTTTCTCATGACTTACTAAGTTAGAGTCTGAATTCCTTTTCACCAAAATATCCTTGTCTCCAGTGGTTGCTATTTCCTATTTCCTTAAAAGACATGGTGAACATTTTTGTGCTGAGAGGATGTCCCTGTTCCCTAGGGGCCCAACTAAGAAGCAGAAATGGAAGGGACTTGAGAAGATTTTCAGTTTGACCTTCCAAAAATGGATGTATATAAATGTCTTCTCTGTGACATACCTACACTGTAATCACTCAGTCCTTGCCTGAATACCTTCAATGAGGAAGAGTTCCCTGTCTGAAAAGGCACGAGCATCCCTCTTCTGACAACTCTGTTAATTCTTCCTTAGTTCAAGTTGAAAGGTAATGTCTTTACATACAAAACATAGCTTCCTTGCTGGGGAAAATCCAAGTCACCCCCAAATGCTTCCACTAAAGAGCAATTGTTTATTATCTAGATGTTAAAAGAGAATGGCACTGGGTCCCTCATTATAAGGAATGGAGAACATGCCTACTTACAATCATGACTAATCAGGTTTTCCAAGGATTCAGCCCACTTCTTGACTTCTTCATGGCTCACCCTAGTTGCAAAAGAGAGAAAAGGGCAGAGAACAATTGAACATGATGACTTGACATAAGGATAAGACCTAAGCTCCATCCTCATCTAGTTAAAAGCAGAGCAGGGATGTATTTCCTCCCCATTCCCATCCCACACCGCCCAACAAAATTCCTTTGCCACCATACCCATAAGCAAATAATACCAGTGCCCAGTTTTGCTCTTTAGACAACCAACATTTGCTGAATCTTGAAATTAAAAAATAAATGAACAAAAACTCTAGGATGCTAATACAAACCCAAGGGCTGTCTTTTAACTTCTAAACCACCAAAATATTTACTAATAGATGGAAGAATCTCTGAAGATACTAGCATGTTTTCAATCACTTGCTGTATATAAAGAATAGTAGCTTATATCATTAAAACTTCCTTGCTGTTTGTTCTAGAACCCCTTCATGTATACCTTTTCATTTGATCCTAGGATGCCTACTGTAAAGTATGTCTTAGAAGTATTCATCTTCATTTTATAGATGGGGAAAATGAGTGTCAGAGAAGATTATTGACTAATTCAAAATTATTTGACTCAGAGAGAGCAAAAAGACTCAAAACTAGTTTTTCTGACTCCTAGGTACCCATCATGGCATAGTAGAAAAGAGGGATTATTTTATTTTCAGAATTCTGGTTTCAATCTCTAGCTCTGCCACTCACTACTAATGTGAATTTAGGCAAGTCATAACCTCTCTAGGTTCAGTTTCCCCATCTGTAAAATGAGAGAGTTGGACTTGTTGACCTCTGAAATCCCTTCTAAATTTCAGAAATGAGATGCCCATCATGGAATTTACATGTGGCATTGGGAGGAACTATTCTCTCACCTCGGAGAAGAAGATGCTTTCTCCTTCTTGCTATGGGAAGAATTTTGATCACAGGAATCATTTTTTTGGAGCAAGAATCCTAGGCGATGCTTCATGTCCTTTGCACTGTAAAAGGGAAAATTAACAGAAATGAAGATCAACCGCTAATAATGTCTCTAATTTCCCTAAAGATGCTCTGATAACAACAAAAGAGTTGGGAAGCTTAAACCCAGTACTGACATTTCATTCAGTGGTAAAGTTCGGAAAGGCAAGTTAAGTACATGAATGAAACATAGAGGGAGCAATCCAGATGACTGGATTTCAATGTCTCTTTTTGTCTTTGACTTCCAGGATAACCTTGAGGCCAGAGCCACTTCTCTTAGGGGTTTTCATATGCACCCCAGGACTCTCAGCCCCAGACCCCTACTTAGAGTATTGAGGCTACCATAAAGACCAAGTGAATGTAAACTGTAAAGTTTATTTGCATTCCCTGGAAGAAGAAACCTACCAAATATAGGAATATGAGCTGGATAATTACTACATATGTATTTTTAATATTTTTTAAATAGGAAAGCAAGTAATGGCTGCACGCATGGCAAATTAGCTGCAGAATTAGGTCCCTTCATAGTGCTGCCACCCACTGAGTGTCTTGAAACCAGTCTGTCTCCTGGCTGCTTACAAACTCAGACACTACACCGCAATGCTGACAAGTAGGAAAAGGCAATGCAGCTATTAGGGAGGGAGGGAAAAAGGGAGGGAGAGCAAGTGCTGGATGCTTTCTGCATCCTCAATAAGGTGTGCACAGCTCAGCCTTCTCTATGAGTTTCTGATACCTGGTGTGGGGGTAATTGTTGGACTCCAAGTGAAAATGTATGGTGCATGGGGGGAGTTGGGGGAAGAGGGTAGGGAGAGAAGAGACCATTAAACTTAAAAGTCATCTTTCTAGTCACACATATCTGGCAGAGGATCTAGGTCGCCTGTGCACTTGTTCCCCCTCTCTTCCCCTCCCTTCCCATTTATTGTTAATAAATACATCATAGAGGCAATCACAAACACATTTGAGATTAAAAAAGGGAGAGAAGAAGTGGGCTGAGGACTTGGGAGGAAGCAGCTGGGGTAGTCATTAACACTGACAGCCTGCTTTAATTAAAGCAGCATTTTTAGCTTATTATCTATGGTTCATGTGTAGCTAGGTTATACTTAACTCCACAAGGAGGATTTTTTTTATCAACTTCCAATTAGGCTCACTAGCTACTTGTTGATTACTCTGGGCTAACAGTCCATTTATATGCAAGATCATTTTCCTAGCAAGCAATTGAGTAATTCTTGAATCAAGAGAAGCATGGCATTTTAGAGTTAGATGCGACAGAAGTAGAAAGTGTGCTGGGAAGGAAGGAAGAGATCTTTACAGGTACAAGTCCTCATTATGTTGCTTAGAAGCTGTGTGATCTTTGTCAAGTGTCTTAGTTTCTCTGGACCTCACATTTTCTCAACTGAAAATTGAGAGGAGTGATGATCTCCTGTTCAATGATGCTTATCTCATCTAGGGAGCAGAGTTCAGATCTATCTTTTAATCTGAAGTCCAAAGCTGTTGGGAAAGTAAACCTACCCCTCCACACTTATGTATTTGATTACTTTGCAGAGGTTTAGCTGAAGCCTAGAATGCTAAGTGGCATGCTCTAGACTGGAGGAAGGGAAGAAGTTCTTATTATAACTGTTCTTATTCAGGACTCAAATCAGACCCAGGTGAAACTGCCCCCTTTCTAAGATCAGTGGTATCTTTCTAACTGTCCTTGGAAAGACAAGGGGAGAAGAGAAGTCTGTCCCTGGAATTGATGGCAAATTTCCTGCTAAGAATCAGAAGGCTATGGTAAACTGGAATCTGTTACCAGTAGGAATCAAAGTTATTCCCTCTGGTGGATGACCTTGTTCTGAATTTGCTTTAAAAAAAACCCAAACATACCTTGGAATTTGGTTCTACTTTAAAACAACAAGCATAAAATGAGAGATATTATTTTAATAGTAGCCATTCATTTTTATGCAAAATGTCTTAGGGGCTGAAGGTGTTTTTCTGGTCCTTTCTTTTTTTTAAGAACTGTATACATGTCAGTAGCTCAACTGCCTTAAAGGTTAAATAGCATGGAACCATCTTTAGGATGTAACCTTCTGTAGATTCCTTTAGAAAACACCTGCAGTGTAAAACCTCCCATCAGCCACCACTCATATGAAACCTTTCAAAAGCTGAGGATGGAGAGAAGAAGCTAGATTTGAAGACATGTTTTGTTTATGTGAAAATACAGCCTAATGCCTCAGCACACAACAGCTCTGTGCAGAGCATCACACCAGTTATGAAAGGTTAGGAATTATGACATCATAAAAGTTAACCATGAATTTCTAACACACCAGCAAAACAAGCAAAAATGCCTTGAAGTGCAGTTTCATTGACAGATGAACAGTAGCAGAGCATTTCAAAACTTTTACAAATTTGATCGAATACTTTGTGTTCACTGATTTGTTTGAAGAAAGAGATGACAGCTAACAAGAATCCTGTGTGCTATGCTACTTTAGAGGAGGATAGGGTGGGCTCACTACATTTGCTAGATTATTGGCTGTTATGTCAATCTTAAACTCTGTGATTTCCAAAGGTATCTCTGTAGCCCTATGGCATTTCCTCCAAGAATATCTTACAAGGAGCATAAGACACTGAATCACCAGGCTTTTGGTGAATAGTGGTTTTTAATGCCCCTTTTGGTTAGGGGTTTCAGTGATCCAGAAAGATGCTACAATATAATAGAGATCCACAAATACAGAATGACAAAATCTATGAATTGGAAATAGTAAGACTGAAGGAGATCCCAGAGATCTTCAAACTCCAAATCTTCATTTTTTACATATGAATAAACTGAGGCACAGAGGGGTGGGAGCTGATTTGTTCAAGGTCATACACAAGTTAGAGCATGCTTTATACTACACCCCAGTATACTTTTTTATAGCAATAGAGCGAGATCTCATTAAAGAAAAACTAGACAGTTTTATAGACAAAGTCTATAAAGTCATTGTTAGCCAGCATCAATCAGAAAATCCATACATCACTTTTATGAGTACCATGACTTACAACTAAACATCAGACAAGGATACAGATTTCAATACATTCATAACAGAAATCTCACTGTCCCCCGACCCCACCCCTGACTTCTGACTAAAACAGCAGTTATACAGTAAATAGGGATCAGAAGAAAAGGGGGGGGGGGAGAATCCTTAAGTCACTGTTTCTAGTTAATATTTGAAAAAAAGTCTAGAAAGTTGGTGTTGCACTGACTGACTGCAAATACAGGAAATGCCAAAAATCTTCAGTTTTGAGCTCCAAACTGCACCCAGACTTTTGGGATACTCTGTTCAAGAAGTCTAAGACCAATAGAGGACATCTGTCATAACAAATGCATGGAAACAACCTTACCTCCTCAAGCAAGTGGCCGGCAGGGCAGCAAGTCCTTTGCACATCTTGCCTTTCTTATTTGCCTTCAAAGTGCAGACGGACGAGAAACACTGCAGGAGCGGCTTTCGCTTCTTGCTTGAGCCTTTTTGTCTCAGACAGAATGCTGTGGGAATCCTCTGAGAGTTCTTCCTTCTGAACCTGCCCGAGTTTCTTTTATAGTCCAGTCCAGCGCGTCCAGCCAATCAGAAGGCAGCACTGCGGCACTGACTCCCCCTCGCCTCTCCTCTCCCTCCAACAACCTTTGGAAGAGAATGAGAAAGAGACTGGCTGACGCATAAACAATGCCAAATGGATAAACCCGGGGATAAAGGAAAGAGAAGAATTTTAAAGAAAGAAAGAATGAATGAATGAATGAATGAATGAAAGCACACACCAGAGGAAAACTTTACCCCAATGCCCAACCAAATACCTATTTAGAGATGTGTGAGCTTTCAGAAAAGAACAATCAGAGCTTTAAGATGTTTCAAAAGGTGGGAATTTAGAGATGGAAAGAGCTGGGAAAGGGGAATTGATTCTAGGCTTGACTCTACTAGCTATGTGATACCTGAAATGTCACAACCTCTATCACAGCCTGAAGTCAATTAATAATCATCTGCTGATCTCAGCTGTAAAATGAGTCCCGGAAGCCCCCAGGAGTTCTGACATTCACTTTCTGTTGATGTATATTTCTGTGGGCTGCAGAATGGAGAGCCACCTTAAGGAAGCAGAGGTGTTCTCTGGAGCATGTGGGCTTAGTTTGTGAGTAATTCCTATCACCTGTGCTCAGCTACCCTCAGAGATAAAACAGGAGTCAATCATCACCCATTTCCAAATGAGAATCAGCAGGATGTGCTTGTTTCTCAGTGGATATTTGCAGAAGTTGAACCAACACCTGGCATACTGCAAAGGGGTGCGTGGGGGGAAGGTGATTTGGTAAGGCGATGATTAGCTTGACAGCATCTAGAACTCATCTAGGAAAGATGGATCAGCCACACCTGTAATCAGCCTGCCAGCAGAATATGTGCCTATAAATTTTACTGGGCCAAAAAACAAAAACAAAAACATAACCCAAAAAAACAGCTTTGCAAACTCTCATTTAAATGCCTGCCTACTATTTCAGGATGGAATAGCTGCTGGAGGGCCAGAGGAGGGAGTGTGTGAACCAATATAGAAATGCTTCTTTCTTTACAAATAGGTCTGTGCCTTCTGCGATTCCCAGCTTCTGTTCTTTGTTTCAGAGGGAACAATCTGAATTTTTATCAGACAGAATCAAGCATCAGATGAAAACTGAAAAATTCAGCCATAATTCCATGCACACAGAGAGCAGGATGTTTGCTATCATGAGCCTGAGTCATCTGGTTGATTGACTAAATGTTTCACATGTTCGAGTCCTTTCAATTAAACAATCAATTGTTAATCACATGCTGTGTGCAAGATGTGTTGTACTGTAAATATAATCTATGGTTCTCTCTGTGGATCAGTTCAATTCAGTCATAGTTTATTAAGTCCTCACTATTGACAGCTAGGCAGCACATTGGATAGAGTGCTCAGAGGACTAATTTTCTCATTTTCCTGAGTTCAAATCGGGCTTCAGACATTAACTGTGACCCTGGGCAAGTCACTTACCCCCGTTGACCTCAGTTTCCTTATCTGTAAAATGACTAGAAGAAGAAAATGGTAAATCTCTGCCAAGTATACCCCAAATGGGGTCACAAGGAGTTGCAGAGTTCTTAAATGACCCAATAACAAATATGCAACATAGTGTAGTACAGACCTAATGTTGGAGTCAGGAAGGTCAAAGTTCAAGTTGTTCTTCTGACCCTCTTTGGCTGGGTATCCTTGAACCCATCATTTAATTTCTCAGGGCTCTAGGCAGCTCTCTCTCTCTCTCTGACTGTGAGTTGCAGTCAAGTGACTGATTTGTCATCTTTGAGTTTCCTATGTCAAGAAAAGTGCCAGTCTAATACCTATCCCTATATGCAAGATAGGAAACAGACCATCTATTGGCAGGAATAAGGGGTGCAGAAATAACAGTCCCAGAAAGGGTTGATGAACATTCAGGTAGTGTGATGTGAGAAATCTGAGGAGGCAGAGATCCTTAGCTGCCTGGGGGACTGGGTGAGATGGGAAGACTAGGAATGTCTTTGTGAAGGAGGTGATATCTGGGTGGACCCTTAAAACAAATCATGGAGTACAGAAATTGAGGCTATGGAGCAGAGTTGTCAACTCTCCCAGCCTCATAGGCCCACAACACTTCCAAGGAGGGCTGAAAAATCAGATTAAAATGCAATCAGGAAAATTCAGTGACCTGCAAAAAGTGATAAAATGTTGATAATGTTACATTTTAAAACTAAATCAATACGCCATCCACAAGGATCCTAATGAATGGTTTAGTGGCCTCCATTTCTACATGAGATTGACCCCATTGGTGTAGGGAATGGAGATAAGTACAGAGCCTTCCAGGCAAAGGCATAGTCTTCTGGAGTATGTAAGTACAACCTTCAGTAAGGTTGAGAAGCCAAAGAAACCAAGTTATGTGGTACCTATTTAAAATGGCTGCCATTTTGAAAGTGGAGAGGGTGATACTAACTGCAGAGACTTTGTGAGAAAAACAACAGCTGACCTTTGATTTTAAAGTGTTTGACGTGAGTCTCCTTTGAGCTTCAGGACACACCCATTGGTAGAATAGTTGGCATTAGCCAGCTGTGGTAAAAGCCAAGAAAGAGCCCTAAAGGTGTAATAACAATAGCTATTTATTGTTGCCTGACACTTTCATTTATTGATGCCTTGTGGTGCCGGGAATACAAACTCTGACAGCAGGGTGATTCTTCTTTTTTCCAACCTCCTTGGGATGCTTTCTAAGGCTTCTTGGATCTGATCCAGATGCCACCTATATAACCTTCTTTGATCCTCATAACAAGCTGGTAAGGTAGGCAGAGCAGTCCATTCCCACTTTTCAGAGGGCTCAGATAATCCAAACCACTTACTCCACGTCCCATAATTAATTAAGGGAGAGCCAAACAAGTCTTTTGACTTCCAGTCTGGTGCTCTTTCCACATCTCCATCCTGCAGAGATAAATATAAATGTTTACATCTAAATATAAAAATAAAGAGCCCATAGCAGGCAGAGGAGTGAATGAAATGATGGAATTGCATTTGAACAACTCAGCAGGTTGTAGATTAGTTAACAAAAGATTGACAGGAGCAAAGTAGGAACTTGCAGAAGGGTCTGGAGCAAGTTTTTTAGAAAGGCATATTTAAAATTCATTTTACTTGAAAGAGGATTCCTTTGCTTTTTCCTGTCAACAAGAGTTTTGTAATTAAATTACTCAGATGATGAGAAAATATAGGATAAATTACTTTCATTACATGGAATCAAGGGTAGAGGGAGGGGTGGGCAGGGATGAAAAATGAAGTGTAATTCGCCCAGCTCCCAAGGAACAATTTAGTCTGTCAATCATTTATTAAGCATCTTCTATGTGAAGTCACTATACTGGGTGCTGAAGAAAACAAAAACAAACATAACAACAAGCCCTACCCTCAAGGGGCTTAGCATTCATTTGGTCCAATACTTGCCTACACAATGTCCCAGATGTGCCTCAATCCACTTGACATAGCCCTGATGCCAAAACAAACAAAACAAAACAAAAAAAAAACCCTGATTAGAACTCAATTTGTTTAAAGATCTTAGCCAAAAATGGAATTTTGTTCTTTGTTCAAATAGCAACACCACTGGAGAGTTGCCACTGAGGATTCTGAAGTCATCTCGTCCATTCCTGTTGTATGGCATTGAAGAAATTGAGCTGAAGTGACTTGCTCAAGGACACACAGCTGGTTAGTGACAAAAACTAGAGGCAAGTCTTCAGAGAGCTCTCCTGGCATCCACTGCTTGGAATACATAGTCCCTTCAAGACTGTTCAGGTGCATTGTTCCCAACACACCAGGCTGCTACTTCTTAACTCTTAGCCAGCATCTGCACTTACACAGGAATGGGATCCCTGTCCTTCACTAAGAGAACCACCATTCAGGTTTATTTCCTCATCCTCATCCCCTATTACCTGGACTAGGACAAGTCTCCAAATGGCTGTTCCTGCCTCAAATCTTTCCCACTCTATTCTATTCACCATACATGTGTCAAAGGGATCTTCTTAAAATGCATACCTGACAATGTCATTTCCATACATACTCAATAAAATACAGTAAATTTCCCTTTTAAGGGGTCTAATGAGAATTCTAATGGGCTATTTGCGTTTTTGTTTTCTGTATTTGTTCATGTTCCCTGAGAGTCCTTTGCATTTTTATGCCTTTTTATAGAGGAAATGAAAATCTATCTGCTATAACCAAATATTATCTATATTGTACATAAAGTTCATTTCCAAAGGGACAAGGAGAATTGGGAGAGGTAAGGAGTGGTATTGGCCCCTCTGACCCATAAATGGGGAAATTCTTCGCTTAAATTACAAAAGCTTTCTTTTTAAAGATTTTTCTGAGACTGAGGAAGAGCAAAAAAGAGAAACTGACATTTCTTGGCAGCTAGGAAAACAGGAGACAGAGTGCTGAACCTGGAATCAGGAAGACCTGAGTTAAAATCTGGACTTACCTACATAGTAATTGTGTGACCATGGACAAGTCACTCCACTTGTCTGCTTCGGTTTCTTCATCAGTAAAATGAGGATAATAATAACAACTTCCTCTCAAGTTGTTGTAAGGATGAAATAAATAAGATATTTGTAAACTGCTTAACCTCATAAATATCTGAGGCTAAATTTACATCCATATTTTCCCGACTCCAAGCCCAGTGTTTTTTCTACTCTGCTAGCAGCTGCCTCTTTAGAAGTCAAAAGATCTGGGTTGGAGTCCTGGATCTGCCTCTTATTATCAATGGGAACTTAGGCAAGGTACTTCAACTCTCTGCATTTGTTTCCTCATCTATAAAATGGAGAGAATAACTTGCACCTTTGACAGAGCTGTTGTGAGGGAAAAAAACAATAAAATAAATGTAAAAAGTCCTTCTCAATAATTAATTTTAAAGTGGCATATTGTTAGTAGCTTTGAGTAATAATAGCGACACATAATTATTACTGGCCTCTGACTCACCCAGAGTTCTGAACAATTATATTTGATCAGTGTAAAAAGGTTTTGACATTTGTGCCAAGGGGAAAAAAAAAGCTAGAGACCATATATTTCCACATCCATCATTTTTTCAAAGGGGGAAACTGAGTCCCAGTGAAATAATATGCTTTATCTAAGGTTTTATGTGTAGTAAGCACATTTGGAATACAAATTCAACTAATTCAAAAACCATTTATGAAGCATCTACTATGCATATACAAGTTACTGTTGTTGGTAGGGTACTGGGGCACAAAGACAAAAATGAAATGGCCCCTGCTCTCAAGCAGCTTATATTCAACCAGGAGGATAATTGTATGCAAGTAATTGGAGAGAAGAGGGGGAGATCATCAATAATTTCCTGTTGGAAATGGCACCTGAACAGTCTTGAAGGGACTATGTATTCCAAGCAGTGGATGCCAGGAGAGCTCTCTGAAGACTTCCTCATGAAGTCTTACTGGGGACAGAAGAATGTGACACATGGAGAGAACCCAGGTGAGGTCCTATTTTACCAACCTTGCCCTGTGAGAAGAAATAAAGAGAAATCTTGCTGGGATGAAATCAAAGGTAATAGAATACTAGAGAATGAAGTAACTGAAATGGAACAGTGTACTCTCTCCATTGAGCCTGGATCAACATGGTCTTCCATTCCTGGGCAGAAAAGAAGCTGAGGCTGAGCACCAAACAGAAGCCCCCATCAGCCTTCCTGTCTTAGTTATTGTGGCCAGCTGTAGGTTGAACACCATCACCATCACCAACACATCATTGATTATCTGTGGCAACCAATTTGTAGGATAAGTAAATAAATGAAGGCAGTTCAATGAAAGATGTCGGAAAATGGTGCTGTGCTTTCCCAGTATTTTTGGCCTTTGGGGAAATGTTTTCTATCCTTGGTGCTGAAAAGGGCAGGCTTGTGGTTTCCTGTTACTTGTACAAGTAACCTTTGGGCTCAGGAAATGTGTCTTACAGTTGAGCAATGCATCACTCATTTTCCCTGGAGGAGCTGCGCCTCTTGGAATTAAGCTGAAGCAAGATAATTGTTGCATGTTTATTTTTCCATGAAAGCAGGGAAAAATATCCAAAAGCCAAAGGACTCTGAGCCCTGTAGATATAATCTCTTTTCTACAGAACTCCATCTAAGAAAAAAATATTTTAAGGTATTATACTCACTTTGGCAGCACATATACTAAAATTGAAATGATACAGAGAAGATTAGTGTGGACCCTATGTGAAGATGACATGCAAATTCACGGTATTTTATATTTTTATGTATTTTATTAACATATTTATTATATATAATTAACATAACATTATATTTTTCAAAAGTGTATGGTACTGTAGAAAAGGGGGAAAAAGTAAGACCAGAAATAATTTGGCATAGGGAAGGGTGGGCGTCCCGGACTTACCGTGAGGAGATCTCAGGTCAAATCCTGGCTGTGGGACTCAATAGTTTTGTAATCCTGAGCAAGACAGATTTTTGAAGTCTGAATTTCCTCTTTTATAAAATAGGGATAATCCTATGGTGATTGTAAAGGAAGAGCTTTGTAAAGAGTCAGCTTGAATGAATTGTGCTTTGGATGAAAAGCCCTAGGGACACAAAAATGTGTTATTAGGTTTCTAATCACTCATAGGTATCCAACTCTTTTCCATATGTTATTGCTTTTAATCCTCATAATAGCCTCAGGAGATAGATCGGTGGTACAAGTATTTTTATAGTCATTTTATAGATGATTCAGAGATTAAATAACTATTCCCTGGATATCCAGTGGTTGGTAAATGGCAGACCCAGCATTCAAACCAACTCATCTGACTTCAAGGCCTTTGTAGTGTCTTACTGACTTACAAAAGTAATCTACATGCTTGCAGCACAATATATATATGTGTGTGTGTGTGTGTATGTGTGTGTGTGTATGTGTGTGTGTGTGTGTGTGTTCTTACCGCATTTAATCTATTTCTGACTGCCAGAATTGGTCTTCCTAATCCAAAGATGAGAAAACTGAGGACCCAAATGATTTAGAGACCTGGATAAATCACTTGTAAGGGGGTAAACTGGTAACTCTCATTGCCTAGATTGAACCTAGTTCTCCTTGCGTGACTTCAATGCTATTTACTTCAATCATTGACATAATGACATTTACATTCTTAGAAAAATGACCACAAAGATGAGATCTGGTCCTTAAGGATACTATCCAAATCTTGGAAATGGGTAGATAGGGGAAATCCCTGTAAGTATGATTTGCGAGGTTCCCCAAATCTCTCCTGCCTAAAAATATCTTTTGCTTTTATGCCTAAAATTCCACCATCACACATTCATTTGGAGTAAGGTAGGATTTAGTTTGTCAGATTATCTAGGTAGTAGAGGGGAAAGTGTGCTATTTTGGAAGTCAGGAAAGACATGAGTTCAAATCCCACTTTTGATACTTGCCAGCTGAGTGACCATGGGCAAGTAAGTTTCTCTGAATCTTAATATCCCTCTGGAAGATACTATTTGAAGTACCTACCAAACAGGGTTATTCTGAGGATCAAATTAAATAATATACACAGAGCGATGGGTGAACCTTAAAGCTCTATAAAAAGAGAGACTACATATACAGCATGATGGATACTGAGCTGACTTTGGAATCAGGAGGACTTGCGGTCAAGTCTTGATTCTTGGACATAGTAGATATTCAACTAGGAGGCAATCACTGAATACCACAGGTTCCCTCTTAAGATTCTAATACAGAAATGAATGACTGGTCTATATTGGCAGAGGAATTTGGCACATGAAACATTTCATAGACCCATGAAATCACAGATATGGAACATTCCTCCCCCCTTTCCCCCTTACAATGTTCTATAAATGATAGCTATTTCTATTATAATGCCTTATCAAGATAAAAGAGGATCAGGGAATTTATTTGTTAATTCATGAAGATCAAATGTAGAGAGAATACTTTTAAAACCTTAGAGTCTTTACAAATGTTAACCATGATAATTACTATATTTGTATTATTAAAAAATTCCTTTTCTGGTATTTTAACTATTGGCTTTTCTGTTCCTGATACAGGTTACATACACCACTTCCTATATGCCTCTGGGAAACATCCACCAGGTGACAAGCAGAGGAAGTTAAACTCTTAACACCTTCAGGAAAATGACTTTTCCCCATGCCAGTTTTGAATTGAATGTGCATGAGAATACAAGTCTAACATGAAAGCAAGAAATCTATAAATTGCCCAGAGGTGGGCTTTGTTTTTGCCAATTGATGCACAAAAGTTCTTCTCAAGTAAAACCCCCAATTGCTGATAGGAACTTTGGTTTAAAGGCAGCAAGGTAGCCAAGTGGATAGACTGCCAATCCTAAAGTCATGAACACTCTCTTCCTTGAGTTCAAATCTGGCCTTAGATACTTACTACCTGGGTGACCCTGAACAAATCAAGTAACTCTTTTTACCTCAGTTTCCTCATTTGTAAAATAAGCTGAAGAGGGATTGTCAAACTACTCCAGTATCTTTGCCAAGAAAAAGAATGAATAAGTAAAAAAAAAAACATGTATTCAGTACTGATTTTGTGCATAGAACTCTGCTAAGATTTGGGAAAACAAAATGAAAAATAAGACAATTCCCACTCTCAAGGACCTCATATTCTAAATGGGGAAAAACACATAGAGAAAATTTCTGCCACAAATCATTCACAAATGTACCATGGCACTTAGGTTACAGTAGCAAAGCAAATGTTGATGCTTCTCCCTTAAAGTAATTTCCATGGATAAAATGATCTTTTTCTGATGTTGCATTATTTCCCTCTACCCATCTTCAGAGAGAACTTGCTGCACTGTAACTTGAGTCCATTTTCAGAAAATACCATAACAGACCAAACTGGCAGTATATGCAATATTTCATACCTGTATTCTCTGACCTCTGCAGAAAAGGGAGGTATATTTCCTTTTCTCTTTGGGAATAAGTTTTATTATTATAATTATGCAGATTTCAATTTTGTTTTTAATTTCATTGTTCTTTTCCATGTAAATTGTCATAATCATTATGTATATTGTTTTGCTGATTCTGCTTTCATTTTTGTATCAGTTAATATGTCTTCCTCTGCTTCTCTGTATTTTTCACATCCACATTTTGTATAGTGTGAAAATACTCTTCATATCTTCATTTATCACATTGCATTTATACATTCTGAATTTGATGATATCAGTTTTGTTTGCAGTTTCTATTTTAAAAAATGCTGCTATTAAAAAACAACTTAGTAACTCTAACATAGAAGGGCAAAAACTTGCCCCTATTTGATACTGCCAAGGACTTTGATGATGAGAATTTTCTTTCTGGATCTCTAATTACTTTAACTGTGGCACCCACAAAAGCAGTTTCCAGGTCATATCTCAGGGAAAGAAGATATCACAACCAAATTCCATGAAGTAGATCATGTGAAGAATCTGAAAACAACAACAACAACAACAACACTGCAACATAAATCTTTAACTAGAGGTGAATTCAAGGGGTCATCAAAGCCCAACTTACTTGTAGTTATCACAAATGGATTTATATTAATAAGGAATTATCCAGGGAAGAAGCTACCTGGCAATTTGTTGTAGTGTCACATTTAATTAAATGAAGCAGTTCTCTTGCATTTTGTTCCTTTCCTGCATTTATCTTATATACCAAGAACTTCCTCTAATTTCAAAGGAAAATATCATTATTAAAAAGTCACCCATTTACTCAATTAAGATATATTATATGTTTCAAGTGTGTAAAACCTCCATTAAAGTCCTCTGCGGATGCCTCATTGTTGCAAGCAGATAGCCCTGATTTCTAAAAAGTGATGTCACTATAAAGCCCATGTTTAGAAGTCCTAACCATTGGAAAAGACTTTGGACCTGAATTTAATGAGGCACTAGGCGACTGTTATTTGGAAATCAACCTATCTAAATTCAGAAGGGTCATTACTAGAAGGCTGACCTCCAGATAATAACTGCTTTTTTTGTTTGTTTGTTTTGGGCCCCTAATCTATTGTAGATATTGTGAAACATTAAAGTGGATCTGTGCAAAGCTCTATGGTAGTAGTTGAGAAGGCTACTACTGTAAGATGAAGCTCCTGCCCTTCTCAATGGGTCTTCTCTCCAATAATTCATATCACAACTCATCCATTCTCTCTCTCTCTCAGCCTGTGTGACTCTAGACATATATTCTCATTAATCTTTCACAAGGATCCACCCAAAGACATTGGGCCATTCTTCTTTCCTTGACATCAAATACCTCCTCCCATAGAGTGCAAAGACTATCCATCATATATTCCTTGCTTTTGTCATATGACTGGTTCATCGTCTTTTCCATTTATACTTGTCCCTGTTGATGACCTTTTATACCCAGGGGTATGCTTATAGGACCAGATTGTTAAATATCCAGTGTGAGCATTTATGCTTTGGAAAATACTATAAATCTGGGCTCAATATGGTTTTTTGATGTCTAAATTAAGGAAGTAATAGACAAATTTTAATAATGAAGATTAACCTTAGAAATATGTCTTTGTACCTTTTTATTTTTCTAGAATGCTAGTAGTTAAACCACACCCCTGCCTATATTGATTCTTTCAATAATTTATATAATTCATGATTGCTAATGAGTTGTAGCTTCCTCACAACCATAAAACATCACTGGAAAAATGTTATTCAAAAGAAGGGTTTCTATTTTAGCGAAAAGCTTGGGTTATCAAAATACTTCCTAATTTTCTATTCATTTATTTAATTGTTCATTAATTAATTAATTCACTTATTTGTTCATTTATTTATGTACAAACAACATTTTTTCAAAAGCAGTCCAGTGAATATTTACAAAAATGTAAATTGCCTAGATTAACAAAAGAGGAAATAGAATACTTAAATAATCCCATCTCAGAAAAAGAAATTGAACAAGCCCTCAATGAACTCCTCTCAAGCAGCCCAGGCTACCTCACTTCATTTGTTCTTTTATGGACTCTTCATTGTCCATGAGCAGTGTGGGTCCATACCAAATGACTAGGTTTCTCTTTCTACCCTGCAATCACCAAAATAAATAAAACTTTTTTTTTTTTGGTTGGGGAAAAATACTAGTAATGAACAATTGGGAAAAACCTCAAATAAAAAGTTTGAACCTTAAAAGAAATTAGGATTATTAGGAGGGAGAGCATCCCAATGATGGAATAAGGCAGTCTATGCAGACTAGAACAGTCAGGATGTGATGCAGGCTTCTCTGACCCAGTGCCTTTCTACTTCTGCACATAGATCAGGATGGACTCAAAACTTGCCCTCACACTGCCAGAGTGCTAACTCAGAGATGTTCATTTACAATGCACTGTGCCTTTCCCCTCCTTATCTGTGAGTGTCCCTCAAGACACTTCAGGCCTTCTTTAGTAATAGTCTTAACTGACATTCATATAGCTCCTTGAGATTTGCAAAGGGCTTTGCCCAAATTATCTCAAGGCATAGAGTAAGTACTAGAGATATTATTACTGTTGTTTCACAGATAAGGAACTTGAAACTAATTATCTTAATTTTCTCCCTCGGAGAACTGACATCTTTTTTCTCTTTGTTTCCATCCATATTTTCTGCCATTAGAAGGTCCTTCCTTTGTGTTAATATTGGCCTTCTTTGAGATCCTATTCAAATATAAGTAACCTGAAAAGGATAGCTGATTATTTCCCTACCACCTAGGAATAAATGGATTTGTCAGATCCCTCTCCTCACTGACAGGAAGGGTCTCAGCAGTGTGGGATAAGGAAATGGGTTGCTTCATGGGTTATATTTGACACTGGGCTTATATTTGAGATCCAGATTCGCCCTATATAAGCTGTAGAATATTTGACCTCTCTTATTACAGAGAGAAGATTTATTGAAATTTCTTTGATAGCCTTAAGGAACTACATAAATATAAGTTCTTACTATGGTTACTACTACTAGAAATAGCCATAAGAGGCTTACTGTCTTTCATGGATAGAACAAATTTCCATGACCTCAACTATGAACCTCAAAACTTCTTGGAGAAATCAATCAATGAAATGACCTGGAAGCAGATCATTTATCATGACTCAAACTGTTGCCCATGATTGTGTAGATTCTTACTGCTGCAACTAGATTTTAGGACTATGTTTTGTTTTGTTCGGTTTTTATGGCTACATGCCAAAGGTGCATAATCTCCAAGCTACATGGACTGAAAAACTTTCAGGATCTCACAGAGGAAATCAACAAGATGTGGAAATTGGAAGTGGCACACGCCATCTTTCAGTGTTCTATCTGGTCCTAAGGTTGTACTTTCAGCGAGCCTAGGGAACATGAGCTGACATCTTAATAAACTTTATTCAACTAGAAAAAGAAATAATTTTATCCATCCATGAAATGGTCTTTACAACATTAAATATTAAAAAGGAAGATAACAATTTGTCCCCTGATTATTTATACCTGTAATGGTTGAATTGGTGTTTTTGACTAAATAAGAGAGTTATAAAAAGTGGTTGCTGATTATTATTCATTAAGTCTGGAAAACTATTAGCAGCTTTTAACAATTTTATTTAATTGGAATATTAATAAAAAAAGAGGGAAATGTGGAAGGGAAAGAGGTAAGGAGACTGCCTAGCCTACCCTAAATGCTGATCTGGTGAAATGAAGCTCGCTTCCTGACAGAGTTCTATTCTCCACATGGGAATCCTAGTAACTTACCAGCAAGCCAGGCAGGATCCAGGAAAGGTCCCAATGCAGAAAAATCCTCATGATCTAAGTCATCAAGGCAGCAGTGAACCCAACAAGAAAGTCCCCAACTCCAAGAGGCTCCAAATAGATGAGAATAAGATTTAGTATTAATAATAATATAGCTTGCTAATGTTTGTAAACCACAGATCTCTAAATTACAAGTTTAGATTTGCAAATAACCATGAAAATTCAATAAGTATACTATCAGAACTGAAGCATTATCATAAATGAAACCATCTTTCAACAATACTGGGACTATATAGAATGACTTTGTAAGGCAATCTCACTAAATTTAATATTTATAATTTCCAAACTATGTGGAATGAAAAGTCTTTAAATTCTAGACAGTCTATGGAGATGAAGTAGGATACAATGAAAAGGGTTTAGAATTTGGAATCTGAGAACTTGGATTGTAATTCTGGTTCTGTAGCTTTTAGCACAGGACAATTAGATAACACAAAGGATGGAATACTAGATCTGAAGTCAGGAAGACTCATCTTCTTTAGTTCAAATCTAGTCTCAGGTACTTAGTGGCAGTGTGATCCTGGGTAAGTATCCTAAGCTTGTTTGCCTCAATTTCCTCACCTATAAAATGAACTGGAGAAGGAAATGGTAAATTACTCCAGAATCTTTAACAAAAAAAAAAAAATCCTAAACGGGATCACAAAGAGTCAGAGTACAAGAAATAAGTGAGCACCAACAAACTTTTAACCTGTGTGATGTTGGGTAATTCATTTTACTATTCTAGGTTTCATCTTCCTCATCTTTAAGCTGAAGGATTTAGACTCAGTGGCTTCCAGGATATCATACTGTCTGAGATGCTATGAAAATGATGTGGGAAGAGAAAAAAATATGTATCGTATCCATTATCCTTTTGCTACTTGAATTGTCTTGATGATGCTCTCAGAGAGCCTTCAGAGACTGAGCTAAAATCCCAAACCTTTATTCAATTACAAAAAGGAGTCATTTTTTTCACTTATACAAATAGTCCACAGAATCTTAAATGTGAAAGAATTGAAGTTTGAAAGCCTATACGTATTTAAGAATGATAACAGGTTACTGACCAGTCTTGGGATCATTTCTATCTTAGCTCTATGGAAAAGATGAGAACAAATTGATGACATGGTGATATATCATATCTTTGATATGTAACAATAATATTGCCAATCCACCATCAATAGGGCATATTTGAGTGTCTGTATAAGAGGGATGATAGACTGGCTCTGGGCCAATCATATTCCCTCTCTTATGATCAAGGGCTTACACATGTCACCTTCCAGGGTAAGAGAATAGAGAATAGAACAACAAAATCCACAAAGGGTACCAATTCATGACTTTATTAGTATGAGTACCAAAGTGCTCTACATAATGAGAATACAGTTCTGCTGGGAAAGTGATATCAATATATAGATCCCCCCATTCCCCAAAGATTTTTTTTAATTTGAATTTATTTATTTATTTGTAGATTTTTTTAAAGTCAGGTCCTCTGGTATGTCTGCATGGAAAGTATGAAGGATACCATCATCTTGTATGGCCAATGATGTTATTTATCCTGCTGTTATTCAGCCCTCATTTTTGAATATGACAAATTACATCATGGGGCGATTATGCTGACTTGTCAATGACATGGATTTAAATGAGACAGAATTGGACAAAGTCACAAGCTTCAGTCTCTCTTTCATTCATCAAAGTCCAGTGGCAGGACAAAAATCAAGATGGACTAGTGATGACGTGGGATGGAATGGATAAACTTTGTGTCTTTAATACCCACCCAAGATCTATAAGTTTCATAGCGTCTATGTCAGCCACCTTCATGGCAATTGGAACAGATTGTTTTCATCTACCCATTCTACCCAGGAAAGTCTTCATGTGCTTGGGGTAGACACCCACCCTCCCTCTCCAATGGTTTTGAGGTCTCTGTGTTCTTCTTAACCTGGTTTAACCAGAGTAATTTGCCAGGGTGTTGCTGCAGTGCATGCTATAGCTTCCTGGAGCCATCAGTGAAAGTTAGATAAAAGGTAGAAGCCAAAGATGTAGGAGCAGCTCAGGAAAAGGGCTCAGCAAGCTCTAGAGGTGCTACTCCTCCCTGAACACTCCATACATAGCCAAAGATAGAAACACATGAAGTGACATACTTTGTTGTTGTTGCCCAAGACCATAGTCCTGGCTGCTGACAGTGGGAACATAGCAACAGGCATAATGTGAAAAAATAAACCTTTAGCTGAACTACCTGACCTGTAAACACCATTAATAGCTCTGGCACATTTAAGGGACAGTGCCTCTGTACAATGTACTTGAGGCGAATTAATGGAACTGCAAATGAAGATGCATAAACAAGACTACAAGGGATAGTTTATTCCCCTGTTTCCAGGTAGCATTGCATGCTTCTTCCCTCCCCAGAGAGCTGCACATTTAGCCTTTAACAAAAGATCTCCAGATCAGAAGACAATATCAGAAATTATTTATTGAAATCTCAAATAAATCTTCTTTCTAGAATTTATTCCTTCTCATCTTGTGTTCTCTCTCCCTCTCCCTCTCCCTCTCCCTCTCCCTCTCCCTCTCCCTCTCCCTCTCCCTCTCTCTCTCTCTCTCTCTCTCTCTCTCTCTCTCTCTCTCTCTCTCTCTCAGAATTTTCTGGTAGGTAATTTATCGAAAGACCATTGCTAAAACTCTTCTTCAGCCTCCTTTTTTTCCTAGGCTTTATCAGAAATCCCACAGTCTTAAGGAAGCTTTATTGATCATTTAATTAGTAAATTCATTAACTTGCATTTATTAAACACCTACTAAGTGCCAGGCACTGTGCTAAATAAAGCCTGAAGACACAAAGGCAAAAGCTAACAGATTCATTCCTTTCCAGCTTTACAACTGACTTTCTTTCCAGAATCTCTCTACAATGTCCTTGTCCTGGGGACCTTCATTTCTTGGCCTTCCACAATCCAGCTTCCTTTGATGGGTTGTTTCCCCTTGAGAAGAGGGATTATTTTTTGGTTCATATTCCCAGGGCTTAACATAAGGCTTGGCACATAGTTGGGTGTAATAAATACTTGTTGACTTGACTTGAGTCTATCCTAGAACTGACCAGTAAGAATAATTTGCATTTATATAGTCCTTTAAATTTAGTCAAGTAAATGGAGGTTGAAATGGGAGCCCAAAGTCATAGAACTGCAAAGCATTATTAACAGAATTTGAACCCAGGTTTTTCTTGTCTCAGAATTCATCCTCCTGTCCACCACACCACCTTGTCTACACCACATTGTCTATTACCATCCAGTATATCCCTTTATTTGTAATATTTATATAATGTAATGTATTATAATTTATAATTATTTATTTATAAGAATTCCCTTTAAAATATTCCTCTCCTGCCTCCAATGGGCATCTGGTCTCTGCTTTTATGTCTCCTCTCTCTTTGCTCTCTCCATCCCCCCAATTGAAGCAGAATTCATTCACTGCCTTCTAAGGCAGAAGTATCCCACACTCCTAGTGCAAACAACAACATGGAAATAGGTTCTGATCAAGGACACATGTAATACCCAATGAAATTGTGCATAGACTCTGGGAAGGGTGGGTGGAGGGGAGGGAGGGAAATAATGTGATTATTGTAACCAAAAAAAAAGAAAAGAAAAAGAAAAGGAAAAAAGTATTCCACAGGCCAAATTTAGCCATGACCCTCCCAAAGTGAGGCAGGAGCCAGATTAAAGTTACTGGGAAATATTTAGCAAAATAAATTCATATACAATAAAACACAGATAACATTTTAAAAATGAGACAATATGTGACCCACAGGGATCTCTCTCTACAGATTAATGGTCTGTTTCCATTTGAGTTTGACACCATTGTCCTACAGCATCCTATTTTGCCCTTGAAGATTCTGATGTTTGGGATACCCCTCCTTACATGAAACAAAGGGAAGGCCATGGAGCATGGTGGATAGAGAGCTGACCTTGGGACCAGGAAAGTGTGAGTTCCTTTTACCCTGTGTTATGCAGTTATTTAAGCATTTCCCAATTAAAATCAAGGTAGTTTCAGACTCAAATGACTGACTCCAAGACCTTAGTAATAATTTATTCAAGGCCTCCATTTCATAAAGGAGGAAATTAAGAACCAGAGAGACAATAATTATTTTTAAAACCTCACCTTCTGTCTTGGAGTCAATACTGTGTATTGGCTCCAAGGCAGAAGAGTGGTAAGGGCTAGGCAATGGGGGTCAAGTGACTTGCCCAGGGTCACACAGCTGGGAAGTGTCTGAGGCCAGATTTGAACCTAAGACCTCCCATCTCTAGGCCTGGCTCTCAATCCACTTAGCCACCCAGCTGCCCCCAATAATTCATATTTGTATAAGCACTCAGGGGTTTTCAAAACACTTTTTCTCCCAACAAGCCCGTAAAGAGAGTGGTAGAAATATCATTATTCCCATTTTGCAGATGAGGAAACTGAGGGTCTGAGCCCTTCCATGATTTTCCCAGGATCTCATAGCTTCTACCTATATGAAGTGAGACTCAAATTTAAGTCTTCCACTATAGGTCTAGTATTCTTTGTATCTCACCACAGTGAGCACCAGTGGGTAGAACACTGGGTTGCTTAAGTACTGAGCACAAAGTAAGTGCTTAAATAAAAAGCTCTGACTGATTAAATCTTTCTTCAGTGTCTAAAAAAGACTCCAGAAGTATGACATCCTCCAAATGGCCTTATTTGCTGTAGGCATCATTTTGGAGTTTACAAAGCACTAGATTTGGAATCACAAGGCTTGGCTTTGCTCTCTGGAACAGAGGAGGTACCAAATCAGTGATACTAGCTTTTGTTGAATTCTTGGTTGATTCCAGATCAGATGGAGATAAAGACCAGGGCAGACATTACAGCTGTGACTTCTGAAGTCTCTTCTTCTGGGAGCCACCTCTAGCCTCTTCCTCTGACTACCCCATCCATATATCCAGTTCTCTGAGAAGCCAATGGCTTCAAGTTCAACAGACAAGGAGCAGAGCCTAGATCTGACACTAGCTATGTCATCCCTTATGAATCACCAGTTTGACCTTCATAACTCTCAGTTTTCCCATCTAGAAAGTAAGGATGAAAACACCTGACTTTTCTTCCTCTCAGGGCTATTTATGGGTATCACATGCCTACGAAAACACTTTGCAAAGCAGTATATTGTTTTTGTTGTTCCTTTTATTTATGGAAAATAGTATTTTTGATAACCATCATTTTATTGTTCTTAGCTTTCTGTATGGCATTGACTCCTTATTGGCAATCCCGATTTTATAGTGACAGAATTTTTAAAAATATGAATGTGTTTCCCTTTGAAGACTGCAGTCAAGCCAAGTGGAAATCCATCTCACTCCAGAGTTTTTGAAAGATTTACTCTGCTGAAGATATCCAAAGCTGTTTATCCATCAAGAGAAGTATAACTTATTTTTTATTCTTCTGGGTCAAAATTGCATGAGCCAAATTTTATTACACTTTCCCAGAAATCTACTTTTAGAACTGAGCTGATCCAGGAAAGTAGATTTTGCACTGATTACTGTCTTTGACTAAATAAATGTGATTGACATATGACCAAAGAGTCCCAAGTTATAAAGAAGGTACGCAGTTTCCTCAGAATGGGTCCCTGGCATGTGGAAAGGCCATCCTACCAATAATCCCTATAGCCTCAGCGTATACAGTTTCCCTTGGTCTCAACACTGGATAGGCAGAGAAGGAGGCTAGAGATGGCACCCAGAGGAAGGAGATGCTTCAGATGTCACAGCTGTAATCACCCAGATGTTCCCTGGATGGATCAGGGATAGATTCCAGTGCCAGACTAAAGCCTTACTAAGTAGAGGTAACTGGTTAGAGGATTCTATTATGATTCTTGGAGCAGATGGTATTGGGAATGAAGGTCAAGACAAATGCAATACAATCAAATACAAGTTATTGACTAGGAATAAAAATTTTGTAAAGAGAGGGCCAGGCAATACCATGCAATCAGCAGTTAAATTAAATGTTTTTTATTAGTTTATTCTATGGACTATACTAAACACTAATGATACACATATACAAGAGATATACCCTGCCCTCAAGGAGCTCATATTCTGATTATAGTAGAGACAAGACGTTAAAGGGAAGTCAAGGTTCATGAGGGATATCCTTCCTGAATATTTTCATTGCCCAGATTTCTCTCAGCCTATGAACCAAGTTCCATACCTTTATGAACTGTAAAACTTATATTGTTAGAATATCAGAGCCAAAAGGGGGCTTAAAATTTCACAGAATCAGAGGATCTCACTGCTGGGAGGGACCTCAATAAGACATTTAATCTGTCCTAAGACTCAGTAGAACATTATAATTCATTCTATTTAGCAGGTGGTCATCCAGGCTTTGCTTGAAGACCACTGTTGAGTAGTAGCACACTTGCAAGGAAGCCTATTTCACTTTTGTATAGCTGAGTAGAGTATGGACTCAAATGGGGCAAGATTTGAAGCAAGCTGACCAACTAGAAGGTTATTGCAATAGTACAGACAAAAAGAGCTAAAGGTCTTCACCAAGATGATGGCATTGTCACAAGGTAGAATGGAGTATATATGAGAAATGTTACAATGGTAAAATTGACAGGACTTGGTAATTACTTGAATATGGGGGATGAGAGAGAATGAAGAATTGAAGACAACACCTTGACAATACACGTGGGTGATGAGGAGAATGGAGATACCCTTGATGTCCTTGGGACAACTAGGTGGCACAGTGGATAGAATGCTGGGCTTGGAGTCAGGAGGAGCCTTCTTCATGAGTTCAAGACTACCTTCAGATAATTACTAGCTGTGTGACCTTGGCAAATCCCTTAATTCTGTTTGCCTATTTCCTCATCTGTAAAATGAGCTGGAGAAAGCAATGGCAAACCATTCTCATATCATAGCTAAGAAAACCTCAATTGGGGTCATCAAGAGTCAGACATGACTGAATAAAAAGACTGATGCACTTGAAAGTAATGGATGGAGGGAAAAAAAGAGAAAGTAACAGAGAAGGTAGGAAGGCTTTATACAAGAGATAACCTTTGGACTGATGTTTAAAAGGAACACAAAGCTTCTGAAGATGAAGAGGGAGTGAACTATAGGAATGAGGGATGGATTTGTGTGAATATTTAATGCAGAAGTGGTGCCATCATCACCTTTTCCTAGCACTGTGACCTTGGCAAAGTCATTAAGTCAGGCACATCTCAGCCCGCTTCCTCCTCTATTTAATGAGGATAAAAATACTCATATTCTTTACCTCACAGGGCTGCAGTGAGGATCAAATGAGATGATGCATGCATTCATAAAGCCCGGTATGGACGTAAGCGCTACTCATAAGCTACTCATATCAAGTTATGCCTATAGGCTGCGAAAAGATCAAGTGGGAAAATGTAGTCTGTTATTAGAAATGATGCTGTTTGAGCATTGTTGTCAGAGATTGTGGATGATTTAATCTACCTGGAGATGGCCAAACAACATCTAATGAGTTGGTTGCTAAGGTAACGCTACTTTTATGTTTGTAGGGTTTTTTTTTAAATTCCCCATTGGTAGCAAAGTAATTAGGTAAGTGGAGCAAAATGTCTGCTGTGTTGGGCCATAGCAGGCATTCCACAGATGAGCACCATCTTATTTGCCAGCCCTTCTGCCTGAGATGGGAGAATACTGTTCCCTTGGAAGAGTGTATCTTTCCCAAACACACATCATCCCACCAATAGTCTCTTTTGTAAGGCACACTAGATAAAGCAAATTCTTTTGCAAGTCCTAATGTGACAACAGCAGGGTGAATGGGATTTGTGCACAGGCTCAACTGATGCTGCTCGGTAGTCTTACAGGCATCCCCTATGACAGAATATACTGGCACATCTTTTCTCCCCTTTTAAATTCAGATGAAATCAGACATTTTCTGTACAAAAGCCAGCTTACTCAGATCATCTTTTCTCCAAGGCTGCAGAAGCAGGATCTGAGAAGCTATTCTCCAGGTTTTGCCACTCCCTGAGCTGGGACAAGGTATGTAGGTACCCTTAACAAAGTTTAAAATACAGACCCCTCTCTGTTACTGTCCCTTTGAAGCTCTGAGCCTTCTCTGTACCATATGCAAAATCACAGCATCAGTATAAGAAACAATGATTAGCTGCAGACTGCAGATACAAGAGATGCAGTTCTTGCCCTCAAGAAACATACAGTTTTACAGAGGGCATAAGAAAAGGGCAAAAATGCATGTTACCAAAGGTAGGATGAAATAAAATCAAGAGAGAGGACTAGACAAAGTGCAATGGGAAACTCAGAGGGAGAGATCACTCTCAGATGAGATCAGGAAAACTTCACAGAGGAGATATTACCCAAGTTGGGTCTTGAGGATTCATTAAAATAGGCAAGGGGCATTTTTTGTCTTTCTTTGGATCCTCTGGACTAAGCAAAGTGCTTGAAGCATGATGAGGACTTAATAAATGTTTGTTGACTGTCATGGAAAATGCAAAGCACTAAAAAGAAAGACAGGAGGTCCTAGGTTCAAATTTGGCCTCAGACACTTCCCAGCTATGTGGCCCTGGGCAAGTCACTTGACCCCCATTTTCTAGCCCTTACCACTCTTCTGCCTTGGAGCCAATACACAGTATTGACTCCAAGATGGAAGGTAAGGGTTTAAAAAAAAGAAAAAAGAAAAAAAAGGAAAGGACCAACATGTACAAAACTATTTATAGCAGTTCTTTTTGTAGTGGCAAAGAATTTGAAATTGAGGGGATGTCCATCAATTTGGGGAATGGCTGAACAAATTGTGATACATGTTGGTGATGCAATACTTTTGTACTAAAAGGAATGATAAGCAAGAAGATTCCAGAAAAATCTGGAAAGATCTGCATGAACTGATGCAAAACAAAATAAGCAGAACTGAATAAGAACATTGTACACAGTAACAGCATTATTGTACAATTATCAACTGTGAAAACTTGGCTACTCTTAGCAATGCAATGATTTGAGACAATCCTGAAAGACTGATGACAGAGAACGGGGAATGTTATCCATCTCCAGAGGAAGAACTGTTAGCATATAGATGGATGTGGATCAAAGCATACTATTTTTCACACTAATGTATTATGATTTTATTTTGGAGTTTGGTTTTGTATGAGTGTGCTCATACAACAATGACCAATAGAGAAGTGTGTTTTGCATAATAAAAAGAAAACTAAAAAGAAGATAAAATGCAAAGAATTTGGAAACAAAGGTAGAAATTTAAGAGCCCAGTTTGGTTAGAAAGTAAAGCATGTTAAAGAGAGTGAAATGAAATTAGAATGGAAACAGATTTGAGCCATATTGTGAATGATTTTAAGTATTAAGATGAAGAATTTGTATTTTATTCAGTTGGCACCAGGATGCCATTGCAGTTTGTTGAGTAAAAGAGTAACATAAGCAATTCCTTGAATTATTAGTAGGATTATTTTGTGAAGAAGAGTGCCTAAAAGCAGGAAGCCCATTTAGGAGACAATTGTAGTCTAGTTCAGTGGTATCAAACTCAAAAAGAAGCAGATCCCGGTGGGCAACATGACTTTGAAAACCACAAATGAAAATTATATATGTTATGTTTTTATTTGTTTTGCAAAATGTTTCCTAATTATATTTTAATCTGGTTTGACTGTAGCTGGGAATGTTGAGAGCCACAAGCTGTTGGGTTTTGACAGTTCTGGTTTAGGTCTGAACTGGGGTGATGTGAATGAATGGATTAGGATTAATGTGAATGGAAAGTAAGGAAGAGATCTCAAAGGTGTTGTGACAATAGAATTCTCCTCCTCTTCCTCTTCTTTTTTCTTCTTCATCTCCTCCTCATTTTCTTCCTCCTCCTCTTTCTTTTCCTCCTCTTCCTCTTTTTCTTCTTTTCCTCCTCCTTCTCATATAGGAAGTAACATCTGAGTAGTTCTCTGTAGGAACCCCCACCGTTAGGGGCTCCATGATTATATTTCCAATGGAAAAGGAACCAACTCATTACACTTGTGGCCTAGATTATTACCCTTGGCTCTACCTCTGGTTGTGTGAGAACCTCTAGAACATGACCTTGATCTCAGTGGGTATCTATTTCTAGATAATACTGCATCTCTCCTGATGAACACCATAATAGGTAGCTAGGAGGTATTATTAGTCTTCTTGTTTTCCTGGGTTGGGAAACTTGGAGTTTTGTTTTCCTTTCTAAGTTACTTGAAACTCACTTATGGTGTGGAAAGAGCACTTTGCATTTCTATCCTTTCTTTCCCTGGGCAGTGATGGAGGAGATCTGGTTAATCATTTCTATGTCTCCAGGTCTCTGAAATAGAGCAAGTTTTATTATTTCCAATTTTTTTAGCGGGGAGAAATGAAACTAGAAAAGCTAAGTGATTCATCTAAGGTGGCCCAAGCCACTGTTGACAGGGAGCATTAAATGCCCGATATCCTAAGTCTTGAATGCTATGTCTATCCCAGAAAGCCACAGAGACCCAGGCCTCTTGTTTATAGAATTTAATTCAAAAGAACCCAGCATTTCACTTTGTCTATAAAGTTGGTGGGACTAAATGCTATGTAGATAGGACCTAAGGAAAACTATGAGATCTCAAGATTGAGGTGGTCTAAAGGGGGATTATGCCCCCTAGATGTGAGACATCATTGAAGTAAATAACAGTCAGTGATACCTTAAGTCAACAGCAGAGGAAAAAGATTCCCTAATCATGTCAGGCCACCTAATGACATTTGTAAATGTAGGGGGCCTGGCCCTGAAAGAATAAGATCAAAGTCAATTACATTACAAATAAATACAAAGTCATTTGCAGGGTGATGCACCCCTCTACGTACTGGGCAGATGGAGACACTTTAATATATGGCCAAAGAGTGATCATTCTGCCTTCCCTTGAAAGCCTCTAGTGAAAGGGAAGCCATTACCTCCTGAGGCAGCCTATTAGACTTGGGTATAGCTCTAATTGCTCATATAATTTTCCTTGCATCAATCCTAAATCTGCTTTTCTGTAGCTATCACTCACTCCCAGTTCTGCTCTCTGAAGCCAAACCAAATGAGGTTAATAGATCTTTCACATGAAAGTCTGATAATTCAGAAAATACCTCTGATTTTTTTTTGAGCCTGACCTTGCTTATAATGTGCTGTTTCTGTTCCAAACATACCTTCTTTCTGCTCTGGAATCTCTGAGACCTGGACCCTTTGTTTCGTTTTTTATTGTAAATTATTCATACAGTCAATTTAGAACATTATTCCTTGGTTACAAGAATCATATTCTTTCCCTCCCTTCCTATAGCTGACATGCAATTCCACTGGGTACTACATGTGTCTTTGATCAGAACCTATTTCCATGTTGTTGGTGTTTTCATTAGGATGTTCATTTAGAGTCTATATCCCCAGCCATATTTCTTCCACCCATGTATTCAAGCAGTTGTTTTTCTTTGGTGTTTCTACTCCCACACTTTTTCCTCTGAATGTGGATGTTTTTTCTCATTGATTCCTCCAAGTTGTTCAGGATCACTGCATTGCCACTAATGGAGAAGTCCATTACATTCAATTGTACCACAGTGTATCAGTCTCTGTGTATAATGTTCTCCTGGTTTTGCTCCTTTCACTCTGCATCACTTCCTGGAGGTTGTTCCACTCTCCATGGAATTCCTCCACTTTATTATTCCTTTGAGCACAATAGTATTCCATCACCAACATATACCACAATTTGTCCAGCCATTCTCTAATTGAAGGACATCCCCTCATTTTCCAATTTTTTTTTTTGCCACCACAGAGAGCGCAGCTATGAATATTCTTGTACATGTCTTTTTCCTTATTATCTCTTTGGGGTACAAACCCAGAAGTGCTATGGCTGGATCAAAGGGTAGGCAGTCTTTTAGTGCCCTTTGGGCATAGTTCCAAATGTCCCTCCAGAATGGTTGGATCAATTCACAACTCCACCAGCAATGCATTCATGTCCCGACTTTGCCACATCCCCTCCAGCATTCATTACTTTCCTTTGCTGTCATATTAGCCAATCTGCTAGGTGTGAGGTGATGCCTCAGAGTTGTTTTGATTTGCATATCTCTGATTATAAGAAATTTGGAATACTTTTTCATGTGCTTATTAATAGTTTTGATTTCTTTAACTTAAAATTGCCTATTTATGTCCCTTGCCATTTATCAATTAGAGAATGGCTTGATTTTTTCAACAATTGATTTAGCTCTTTGTAAATTTGAGTAATTAGACCTTTGTCAGAGGTTTTTCTTATGAAGATTGTTTCCCAATTTGTTGCTTCCCTTCTAATTTTAGTTGCATTGGTTTTGTTTGTACAAAACCTTTTTAATTTGATGTAATTAAGATTATTGATTTTACATTTTGTGATTTTTTTCTATCTGTTGCTTGGTTTTAAAGTCTTTCCTTTCCCAAAGATCTGACAAGTATACTATTCTGTGTTCATCTCATTTACTTATAATTTCCTTCTTTATATTCAAGTCATTCACCCATTCTGAGTTTATCTTGGTGTAGGGGGTGACATATTGATCCAAAGCTAATCTCTCCCACACTGTCTTCCAATTTTGCCAGCAGTTTTTATCAAATAGTGGGTTTTGGTCCCAAAACTAGGATCTTTGGGCTTATCATAGACTGTTTTGCTGAGGTCACACCCCAAGTCTGTTTCACTGATCCTCCTTTCTGTCTCTTAGCCAGTACCAAATTGTATTGATGACCACTGTTTTATAGTATAGTTTGAAATCTGGGACTGCAAGGCTAACTTCCTTTGCATTTTTTTTCCATGATTTCCCTGGATATCCTTGATCTTGTATTCTTCCAAATGAACTTTATTATTTTTTTTTCTAATTCAGTAAAAAAAAGTTTGTTGGTAGTTCAATGGGTATGACACTAAATAAGTTAATTAATTTGGGTAGGATTATAATTTTTTATTATGTTAACTTGTCCTACCCATGAGCTATCGATGTTTTTCCAATTGTTTAGATCTATTTTTAATTGTGTGGAGAGTGTTTTGTAGTTTTGTTCATATAGTTCCTGTGTTTACCTCAGCAGATAGATTCCTAATTATTTTATATTGTCTAGGGTAATTTTAAATGGAATTTCCCTTTCTAAATCTTGCTGATGAGATGTGTTGGGGATATATAGAAATGCTGATGACTTATGTGGGTTTATTTTGTATTCTGCAACTTTTCTAAAGTTGTTGATTATTTCTACTATTTTTGGTTGCTTCTCTATGATTCTTTAAGTAGACCATCATATCATCTGCAAAGAGTGATAGCTTGGTCTCCTCATTGCCTATTTTAATACTTTCAATTTCTTTTTTCTTCTCTAATTGCTACTGCTAGTGTTTCTAATACAATGTTAAATAATAGAGGTGATAATGGGCATCCTTGTTTCACTTCTGATCTTATTGGGAAGGCTTCTAGTTTACCCCAATTTCAGATGATGTTTGCTGATGGTTTTAGATATGTACTGCTTATTATTCTTAGGAAAGGCCCTTCTATTCCTATACTTTCTAGTGTTTTAAATAGGAATGAGTGTTTTATTTTGTAGAAGGCTTTTTCTGCATCTATTGAGATAATCATGTAATTTTTGTCAGTTTGCTTGTTAATATGGTCAATTATGTGGATGGTTTCCCTAATATTGAATCATCTTTGCCTTCTTGGTATGAATCCTACTTGGTTATAGTGAATAACCTTCCTGATCACTTGCTGGATTCTTTTTGCTAGTATCCTAGTCAAGATTTTTGCAACTATATTCATTAAGGAGATTGGTCTATACTTTTATTTCTCTGTTTTTGACCTGCCGGGCTTTGGAATCAGTACCATATTTGTGTCGTAAAAGGAATTTGTTAGAACTCCTTCTTTGCTTGTTCTGTCAAATCAGTACCATATTTGTGTTGTAAAAGGAATTTGTAGAACTCCTTCTTTGCTTGTTCTGTCAAATACTTTGTATAATATTGGGATTAGTTGTTCTTTGAATGTTTGATAGAATTCATTTGTTAATCCATCTGGTCATGGGGATTTTTTTCTTAGGGAGTTCTTTGATGGCTTATTCAATTTCTATTTCGGATAAGGGGTTGTTTAGGTTATCTGTTCCTTCTTCTGTTATTCTAGGCAATTTATATTTTTGTAAATATTCATCCATATCACCTAGATTGCCATATAATTGGGCATAACAATTTTTAATGATTGCCTTAATTTCCTCTTTGTTATCGGTGAGGTCTTCCTTTTCATCTTGGATACTGTCAATTTGGTTTTATTCTTTCCTTTTTTAAATTAGATTGACCAGCACTTTGTCTATTTTATTGGTTTTTTTTTTAAGTACCAGCTTCTAGTCTTATTTATTAAATCAATAGTTCTTTGACTTTCAATTTTATTAATTTCTCCTTTGATTTTTAGCATCTATAATTTAGTCTTCATCTGAGGATTTTTAATTTGTTCACTTTCTAGTTTTTTTAATTTGCATGCCCAATTCATGGACCTCTGCCCTTCCTAATTCATTAATATATGAACTCAAGGATATAAATTTTCTCCTGAGTACTGCTTTGGCTGCATCTCATAGATTTTGAAAGGATGTATCATCATTGTCATTTTCTTCAATGAAATTTTTAATTGTTTCTTTGATTTGTTCTTTAACCGATTTTAAAGAATTGTATTGTTTAATTTCCAATTAATTTTTGATTTGACTCTCCATGTACCCTTAATAATTATTATTTTCATTGCATTGTGATCTGAGAAGGTTGCATTTCTGCTCTTTTGCACTTGTTTGCCATGTTTTTATGCCCTAATACATGGTCAATTTATGTGAATGTACCATGTGCTGCTGAAAAGGTGTATTGTTTTTTGTCCCTATTTATTTTTCTCTACATATCTACTAACTCTATTTTTTCCAAGATTTCATTCTCTTCTCTTACCTCTTTCTTATTGATATTATTTGTTTGATTTATCTAGTTCTGATAGAGGAAGGTTCAGGTCTCCCACTAGTATAGTTTTTCTATCTATTTCATCCTTGAGCTCCACTAGTTTCTCCTTTAGAAATTTGGATGCTATGCAATTTGGTGCATTCATGTTGAGTACTGATATTTCCTCATTGGAATATCCTCATACTGCCTTTTATCAGGATGTAATTACATCCCCTATCTCATCTATCTTTCCACCATGGAAAGTCTTCACATGCTTGAGACAGGTTTAAAGACTGTTGGTTACCTTCAACTTTGTGTAGCCAACCTGTTGAGATAGTTTACGCAGGTGTGCCCACTGTGCCTGCCACAGCTTCTTGGGGCCATAGATGAGAGCTAAGTGGCAGGTGGACATCAAGAGATGAAAGCAATCCTGAAAAGGACTCAGCAAGCCCTCATACAAGAGGTTCTTCCCTGAATACCCTAGTGGTTGCTTAAGTCACATACAGGTTGAGCTTGGGGCATTTCAAGAATCTGACTACTTTGTCTCCTACCTTGAGAAAAGGTGATGCAATATCAATCATGAGAGATCTTTTAGGAATTGTTACTTCTTCATTGTTCCATATAATCTCTTGTGTCAATCACCTCTGCCTTTGTACTCAAAACTTGACTTACATCCAGTCAAAGCAACCAGGATTTTCTCAGTTAAAGAGATGGAAGAGAGGTGTATTATAAATTCCCACCTTGTTGCCCAATCCAGAAATTCATATTTAAGGTAAGGAACCAATGTGATATAATAGAACCAAGAAGCCACACAAAGGCCAAAGCTTTTAGAATTTTGAGATAATTGAGTCCCTGAACGGTTTCAGTATCTTTTAAGGAAAATAACACATAGAAGGGGAGCTCAGTAGATACTCCTCCTACCACATAAGGTATCATCAAAAGACTTCTGTGGGAGAATACAAAGATGATTCACCATTAATTTATATTTAGAAAATTTCCTTGAGCCTCAAGTGCTTAGTGTAGTGGCTGGCACACAATAAGTCTTTTATTCTATTGACTGCTGTCCTCATGGGAAAAGCTATGAGAGTTAGAATGATTCCTAGTAGAAGCGGTCCTGTTTTGTCTTCTTGTATCGTATCTATTCTAGAATCATTTCAGTTTATTACCTATAGAAGGTACTTACTAAGTGATTCATGGGGAAAATGAATGGCTCACAGTGAGACTTACATGAAGGGAACTCAGAGGTCAGGGTTTTTGCCTTCAAGTCTCTGGCTCTTTCCACTAGAACTCTCTGCCTCTCCATGGACATATCATTGGAGCTGTGTTAATGAGATTATTCCAAGATGCACCAGGAAGGCAGCTATGTTGATTATACACACACACACACACACACACACACACACACACACACACACACACACACACATATATATATATATATATATATTTATATATGCTGGCTGTTAATAACACCATTGGAGTCATGTTATAGGGGTGATCCAGGTTACACCAATAATTCTAGCCATATTACCTACTTGCTTGTATATTATGTTGGCTACTAGTCATACCTTCCATCTTGCTACCCTTAATAAAGACCAGGGTTGGTTCTCCCTCTGAAGAGAGTAATGGGAACCAAACTACTTACACTTTTGCTAGGTGGTCAGAATAAAAGGTAAATAAGAGTTGGGAACACTTGGTAGGACTAATTTTGAATAGGACCCCAAGGCTGAGTGCTCTGAAGCACTCTCCTGTCTTGGAACTGTGACCTACATGTTGGTCGCCCAGGCAACTGTTTAGGGAGGTGTATGCCTTATCCTTCCCATTTATAAAACCAGATCTGAGAAAATCCAAAGAGGTTGCATCCCCAGGGATGTCAGCTTGGCTATTTCTCATCAGGGTGCAATGTTAGTACAAGTTTTCTTTCAGAAAGAAGCAGTCCCATAGGGGGAATTCAGAGCATAAGTTATTGTCAACATTAACTGGAATGACTTGAGTTTGTATGCATCCACAGCTGCTTGGTCACAAGGGAAATGTCTCCAGTGAATGACAGCATGTGTTGTTATGTTGGACTGGATTCTGGTTTTGTTTAGTTTAGTTTTCCAAACCTGTCAGTTAAATACGAAGGCTATTCAGGAACATCCTGTGAATTATACTCCCTATGGGATTTTGAACCACTGAAGAATGAATGGGGCAGCATTATCGAATAGTAAAAAAATCATTGATGTGGGTCTCAAAAGGCCTAGGTTCTAGTTCCAGATCTTAACTAGCTGGCACTGTGACTTTTTGCCACTCCATTACCTTTTCTGAACTTCACTTTCCTCATCTATTAAAATGGGACCATAATACCTGTTCTACCTCTTATAGGGATGTTGCAAAAAATCAAAAATAGATTTCCATGCAAATGTAGCCCATTTCAATGTCATGTTCTAAGTGGCCCTACCATGCTGCTTGTGAATCAATTTATCTATCTCTCAGACATTCTCCATAGTGGTAATTTCTTTTTCTTAAAATTTTGCTGATATATTTTTTTACATCACCAAAATTTCTACCAGTATCCTTCCATTTTTCAGATTCCCATCTCATGTTGAAAATAATATTAAAAAGAAAAAGAAGTCTCTTCTAGACAAAAAATTACAAAAAGGGTTTGCAACATTCCACACCAGGGTGGTAATATCATTCTCAGTAACTTTTCCTTCCAACTCCCTCCTCCAATCCCAATTTGCTCGTTCCCTGTAGATGGCCTCAGCTCATTCATTATGGAAGACATAGAAACCACTCACCACATCTTGAGTCACATCTGCTTCACACCACATGCCTGCCACAATTCTGCCTTGTAGCAGCACATGGAGAGGTTTCTCTTTTCTTCTCTAAAATGAATCCTCCTCCATGAACATTGGATTGATGAATTCTTAGGAATAATGCTCCTTTATTCTGAGTTTAAAACAAAAAAAGGCTGAGCTTCATAAGTAATCCAGAGCATTATTATATATTATAGAAAGAAAAAATTCAAGAAGCATCAATTGATGCCTGAATTCCACCACTCTGTCACTGTCTTGGTGACCGTGGGCTGGTCCCATGGACAATCCAGACCTCTGTTTTATTATCTGTAAAATGAAGAGATGGATTTAGATGGGTTAATGCCCTTCTACTTGTAATAGCCTACATTGATCTGAATAAAGGGAGTAGCAACAAAGTGTCTCATTCAGATCAACCAAACTGTGCAAAGCAAAGAAAGATAACAAATGTTTCCACTCAGTTTCTATCCATTTAAACAATCCAAGTCTAAATTGTGAAGTCAGCAAAGTTTATTTTCATTATGTACAACCTTCTGTGGTTTGCAGAAAATGCAAAATTCTCCCTCTGAGGCTTACTACCTGTGTAACTTGGGCAAGTCACTAAACTTTCCTTGACCTACAGTTGTCTCCCCTGTAAAATCCTCTGAGATCCCTTCTGGCTATAGATCTATAATCCCTTGGTATCGATAAGATAATATCGACCTAGAAGGGAAGAAGAATCTTTAGGGAGGGAAGCTTCCTAACTTATTCTAAATGACAAAGGTAGTAAGTGTCTAAGTTGGAGTGATGAACCAATAGCAAATAACTGTGATTCAGCATGGTATCCATCTAACTTGTAACTGATTCATCCAAGGTCATGGAGATTGCAAATGGCAGAAGCAGAGCTCAATACCCAATGTTAGGCACCTGAAAGAAAAGGAGCATGCCTAAGAGATATGGGATGATGAATTACATCTTGGGAAAGTTGACCTTGACGTATCAATCCAGTGGAGTGTCCTTTAAGTATAGGACTATTATGCAGATTAGGATCCAAAGCACGAGATACAGCTGCAGGGATCTGCTGCAGTAAGAGTCCAGTTGATGCCAAAGTAGGGGGTGAGGACCCTCTCCTCTGCATCATATTATTTACCAATTCTAGAAATAAAATGATGAAAAAGAGTATGTATCTGAAATTCATTTTTTCAGTAATAGGGGAAATGATTAAACTTCTGACTTCATTTCTTCATGTCCCCTCTCGGATATTGATTCCACAGTTATTTCTTTTCCTCTAATCTTCAATCTCTCTTCATAGGCTCCTTTCCTTTTGCCTGCTGATGTGCTCAACTCTCAAAGAATGAGCTTTGTTTGATTTTACTGTCTCTTATATGCTGCCATTCTATTCCTTTCTTTCTTCTGTTGTTGTTCAGTCATTTTCCAGTTGTGAGTGCCTCTTCCCAGTCCCATTTGGGTTTTTATTGGCAAGGATACTGCAGGGGGTTGCCATTTCCTTCTCCAGTTCATTTTACAGATGAGGAAACAAGCAAAGAAGATTAAGTGACTTGCCCAAAGTCATGCAGCTAACAAATGTCTGAACTGTTTGAACTCATCTTACTGACTCTAAGTCCTGTGTTCTATCCACTATACCACATAGTAGCCCCTTTATTTTTTCTAGTAAATGTCCATTTATAGTATATGTTGTGTTCTTATTTTTTACCTATCCAATGTTTTAAAAATTTATTCCATTCCTATAGTTTTGTTGAGTTTAACCCTGAAAAGATATTATTGCCAATTCTGGTGTCCTTTCATTAGCACTTATCTTAAAAACACTGTTTTCTAGTATTTTTATACCACCGACCAATCCCTCTGTGAAACTATCTTCTGCCAAAGTTTTCTTCAAACAATACTTTTCCTCATTGCTTTCCTAATTTGACTCTCTCTAGTTATTGTAAGGGCTTCTTTTTTGTCCTCCTCCATTTCAAATGAGTAATCCCCTGAAGATCTGTCCTTGGTCGGCTGACCATCTCTTTCAGTAGTATAGAGAGAGTCGTTCTTTCACTGAGCTCACCACTCCCATGGCTCAATTTATTATTGCCTTTCTGTTCTGCATCTCTGACCTTAACCTTTGATCTGCATGATATTCTCATATCTATAACAGCCTAGACAACAAGTCCACTGGGAGAGTTCATCAAATTCAATTTTTCCAAAGCATAATCATCTTTCCTCTTAATTGGTGATCTTCTCCCCCAACCCCCCAGGTTTGAACATTTGGAGTCCACTTGGATCAGTAAATTATTACAATTCATTAAGAAGTCCTGCTATTTCCTCTCTTTAAATGTCTCTCAGACTCATTCTTTCCTCCTTCTTTTCACTGATGCCAGTGCACAAGGCCAGGCTCTCATCACTCATTGCCTGGTGTTGTTGGTATGATAGGACAAAGAGAAACTACCCCCCTGGTCTTAAGGTCAGATGACCTGGATTGGAATCAACTGAGTCCTACTAAGTGTGTGGTTCAAAGCAAGTAACTCAGCATCTTGGGGTCCTTGAGATTCTCATCTATAAAATAGAGGCAGTAATTTTATCTTTATGTCACAGGATTGTTGTAAGAAAAGGGCTTTGTAAACCATAAGCCACCATATCAATCAGTCAGTAAACAGTTACTAAGCACCTACTCTCTGCTGTGCACTGTATCAAGCATACAAAGAAAAGCAAAAGATGGTCCCTGACTGAGGAACTCATAATCTAATGGGGGAGAAAACATTCCAATGACAATGTACAAACAAGCTATAGAGCAGATAAATAGGAGAACATCAATAGAGGGAAGAGAAGAAAGCCACTAGAATATAAAAGGATCAATTTTTTAAGATTACCACTTTTCTTACCTTTTCCTTACCTTCTGTCTTAAAATCAATACTGTGTATTGGTTCCCAGAAAGAAGAGTGGTAAGGGCTAGTCAATGGGGGTTAAGTGACTTGCCCAGGGTCACACAGCTAAGAAATGTCAAGTCAGATTTGGACTAAGGACCTCCCTTCTCTAGGCCTGGTTCTCAATCCACTGAGTCATCTAGCTGTCCCTTTAAAGACTGTTATTTCAATAGCCTCCCAGATAGTATCCTGCCTCAGTCTTTCTAGTTTGATTCCAAAACTGTCTAGCATGGTATAATGTACACTAGAAGAAGTCTGAATACTTATGCATCTACTTAACTATCCTTGGTAATATCCAAATCCCAGTATGCAGCATGGATCCTAGCACATAGAAAATGCTTAATAAATGTCCGTTGCCTGGACGGACGGATGGATGGATGGATGGATGGATGATGGATTGTAGAAAGGAGTGAACAGATGGTTCTACAAAATCAGTGTCTTATACTGGAAAGAGTCCTAGACTGATGGTTAGTGGATCTAGACTCAACACTTATTCCTATACTTAGGATTATTTACTTTCTGTGTGCCATGAACCACTTTATCAGTCATCACGTAAAGCCTATAGACCCATTCTCAGAGTTATGCATTTAAGTTCATAAAAGAATATATACAAAATTATAAAGGAAAGCACTCATGTTGGCATACAGTTATCAGAATATATTCTTTAAATGTTCACTGATCCCAGGGTAAAGGAGAATCCCCTACTCTAGTAGAATTTAAGGCCATGAAAGACCAGAAATGTTTCATTTTTTGTCTTTTAATTCCTGACATCTAGTAGGGTACCTGATATACAATGTGACTGATTATTCAGTAATTTTTTTGGCCATGTCTGACTCCCTCTTGTTTTCTCAGGAGAAATATTGGGGTTACTTGTCATTTCCTTTTCCAGTTCAGTTTACAGATGAGGAAACTAAGGCAAATAGGGTTAAGTGACTTGTTTAGGGTCTCATACCTAGGAAATGCCTGAGGCCAGATTTGAACTCAGAAAGGTGATTCTTCCTTACTTAAACCCCAGCACTCTATTCACTGTCACCTAACTTCCCCAGGCATATGATAATGCCCAATAAATGCTTCTTTCTTTGTTGAAATCTGGTCAAATCAATTACCCTCTCAGAGCTTCAGCTTACTCATCTGTATAATGGGTATCATGATATTTGAACTGCTTACCTCATAGGTTGTGATGAGAAAAGTTTCACAAATATCTAAATGTTAGATAATATTATTATCTTGAACTTGAGATGAATATGCCCTTCAGTCCTGCTTCTCCTTTTGGTTAACTATATCAGTTGTGCCCAAGGGACATGATGGGAAATTGGCTTCACTTTCTTCTTCCAGTCTCTAGGCTCATCCATTCAATTCCTTGATCACTGGCACTTAAAACCAGGTCAGCCCTAACTTGTTCTCTTTGATAAGCAGCTCTAATGTTCTTCCAAATATTCATCCATGAAATGGTCCAAGTTGGTGAGATAGCCCTCCTAGGCAGGGATTGTTCTAACCCACCATGATCATTGCCATGAATCCTGGGTAGAGGGAAAAGGGATGGACCTTTCAGGAATACCTAGGCTCTACAATGGTTGTATCTCTTTTTCCAAACCCATCTTTTTAAGAAAGATAAAATATTCTTTATTTCAAATCCCAGGATCTGGGTTCAAATATATATTTTGCCATTTAATATTTATTATCTGACCTCTTTTGTCTCAGTTTCTTCCTATGTAAAATGAAGTGGATCTAGGTGAATGCTAACTTCTAAATCTGTAAATTGAATTTAAAAAATGCACAATTTTATATTTGGAGAGAGAGAGAAACAGAGGAAAGCATCATGGGAAGAGGGACTTCCAGGCTGACTCAACCAAGGAGAAGCCCATTTCTGACTAACTCCCACAAAGACAAAAAAAAAAAAAGAATAGAGCATGGTGATATCATTCAGGAAACAATCTTTCTGTACTGCCCATTGAAAACCTCAAGGCTGCGGCTTGCGTGGCATCCCTGCTTGTGGGTAACAAAGACAATTCTCAACTGTTCTAGTTAGGGAATGAAGGCTAATTGGAGGGAAAGAAGGTCCGTGGCTGAGAAAATACCAGCCAGGAGGAGGTGGGAAGTGATTAGGATGGAGACTGCCTTCCCTCTCATCCATTCATGATGATATCTCTCAAAGGGAAGTTTCCAGAAGGGGGAGGGAGGCAGAGGGAGGCAGGGCACTCAGTAATAATCTCTCTTGTCCAGAAATCAGCAGATATGTGCCTGGGGTGAAGGACCATCAATTCATCTGTGGAGGGGTGGCTGTGTCAACCCTGGAATGCTTCAAGACTGCAATGAGGTAAAGGGAGTAGGGTGGGATGAGTCACGACAGAGGATAAGTTCATTTAGGGTATAATCACTGGGGAAAGAAATGAGCCATCTAGGAGCCTCCAATTTTCAATGATTAGGGACTAAATTCATTGGACAGAGTGCTGGACCTGGTGTCATGAAGAGCTGAGCCCTATAGAACGTCAGATTTTTCCCAGTGGTGTGAAACTGGGCTAGTTGCTTAACTCCTGTTTGTGTCAGTTTCTTCATCTGCCAAATGGGTATGATAATAGCACCCACCTTCCAGGGATGTTGTGAAGATCAAATAAGATAATTATGAAGCATTTAGCAGAGTGCCTTGCACATAGTAGGTACTATGCCAATATTAGCTTCTATTATTGGTTTCTCTGCTGCTAAAGGACTACTAGCATTAATTTGGCACCCTGGGGCCTCACACAGCCCTGGTCACTTCACTCAAGTTTTGGTTCTGCCAGTAGGTAGGGGCAATGCAGCCTAAATTCTGGACTGCTGCAGCTCATCCCATCCATCATCCACCCCAGAGTGGAGCTGGGGCTGATTGGAGGAAAGACTGGGATAATGGCATCACCCCATGGAGTGTTCTTGGGGGAGAACTGAGGGGAGACTGCCCATTCCTCATCACCGACATCTTTGTCTACTCCCTCCCCTGAGCAGTACCTGGTCCAGTGCCTTCCATGGCTACCTTCTGAAATGAACTGAAAAGTCAAATAGTCAATCGAATGGGAGTCTCTTCACTAAACTGACTTTTTTTTATTGAATTAACCAGATGAAGTAATGGTTGTCTTCTCCTGTCTTTGAGCATCTGTTCAAACTGTCCCCCTGTTTCTAAAACACTTTCTCGTTTTTGCTTCTGGGAATTCATTTATTCCCTCAAAGCTCCCCTTAGGCTCCTCCTCATTGTAAAGTTTTCTAGCATTTCATATGAGAGATCTCGCCACAATTTTTTTCCTAGAGCATGTTGGCTGGATTTTGCTTTTGCCCTATTCAAACTCTGGCTCATACTCACTTGTATGCATTTTACTCACCTCACAAGTGGACAGACTGGAAGACCCTTGATGGCAGGAAGTATTTTAGCTTCTATCGTTGCATCTCCAGAACCCAAGACCAAGTTGAATCAAGACTTCACTACAGTTCACAGAACAATAATAATAATTTGGGTAGTGCTTTACGATTTACACATTGCAGTGGCTAGAGCACTAGGTCTGGCATCAGGAAGACCTAAATTCAAATTCAGTCCAAGACACTTATTAGCTGTGTGACCCTGGGAAAGTTACTTCACCCCATTTTCCTCAGTTTCCTCATTTATAAAATGAACTAGAGAAGGAAATGGCAAACCATTCCAGTATCTTGCTAAGAAAACCCCAAACAGCATTATGAAGTGTTGAACATGGCTGAAAAATGACTGAACAACAACAAATTGCTGATGTAATCTAATTTGATCTTCACAATTCTATGAAGTTTATAGTATTCTCATTTTATAGATGACCAGAAAGGTTAAGTATTTGTCTAGAGCCTTACCAATAAGTGACTAGCTTATCATGTTTAACACAAAATTTGAACTCAGCTCTTCCTGATTCCCAAGCCCATCCCTTTAATTTGCTGTCAAGCTACCTCTAAGAATTGATTCATGGTAACTGTTGGAATTCAAGTGCTAACCAGTGTCCTCTTGGGTTCTTGAGCCCTTCAAAGAGTGTTAGATTTAAAATGGTTGAAGGCCTTAAACTGTAACAGTTAAAAGAGTGATGTTGTAAACTGTAGTGAGTTAAAATGGTGGAAGATATAAATTGTGATAGATATAAGAGAGGGTGAGTAAATTTGACTGCAGAAAATATGTTTCACTACAGTGTCTTGGTTTTTAAATCAAATATAAGGTGGTCGCCAGGGAAATATTCCCAATTATTCAAATACCCAAGTCAACTGGGTTTTATAGAGATTTTTAATTAATACAAATGTGGAATTAAAGAAAAGAGAGAAAGGGAGAAAAAGGAAATAAGTATGAAGGGCCTTAAGCCAACATGGCCTAGACCTGAGTCTTAAGAGAGAGAGATCAGTCAGTCAGTCTTTTAACACTCACCACAAGGTCTGTCTAAGCAAGGATTCTAGTGACACCAGGCCAGCTCCATCTCAGCTGACTTCACCAGAGAGAGTTCCAGCCAGAGTCCTCCTTAAAGAGCCTTCCAGCCAGAGACTGTTCCAAAGGGCCTCTCTCCAGAGCCTCCAGAGGGACAGAGTCCCCTCAGATGAGCTCCAGCAAGACCTCCTTAGAGATTGTCTTCCAAGAGCTTCCCTTCTCTAGAGCCTCTCTCAAGAGATTCTTCCCAAGTGATCCTCATCAGAGATCCTCCAAAAGGATTTTTATCTCAAGAGATTCTACTTTTTCTTATTTAGGGCTTTTTCTCCTATGTCACCTCCCCTAAGTCCTTACATCTACCAATCACTGTAGATGTTTTCCAAAGGACTGCCCATCTGAATTCCTGCTAAGTCAACTAATCTTCTCAGTAAGTCTGAACCATAAAAAATGCTGCTGTGTTGACTAATCTCCTCAGTAAGTCTGAACCAGTGAAAACACAGCTGAGTCAGCTAATCTCATTAAGAGAAAACTTGCAAGACCCTTTTAGGTACCTAGCATCTCATTGTATCAATTCTAAAAAACAGGCATGGCTCAAAGAACGCCTTGCCTTATTATAAGCATGGGTCCAAGTACTTTCATTGTTTAGCAAGGAGTTTTCTCCCCTAAAGCAGTCTTAAGTACAGGTGGAGTAGAGGTCCTCCCATTTCTGATCCTGGTGAGTTCTCACATCAAAATGGGGAATGTTTCCCAGTAGGGAATTTGTTCCAATGGAGGATTCCTCAATGTGGAAATTTTTAACATTCACAAGTCTGAGAAATTTCAAGATTTACAAGAGTGACATGGAAAATAATTCACCTTCGTAGAGCATCTCAAGGTTGAAAAATCATTTCCTCACCACCAAAAAACTCATTTTACAGATGAGAAAACTGATACACACATAATTGATTAAGTGACTTGCTTGGGTAACAGACCTTGCAAGTGCTGGATTTCAGGCTAAACTCAGGTCTTCTTACTTGAAGGAGAGGAAAGGTGCCCTAGGACTGAAGAAGGATAATTTTCTCAGTGACAAAAAAGGATCAGAGGGTAGAACCTTCAAATATAGATCAGTGCACTTTATGTTCCTGGAAAAAAATTTAGAATATATTATTAAAAAAAAATCTTACCTTCCATTGTAGAGTTAATAATGTATATTGGTTACAAGGTTGAAGAATGGTAAGTGTTAGGCAATGGTGGTTAAGTGGCGTGCCCAGGGTCACACAGCTAAGAAGTGTCTGAGGCCACATTTGAACCCAGAAACTCCCGTCTCTGAGCCTGGCTCTCAATTCACTGAGCCACCTATCTGCCCCAAGAAGATTTTATTAGAAGGATGACTTGTAGGTAATTAGAAAGGAAGGTTGAAGTTAAAATCTATAAAAGAACATGTCTTTATTAAGAGAAGTTATGTCATATGGATCTCATTTCCTCATTATTTCATAGGATTACCAAGATTATAAATCAGAAAAAATAAATACATGGTCACTGAAATTTATACAATGTTTTAATATTTATAGAATAACCTAATATTATATTATCATATGATACAATATATCATAATATAAAAAGTACATCAATAAATTACATACATATCTTATTTCATTGATACTTCACAAGACATACACTAGTCCCATTTTACAGATGACTTTGCTTGCCTCGGTTTACTTATTTCTAAAATGAGCTAGAGAAGGAAATAGCAAACCCCTGTAGTACCTTTGCCAAATAGAATCACAAAGAATTGGACATGATTGAAAAGACTGAATAATACAGATGAAAAAATTGATCTTTAGAGAAATGAAGTGAATTACCCAAGACCATGCAGCTAGTTCATGTCAAAGGAAGGGACTGAGATCGTGGTCTTCCTGGGTCCAGAACTAGTATTCTGCTTAGAATCAGGATCCTGCTGTTCTAATACTATTGATGGAATCTACCTGGGATTTCAGAACAGCACCGGATGTGTTACCATCTGTACCAATGATGAGGGCACCCACATTCATAAGATCATAGATTGAAATACTTGAGAAAGTATCTTACTCTATCCTTGCTAACAATGGCTAGACCTAAAAGAGTGGCCCGTGAATGGTTTGATGTCAGGTTGATGTGGGCTGTAAGGGGCAGTAATAGGAAAGGGACCCTCATATTCTGAAATCATGCATTTCTCCATAGTTAGCGCTAGTTAAACATTGGCTGTAAAAGCTGTAGTTTCAGCATTAATCAAACATGAGTTGTAGGTTGTTCAGTTACCCACCCTGTGCACTGGATCTGTAACATTCTATACTAGGCATCAGCTTTATGTTCTTGGAAATAATTAATTACCTAGAGTTGTCCTCTGAAGTGCGCATCCCTCCTTGCTTTCCACATTCCTACTCTAGAAAGGCAGCAAGACCTCTCCTGCATTGACAAATGATGACAAGGTGGACAATGGAGGAACATAGAACCTGTACTCTGGGGACTCTGGCATTCCAGAGGTAGGAATAGGTGTAAATGGAAAGGGGAGATGGAACACAGGAGAAGAGATGATAGACGGAGAGGGGGAATGTCCAGAGGGATGATGAGAAGGTTTTCAACTGACTCAAGAGGAGTTGGGTCCTGAGCCCTGGAAGGAGGATCCTGAGCTCTGATTGGGGAAATCTCATCTCATCTAATTGCCTGGAGTGTCCCAAATAGACTGCAGTGCCTCTAATTAATCATCTCAAAGGGAGCAGCTAGATGACTCAGTGGATTAAGAATTAGACCCAGAGATAGGAGGTCCTGGGTTTAAATCTGACCTCAGATGCTTCCTAGCTTTGTGACCCTGGGCAAGTCACTTAACCCTCATTGCCTAGCCTTTACCACTCTTCTGTCTTGGAATTAATAATACATAGTGTTGATCCCAAGATGGAAGGTGAGGGTTTTTTTTTAATCATCTTACAGCTCATCTTGTGAAACTTTGATGGTCAGACAGGACATTTGAGATTGACCCAAGAAGGATTAATCCTAGGAGGGCAGTTTGTGTGTCTGGTCAGAAGAATCATCTATCTTTGTTACCTCTCAAGACTCAAGACTCAAACTTATACTTAGGGATTTAGTTTAAGTTTAATATAGTTTAGGTGAAAAGGAAGAATTGCTTTTGGACTGGTTTTGGCTAGAGGCCACAGCGGAGAACTCAAGACCAGTCTGAATAGATTAGCTTTAGGATCTCCTGAATCCCACTTTCCTAAATCTTTCCCTTACCTGTTCCATTAATAAACCACTATGTTAATTTATATTGAATGTAGTCAGATAAGTTCTTGGAATATATCAAAGATATAGAGAGTGATGGGGAATAGGGAGCCAGTTCTTTTTTTTTTTTTTTAACCCTTACCTTCCGTCTTAGAATCAATACTGTGCACTGGTTCTAAGGCAGAAGAGTGGTAAAGGCTAGGCAATGGGGGTTAAGTGATTTGCCCAGGATCACACAGTTAGGAGGTATCTGAGGTCATATTTGAACCCAGGACCTCCCATCTTTGGGCCTGGCTCTCAATCCACTGAGCCACCCAGCAGCTCCCAGGGAGTCAGTTCTAAGGAACTTTGATTAAGTCAAACAGAAGGTTGCCCGCCATTATTGATTTCCTGACAGGGTCCTTATCAGAAAGGATACCTGGGTGCCAGGCATTTCGCTAAGTCCTGGCAAGTCAACAATTCTTGACCCCTTAGATGTCTCTTATCTGCATACTGGATCCTGTCTTTCTCTATACTCGGTTTTCATCACAGGGACATACCCTTGAGAGCCTCTGGTTAAGAAGGAAGACAACCCTGCTAGGATTCAAACACCATCCAGCCTAGCTAAAAAAAATAACATCAACAATAAGGGTTTTATTTCTCCTCTTACCCAGAAGAATCCCCCAATCTTGCACAGGTTCCTTATTGCCTATGGCAATAAACCCCAAAACATACCTCCACCTGAGTTTGGAAAGGGAGATGCTAAGCTACCAGACCCTAATAAATATGCCAACCCTGATCCACAGGAAATGGAAGCCGCCACTCTATGGCAGAAGCTGCTACTCTGCAATGGATGTTGCCACTCTACAACAGGGCTGTTACTTCAGTATCTTTGCCAAAAAACTTCAATTAGAGTCACAAAGAGAAGGGAAACAACCAAAAAATAACAATACTTTATATCTCAAGTGTCCTGTGTGAGTAGTTAGTCAGTCAATACAAAGGGCTTATTCGTGTGCATGTGCTGAAATCACCTACAGATTTGCACTGATCACAATCCCTTTGTTTGGTAGAGGTTAGTATATTTATAATGCTTTATATTATCAGAATGTTTACCTATGGTCCCCCCAACAGCTCTGCCCCAGTGAAGTTTCCTAATAGTGTTCATCCTGTTTTAAAGTGAGGAAACTGAGGCACAGTATGATTCTTCCCGATTCCTATTTTGATGTAACTTCAGAACATGGTGCAATTTCCTGACTCATGTGCCCATGCTCAGATGTGGGTCATCTTTCCCTTAAAGGCTTTCCTGAGTTCATATGGGAGAAATTAATGGATGTCCTTGCTACCTACTCCTCTCTCTCCTACTATCCCCATCATCACTACTACCTACTCTGTCCTTCACAGGTGAAAGGGCAGAAACTGTTTTCCCCCCTTTGGGGGGTTCTGGAGGAGAAAGCCAGAAGGAGAGCATAGACTAATCTAAGGCTGTTGCTTAGCAACCCATGCCCCATTTTCCCTCTAAAGATTCTGGGCCTCAGATTCCTAGCAATGAGCACATCAGCACCTGACCAAGCATGTGAGAAAGATGAGGAAGCAGAGAAGAGATTTGGTCTTACTCTATCTAATTGGACACAGTGGGCGTCACATCATGGTCTCTAGGGTGGGTGGAAAGAGGGCAAGTCCCTGAGCCTCTGCAGAAGGGAATCCACACCAAGGAGGCAAGGAATGAGATTGGCCTGAGAAAAACAACAAGGACAAGTGTTCCCTTTTTGGTTCTGTAGCCTTAGGAATGCCTGGGCTTAGAAATCAATTTTTCCAGATAACACAGAGTAAGAAGTAAAAAAATTAGTCAAGGTTTAACCCAGTCCATGAGAATTCACCCTAAGGTTGTTTTTCTTTTTCTTTGCTCACAGGAAAACTTTCCACTAGTACCACAGAAGATGGATGCACTCCATTTCTGGAAAGCATCTTAAAAAGAACAGATCAAAACTCAAAAGACCAAGAGCAGAAGACATAATTGTAGTCAGATCCCTCTGACAATGAAAACCATGTTCTGAAGTTACATCATAATAGGAATCTGGAAGAATCATGTTGTGCCTCAGTTTCCTCACTTTAAAAGTTGTTGCCCTCCTTCTAGGTCTGTGTAACACTTCACTTACAGCTTCCAACAGTTTGGATAATAGTGGAAATATGTGAATAAAGCACTTAAAGGGTTCCAAAATGCTTGTCTTACAAAAACCTCTAAAAGTAGGTAGTGCAAGTACGCTTATACCCATTTTACAGAAATGATAACAGAGAGGCTGAATGATTTTCCCATGTTCCAAAGCTACTGACTGCCAGAACCAGGATTCAGACACAGATCACTGAATTATAAATCCAGTTTTTTTCTGCCACATATTTGGGGCCAGTACTGATTAAAATGGTGATATGGGCAAACTCTATCACTTTCCTCTCCTAAATAGATAAAGCCATAATACTCTCTTCTAGTTTCTGACTTCTCTACAGCTTCCTTCTCTCTACCTCCATTCACACACTCAAATTGTAGCTGTCCCAAACCCCATTCTTTCAGGGACTCAGTCTCTGTTTTTCATGGAAGCAGTGAAATAAGGTGTTAAGCAAGTCCATATTAATGTGTTGCTAAGCAGCATGTATTATGGAAAGAAACCTGGCCTTGTAATCAGATGATCTGGGCTTAAATCCTAGCTTTGCCAATTATTGGCCATATGTCCTTGCCTTTGAGTCTGAATGCAGGCCAAAATATACTGCATATGATTTTCTTCTTTTTTGTTTAATATATCTTCCACAAAATGCCTAATATGAAAAAACGTTTGACATGATTGCACACGTAAAATCTATATCAGAATCCAGAGGCACAGTGGATAAAGCACCAAACCTGGAGTCAGGAAAAGTGAGATTCAAATTTGGCTTTAGACACTTTCTAGCTGTGTGACTCTGAATAAATCATTTATCCCCATTTGCCTAGCCTTTGTATATTAGAGCTGTTAGTAGGACAGAAGGTAAAATGTTTAAAAAATAAAATCAAATCTATACCCAATTGTTTATAAATTTAAGGAGGGGGAAGATGAGTTAGGGCAGGAGAGAAGAAAAGAATTTTGAACTCAACATTTTAAAATAATTTTTAACATTGTTTTTACATGAAATTGGGGGAAAAGAAAATATTATTTTAAAAAATATAGAAACTAGCACTGGGAGTTAGGGATGCTGAGTCCTTGATTTGACTCTGTCATGAATTGATTAGATTATCTCTGTGCCTCAGTTTAATAATCTACAAAATGAGAATAAGGACATTTACACTCCTGGGATGTTGTGAAGTTCAAATGAGACTAGGCACATAAGGGAACCACATAGAGGAGTCATCATCATTATGTTTAGTATTGTTATTATCTTGTCATCTCATTTGATGGAGTTCAGCCACAAAGAATCCTAAGACAAGTTACCATCCTGTGTCTTTTATGATTAGTGCTTCTATTGCTCTTACTATTATTATTTTAAAAGATTTGTCCTCTCTCCTCTCCCAGAAAGCTTATCCTTTGTTGTTTTTTCCCCCCTTCCCATTAGTCCTCTGGAACCAATGTTTTAATCCAAGAGGTGATTTTAATGGTGGGAATTGTAAAAATAATAATGGCGAGAGACTCCCTCCAACTTTCTTCAATAGAATTATTGACTGTGCAGAAAAATGGATTGTGTTGAATATTTTAACAGATGAAAATGTAAATCACATTCTCAGGCAGTTTGTGAAAAATGCATGCCCTGTGGTCCAAAATTATTTTCAGAGTAGCTGTCCAAATTGGTTTGATATGGATCTTGACGAAATTCGGAGAATTGCTAACTATGTTTTCCAAGATGAGAAAGATAGGCAATCAGAAGAGAAAACCAATATAATTGATAACTTTGAAATTGACATGCTCTCTCAGCTCTGCTTCAAACTCCGATTCTTTCTCAAGCCAGCCACTCTACTTCTTAGCTCTAAACTAATAAAACAATACTTATTTTCTAATATCATCCTTATAGAATTTAAGGCATTATGGTCAGTCAATGAAAATGTTGTTTGAGGGTTATGGGGCTGTCCTATAAATGACCCTATAATGAGTCCTGGCTGGTTCTGGAGACATTATTCTTATAGAAAGGGCAAAACAGGATTCCCTTTCACATTCCCAGATTCTGTCCAATTTTATTGACTCTCCCTTTAGTCTAGATCTAACTTTGACACCATCTCCTACCTCTTACCAAAAGGAATATCTCAGAGTCAAGTCTACAGCCTCACCACGTCTAACTTTTTGATGAAGCAGCATGGCACAATGGAAAGAATTATGAATTTAGAATCTGGATATTCTGAGAATGAATAATGGCTGGACACTTATGACCTGTGTGGCTCTGGGAGGGTCCTAAAAGTAGCTAAATCAGTTGGTTGAAACTATAGCTAATTTTAACAGGAATATTCTGGTTGTAAACTCTGGGGCTCAGCAAACACAGTGAGGTTCCTAATCCTGACCTCGGCGATTTCTTGTGGATTCTGCATTGTTTGCTCTATTCCCATCCCCAAAGTTTATTGATACCTTCCTCCACAGTTGTTACTGTCTGTGGAATTTCACTGCCAACTCCTAATTGCTTCTGACAGCCTTTAGAGTTCATTCTATGGAGTTATTTTTCTTTGTTTGTGGGAGTTGTTAGGAAGTTAAAGTTTCACACTCTACTATACCATCTTTCCATAATGCATCTCTAAGTACCCCCTTCTTAACTTTTCTTTCTTAAATCACTTAATTTCTTATCTTTTCCTCATCTATAAAATGAAGGAGTCAGACTAGCTAGTATCTCTAAGGTCCCTTCCAAATTTATTCTCTTTCCAAATTGATTCAATATATTTCATTCAACAAAGCCTATAGTATATGAAAAGGACTCTGCAAAGATGCTGGAGATACAAAGACAAAAATGAAGTTGTTCCTGCCCTCAGGGGGCTTGCAATCTACTGAAAGGACAGTGTGCATTCCCAAATAGATAAGAACAAAAAATAAATTGCTAATACCCTGAAAGACCAGGATAAGTCTCTCATAGGAGGTTAGCTTTGCTTTGATGGAATCTAAGTATTCTACCAGGTACAGGTGATAAGAGAAATAAGGTAAAACTTGTGCAAAGTACAGATCCAGGAGAGGGAATATTATATAAAGGAAAGAATTAGCAAATAAGTTTACCTAGAATAGAGAGAATGCAAATGCTATGAAATAAGCTGTTTGGGAGCCTGACTGTAGATGGCTTTAAATATCAGACTGAGGAAGTTTTACTTTTTATTCTAAAGGCAATAGGGACTCATTGAAAGTTTTGAGCTATAGAAACAACATGGATAGATTTGTGTTTTAGGAATGCCAATTCATTATCTATGTATAGAATGGATCATAGAGGTGAAAGAAGAAAAGATACTAATTATAAGACTATTGTAATAGATCAAATTAGAGGTGAAAACATTCCAATCTAGGGTAGAGACGTAGTGATTGGAGAGAAGGAAATGGATGTGAGAGATGTTATGGAAATTAGTTAGTGAAATTTGTCAGTCATTAGGCTCCCAGGGCTAAAGATGAGGGAAGGATCAAGAGGATTCCCAACATTGCAAAACCGGTTAGTGGGAAACCTGATGCTGCCTGTTCTAGTTCAGAACTACATTCTTTTTAACTTCCTTTCCTGAGGGGCAGAAGGCTATGCAAGGACAGCATAGAGAAGAAGTTACCACATTAGGCAAAAGAAAAGATGCAGATAATCAATTCCCTGATGTTGCAATAAAGTTTGCAAAATATTTTTCCATTCTCGGATTCTTTATAAGTCCTTGTCATGGTTCCATTTTTTGATATGGTCATAGGTTTCTTTAAAAAAATAATGTGTATCATTCCAAGAAGAATTAAAAACACATTTCCACTGAAGGAAGAGAAGAAAAGCCAGCTACTTGTTTGAACATCAAATAGCTACGTAGCAAATATCAGGACATCAGTCATATTGCCCAAATCTGGATAAGCTTTGCTCAAAATAGGAAATGGATTCATTCAAATCCAACTGATCTTTTAAAACAAATAGTAGAGAAAAATATAGACCGTGAGTAAAGTAATGGGGAAAACTATTCAGATTGTTTTTTCACCTTTTCCAGTAAATCCAATCTGGAGTTGTAGGCCTTACACTAGGGCAGACCTGAGGAATTCTATACACTTATAATTAAGAATATTCCAGATTGGAATGACCCATTCCTATTCATGGATTCACTTCCTATAGGTTGATCATCTATTTAATGCTATATACTGTCAGTCATTTAACAATTATGAAGTTCCTACTATATTATATATATTATATATATATATATCCTACTATATATATATACTATATATATATACTATATATATTCCAAGCACTGTAGGAAATATACAGATTAAATTAGTTTCAACAAATATTTAATAAATACATACTATGTATATGTATAAGACACTTGTTTAGGAACTAGCGATACAAAGACCAAGTCAGCAAACAGCCCCTCTCCTGAAGGAAATTACATTATGCTGAGGGGACATATCATTCATCTGTTAATAAGTGACCCTATGTTGTTTCACCAAATGTTTAATGTCTTTTAAGTCATAATAATAATAATAATTGCTAATTATTTGGTTTTTTAAAGTTTACAAAGTATTTTAAGAAATAAAATCTCATTTGATCCTTGCCACCTGGAAAATAGGTACTATTAGTATATTCATTTTACAGATGAGGAAACTGAGGCAAGCAGCGCTTAAGTGACTTGCCCATGATTACTCAAGTAATGTGTCAGATCTTCCTGACTATGGGACCAATGCTCTATCCAGTGAGCTGCCCCATAGTATTCACTATATGCTAAACACTGTGTAGGAATGGGATATACAGAGACAAAACCAAATAGTCAGTGCCCTCAGTTATCTTGCATTCTAGGGGATGCAGGTGGGGGAACAAGAGCTTGTAGGGTCATAGATGAAGAGCCAGAAGAATCCTCAGAAGTCATATACGACAACATGGATGAGGACACCGGTCTGGAGAAATGAAAGAATTTACTTGTTCTCATTGAAGTGCTCTCTCCAGATTCCACGTCCATTTCCATAGCTCTTTGCTTGTCAAGAGGAAGAAGGTAGAACAATGAAAGAAGAGTTGCAATCTTGGAGCCAGGAGTGGCTCCTCAGAGAGTGGAGGTAAATCAGCCATTGATACTGGATTCACCCAGGCTCTACTAGGGGCTTAGATACTGGGAGGTCCCCCATCTCTCTACCTTAGAATATCTTGAATGGCTGAGCTGATGTCACCTTTTCTGGAGATTTGACCTCTTTTATTTTAACACTGTCTTCTCATTATTGCCCCAGTGGATCAGCTGGGTCTGACTCTCTGTGACTCCTTTAGGTTTTTTCTTGGCAAAGATACTGGATTGATTTGCCATTTCCTTCTCCAGCTCCTTTTATAGATGAGAAAACTGAGGCAAAAGGGTTAAGTGACTTGCCCAGGATCACACAGCTAATGAGTATCTGAGACTGTATTTGAACTCAGGTCCTCCTGACTCCAAGTTTGGGGTTCTACCATTGCACCACCCAGCTGTCCTTTAGGGATATGCAAAGCAAGCCTCCCCCATCTTTTACAGGAGAGCCCTGAAAATTTTTGCAGACAGTGTTTTACTTGAGATCATATTTTACCCAAGTTTTCTTTTCTCCAAATTTCACATTATGAGCTCCTTCAATCCACCTTTGGAGAACATGGTTCTCCTCACCAACATGGTTGCCTCCCTCTGGATCCTCTCCAGGCAATTAATATCCTTTGCCCAATGCAATACCTTACAAATGAACAAACTTTGGTACTGATTAACTTATTAGCCCCTTTAATGGAAAGTGGGCAATAGCACCTACCTCCCTGGATAGCACCAAGTGCTAAACACTTTGACAATATTATCTCATCTGATCCTCATAACAAAACTGGGGGGAGGGGGGGTAGTTGTCATTACCAGCTCCATTAAAAAACTGAGTCAATTGGAGGTTAAGTGAATTGCCCAAAGTCACATAACTAATAAGGTTCTGATGCTAGATTTGAATTCAGGTCTTCTTGATTCCAGAATCAGCACTCATACTAGCTGTTTATTGGGCAGTAAGTGGTTTAACTGGTGGTGCAATGTATAGAATGCTGGGCTTGGAGTCAGAAAGACCTGAGTTCAAATGTGGTTTCAGACACTTCCTAGCTATGTGACTCAGGGCAAAACACTTAACCTTGTTTGCCTCAGTTTCCTCATCTGTTCAATGAACTAGAAAGGGACATGGCAAATTAGACCAGTATCTTTGCCAAGATAACCCCCAAAGTTTTGGATTTATATTAGTATTCTCTTACAACAACAAACAATATGGAAATATATTCTGTATAATAATATAATAATAATTTCAAATAATGTTTGCAATAATAATAATAATAATAATAGATGCTGAATTTAGAGTGGGAGGACCTGGGTTTGAATCTAGCTATGCCATTTAATATCTGTTTGATTCTGGGGAAATTATTTAAATTTGTGACTTAAGAGACACTAAACATTTGGTGAAACAACACAGGGCCACTTATTGATAGACAAATGATGTGTATAATAAAAATGTTTTGATAATATATGTATAATCCAGATCAAATTGCTTATCATCTCTGGGAGGAGAGAGAAGGAAGGGAGGGAGATAATTTGGATCTTAGAACTTCAGAAAATGAATGTGGAAAATTGTTACTATCCATAATTGTTAAAATATCTCCCTCTTTATGAGCCCAGCACAAAAGGACAATTCTGACTCACAACAGTGAGCCAACTAACTCATCCCTAATTAATCCACTATAACTTCAGCCTATTCATTCACAATTAATAAGATACAATTAAAGCCTCAAACAAAGGTTGACCACCTTGTGTAGAGAGTATCAAAGCATTCTTTCAGAGCAGTTCACTTCCTCCAAAAGTCTCTGAGAAATAGTGTTAGAACTGGATGGGACCATAGTCATCATCGAATCTGATTCTTTCATTTTTTTTTAATAGTCAGAGTACTTTAATTACTATAGGTAGGTAGGTGGCACAGTGGATAGAGCATTAGATGTAGAATAAGGAAGACTCATTTTCATGAGTTCAGATTTGAGCTTGGACCCTACTAGCAATATGACTCTGGGCAAGTCACTTAACCCTTCTTGCCGCAGTTTCCTTATTTGTAAAATGAGTTGGAGAAGAAAATGGCAAACCATTCCAGAGTCTTTGCCAAAAAAATCCAAAATGAGGTCATGAAGAGTCAGACACATCCGAAAAATGTCTGAATAACAGCAAACTAGAGTATAGTACTAGAGGTATAGCTAGCTATACTTTATACATAGAGGCAGTCACTTGCCCATAGGCCTACAGCTAGTTTATGACATCACTATTTTTCCATTTTCCCCTCATCTACCAATGATAATGTTGGATTTGAGACGCAGCATGATACTCTGGGATGGATGCTGAATTTGGAGTTAGAGGACCTGCGTTTGAATCTAGCTATGACTCTTAATATCTGTTTGATTCTGGGAAAATTATTTAAATTCTTGGATCTCAGTTTTTTCAACTAAAAAATAAAGGTGTTGGACTAAATCGATGGTATCAAAAGTGAAGACTGAGTGAGGTCTCTTGCAGATCTGAGGTATCATCTTTAGGTATTCTGTGGCCTGACTCCAAGGAATGAGTATAATCATTCAGATGAATGGGAAGACAAGTTACATCCCACTCTTGTTTCTAGAGACAATGATGGCGCCCAGTTCCATATTGACCTTTATCCCAAAAGTTTCCCTGTTTTGCCCTCCTCCTTCTGCTATGTAACATCCCCCATTGCCAAGTCATAGTCCAATAAAAGAAAATAATCATTAAAAGAAGGTGAAAAGGAGTCAGGGGAAGGTATTCACTTGGAAATATGGTCAAGAAAGAAATATGGCATCCAAACCTCAGCCCAGAGAACATTGGACCCTTAGGGAAGTCATAGCCTAAACTAATTGCTACCTTCAGCCCCTGCTGCAGAGAGCATTGGAGAAATTCTGCCCCCACCCCTAAATAATCATCCTATAGCTCCTCCAGGTGACTATAAAAGGGTGGCATTTGGGAGCTAAGGACAATAAGTAAGAAGCCCACTTCCTGCCTTTTCATGTCAGAGTAAGTCACCCAAAATTGAGGACATAGACGGAGAGTGATTTAAAGCACAGATATGATGACATAACCTTTACCCCAAACCTCCTCATATTCCATACCTTTCTATCACCAAAGTTCTTACAAGTCAAGTCATTTCAACAAGTATATATTAAGGGCTACTCTAAGCTTCAAAATCATCTTGGACTTGTCACTTTCCTTTACCACATGTCCATATTTCAAATTGAATGAAATAGCTCATCGGTTTTGTATTTCTTTCATTTCTATTCTCTTCTTTCTATTTACGCTGCTATAGCTTTCTCCTATCTTATCCCGTAGTTCAAGTACTTATTTCTTAGTTGGACTATTTTTAATATCCACCTAATTTATCTCCATTTCAAACTTCTCCTTTTCTAACCCATCCACTTCCACAAAGTGACCAAAGTGATTGATTCTCCTAAAGCAAAAATATTATTCTTCATTCCCTTACTCAATATAACTCAAGGGGTTCCCTATTCACTAGAGGATAAAATATTATTTCATCTTTATCTCATATTTTTATACATCCATTTTACATGTAACAACTGGTATAATGTACAGAGTGATTAGTACATATACTCATGCTATTTAAATAGATGGATGATTTGAAGGGGCTTCAGGTCAGGAAGATCTGAGTTCAAATCTTGTGTCAGATGTTTACCCACAATGTGATTACTTTGAACAATTAATTTAACTTCTCTTTACTTCAGTTGCCTTGGTTTTCTCATCTGTAAAATGACGATAATAATAGCAGTTACGTGACGGAGATAACATTTATAAAGTGTTCTGAAAATCCTGAAGAATTATATGAATACTAGTAATTATTATGTACATACTGAGGATGTATACTATTTTGTTTTACTAGTACAGGTACACAACCGAAACAATTTGTAGACAAGATGAGCTTTCATGAAGCTGTCACTCTAAGACCCTTTGATCCTCTGAAATACTCTGAAAGGTGCTCTTTCCACTTGAAACCTTGCTTGTTTACCTGGAAAGAGGCTAACGCTCGTTGTACACAAGCAGCATATTCATCAAGGATGGGAACATTGGAATTGTTAGGCATCAGATACTTGAACAGTTTGGTGGGGAGCTCTCTAGATGACACAGGCAAAAACAAGGAAATGATAAATAGACTTGAATTAATCATCTTCTGTGGCAACAAGCAAATCCTCTAGTCATAAATTGTCTAGTACAGATGGACCCAAAGCCAATAAATGACCATTTACAAGTAAATGTTTATTCCTCTATGCCAATGTACAGAAATAAAATATCCATCAATGACATAAAAGGTTAAATGGAATGCTCTAAGTGGCCAGGACAAAGAAATTAATTGCTCAATTACATTTTTATGCACGTCTAATGATGTGAGGAGGAAATGGGCCTGAATCTCAGGCAAATCTAGATGACCAATGTAAAGAAGAGAGAGAGAGGACAATTCGTTGATTAATTAAAGGTGTCCTGGATAGCTAACCCAAATAATTCAAATCTGCTCATTTATTTGAGTTAGATTATAGGGCCAAATTTGAACTTTAGATAGGAGAGCTGCTTGCAAAATATTTCCAAGTCAGTAGTTGATATATTAGAACTTGTTTTGACTTGCATTCTTTATCAGACAATCTCAGTGTCACCTTTGCTACCTTTCTGATGATTCAGAGTATATCCACCCGTCAAGGCAAAGCTGAAGTTACAAATCTTAGAGTCCAGAAGGCCTTTAGATGTCATCCTGTCCAATCCTGGACTTAAACTAGAATCACCTCCACAGAATTCCCAACAAGTGGTTATCCAACTTTTACTTTTAGATTTCTCCTGTGAATGGGAAGTCCATTGCTTTCTAGGGCAAACCATTCTTCTTTTGGAATTTTCTAAATATTAGGAAGTTTTTCCTTACATGAAGCAGAAAACTTCCCCTTTGCAACTTCTGCCCATCACTCCCAATTCTGTTCTTTGGGGACAATGGAATTAATGTAATCTACCTTCAAAAGAACTTACTTTTACATATTTGAAGATAACTACTATATCATACACTAAATTTCATTTCTTCAAAGCCAGACACGCCAAGGTCCTGCAATTGCTTCCAGATGGGATGGTCTTCAGTCCCCTGACCATTATGGTCACCTTCTTCTATACTTGCTTATTTTTCCAATCTCCTCCCTGTTAGAAGGAAAGGAGAGAAATGGGTACAAGCAGGCAAGTGAAAGGATTTTGCATAAAGATCAGTGTGCTGGACCCTCATGCCATGGAATGATATATAGACTATGTTCTAGAATGTGGGGGAAATAGAAAAAGGGAACACAAAGAGGTGTCTGGGGCTTTTTGGTTTCCTGTTTCTGGAAGAACCTGAAGCTCAAACTTCCTCCTGCTTGGGATCTCCATCAAGTCAAGGAGGGGGTTTGTTTCCTGTCCCCTTGAAACCAAAACCACCAGCTCTGGTATCCTGAGTGAAAACACCTGTCACACCTTGCCATCTACTCATGTTCCAGCCTCTGGAGAGAGAGTTTCCAGATTGTTAAATTTTATGGTTGGACTGAATATTTAATTGGTCACCAGAGAATTAATTTTTAAATTCCAAAATGAATTACTAAAGTAAAATGGAATTTATGGTAGTTTATTTTACAATAAAGGGAGGATATTAAGGAAGAGTAAAAAGGAGAGACACAGAGACACACAGAGAGAGAGAGAGACAGATACAGAGGGCAAGGAAGGAAGTTATCCTTTACACTCACCATGTTGTCAGTTCAATCAGCAGATTCTTTTATCAGTCTCAACTCCAGCAGGCTCTACTCCAATTGTATCTCTTTCAAACTCCCAGAAGACCAACCACCAACAACTCCCAGAAGACCAACCCTCAAAAACCAGCCTTCTTCAGGACCTTGTCTCTTTTTTTTTTAAAGACCTTTTTCTTGTATCACTTCCCCTAATTCCATATCTACCAATTGCAACAGACTCTCTGCTCTAGAACTGCCCAGAAGGCAGTTAGTTGATTCTAATTCGTTACCCACTATCCCACAGGTGGGTCACAGACCTCCCACTTCATGATTAAGTGGGATATTTACATCTTTGGTGATTAGATGAAACACGGGCAGATCTTCCCACTCAACTTTAAGTACTGTGCTTACATTTTTGGGGATTAAATCAACAAATAGACAGGGAATTATAATTTAATCTTCACAATCAAGGAAGAGCTAAGTACCTTCATTGTTACAATCAGAGGAGAGTCAAATTCAGTCTTCACAAGCTGCCCTGAGCTCTGTGTACAGACAGCCATTGAAGGAAGACCAGAAAGGCCAATGGCCATCTTGGGCCTAACTGGCCAGAGTTGATCCTTGGAATAAAGGATCAGACTACGAGTCTAAAGAACTATATAAACCTTGCCAATCCTTATTTTGGAGGATTTTTAGTCAGGTAGTAAGATATCTGGGAAAATTATAGACAGGCAGAGTAGAGGATGAGGCAGCTTGTAAGGGGTAGAAATGTGAAGGGTTTTTATAAAAGGTTGGACTGAGTTATTCAAGAGTACGGTCACCAGGAATTTAATTAATTCCAAAGAGGTTTATTTAACAATTTACTTATAAAATATAGAAGAGTATATGTAAGAAAATCAGAGAGACAATAGGGTAAGATATCTAGTCTGTATACACTAAGTATTTTGCTCCAACTCTGGCTCAACCCTGGCAGGGCTAGTTAGTTCCTAGCCAGAGGGGCAACTTGGGGATACAGGGAGCCTCTCTAAAGAGGGTTGGTCTCTCCTGAGGTTAGTCCCTTCAGAAAATCCAGGAAAGGAGTCAGCCTTTTTCATTCACCCCACGTGGTAGTTTTAAGGAAAGTCAAAGCAATCCAAAATCCTCCGTCAGAGCTCCTCCAAAGTCAAATTGAAGAGGAAAGATGGAAAGGCCCCTTCACAGGGAGTTCTTGGCATTTTTAAAGATCATTCCTTTTCATCACTTCCTGTGACTTTCTTCCATTTTACCTGTACCAATTCAGTTGATTCCAGTTTGTCACCCACTAATGCACATGTAGGTCACAGACCTCCCCCACTCAACTGTAAGTGGGGTATATACATGCTTTTGGTGATTAAATCCAAAAGTGGGCAGGGGAGAGTTAATTTAATCTTCACAAGCTGGAATAAACTTTACAGGGACCTTAGAAAGGGGAGAGGTTTTAGCTGGAAGATTTTCAATTAGGGCATCCTAATCCTAATCCTCCCATCCACCTTCTTCTGTGATTCAAATAAAACCCCGTCTTTGTTTTTTAAGCTGGTCTAAAGTCAAATAAGCACCCTAGGCCCTTGGGAAGGCCTGTTGGGCCTATTTTCACTGTGGGATATCAAATAAACATCAAACCTTGACATCTCACTTCTACCAAAATACCATCCAGACTATATTCATTATTTCAACCCCCAAACATGATGCTCAGTGTGAAGACTGGATTTAGCTATCTCCTGATTGCAACAATGAAGGTAATTAGCTCTTCCTTTATTGGGAAGATAAAATTGTAATCCCTGGTGTATTTTTAGATTTTAATCCCCAAAGTGTTAACTCAGTATTTAAAGTAGATCTACACATTTTAACTACAGAAAGGTGTTAACTAACCAAAAAACGTGTTAACTAACTACAAAGGGTATGACACCCATTTCATACATTGAGTGGGCAGGCTTAGAGAGGAGCATCTGCTGTGATTTATAGATGTAGAATTTAGGGGAGGTGACACAAGAGAAAAAGATCTTTGAATAGAGGAAATAGAGGCACACAAGATGAATCAAGAGATCTTCAATCCCTCGGAGTTGGACTGGAAGACAGACACTTGAGGAGAGACTGGAAGACAGACACTCAGACTTGGGGTGAAGACACTTGGCTGTGGAACTGGACCGCTGGAGGAGCTCGTGCAGGAGACCTCAGACTGCTTTCCTTTTAGATAATCACTATGGTGAGTGAAAGGCTGACTTAGTTTCCTTGCCTTTATGGAGGTATGAACTTCTGAGAAAGGCCCATCATCTCGACACTCCTTTCCCCTGGCTGGGACTTAGAATTTCTACCTGGCTATGAGGAAGCCAGAGCTCTATCTGCCTCTCTCTTTCCCCTTTTCTCTCTTCCTTAATATCTTCCCTCTATTGTAAAAATAAACTATCATAAATTCCATTCTACTTTAGTAATTCATTTTGGGATTTAGAAATTAAGTCCCTGGCGACCACCAATTAATATATTCAAGTCCAACCACAATAAATTTACTAATTAAATATTAAGTTCAACCATAAATAAATTTAATATCAGATATGGATACAATGCTGCAGATATGCTCTGATGAGATCAGCATTCAATGACAATACATTATAATTGCCCATCTCTGATTATAATGAAATATTATTGTAGTATAAAAATGATGAGCATGAGAATTTCAGGAAAACCTGGAAAGATTTCCATGAACTGATACAGAGTGAAATGAGCAGAACCAGGAAAACATTGTATACAGCAACAATATTACATAATGAACAATTATGAATGACTTAGTTAATCTCAGCAATACAATGAACCCCAAAATAATTTCAAAGACCATATGATAAAAATGTTATACATAGCAAGAGAAAGAATTGATGGAGTTGGAATGCAGCTCATCCTTCACTTTATTTTCTTTGTTTTTTTTTAAATGGTGTTCTTCCACATAATTAATGTGGAAATATGTTTTGTAAGATATCATATGTATAACCAATAGAAAATTGCCTTATCAGGGAGGAAGGTGAGGGAGGCTGGAGAGAGAAAATGTGCAACTCAAAATATTAGAAAAACCAATGCCCAAGATTATGCTTACTGGCAATTGAGGAAGAAAACAAACATTTCTGAAAAAAAGTTAAAAAAAAGTAAAAATGTAATATTAAGGGACCTCAAATAGATGGGAATAATGATGTTTCTATGACCTACCTGACATGATTTTGGGGGGAAAGTACTTTGCAAACATTAAAGCACTTTATAAATATGAAATATTATTAACATGATAAATAATTAAGTAAAATGAAATATATAATTGAAATAATTATGGAAATAATGGAAAGGTACTGCCAGCTCATTTTGATACTCTTCATTCCTTTCATTTTGTAGTTCTATACCATTTTTCTTCTTTTATGTCTAAAATAGTAAGGCTATAACAATAATATTAAGAAAACTGTGTGATATTTTTAACAACAATAATAAATAACATTTATTTAGCACTTCATTTAAAAAAAAAGGAAATTTCCATCTTGTCTAGAAAAGGTCTCAGTACTTTAAGGGAGACTTGGTGGCTGTCATGTCACACTGCTCACTCTAATTAATCTTGTGCTTCACAAAGTCTTTCCTGAGTATTCTAGTCCCCTCTAATTTTTCCCTTCCCTGAGTTCTAAAAGCACTTAAAATGAATGCTAACTTCTTTCTTTCTTTGTCTCTTTCTCTCTCTCCCCACTCTTTGAACTTCTTTTTTCCACTATTACCCAGCAGTGTTCTCACTCTAGAAGATTACTCTACCCTATTAGTCTTCTAATGACATAGAAGATTGCTCTCCTTCTGCAGCCCTTTTTTGGTCATTTTTTCCCTAGAACTGCCATTTTAAGGAAAGTGCCCAATGTAGCATTTCTTTAGGCTCTGATTCTAATTTTCTGGACTTTATTTTATCTACTCTACTCTCAAGCCAGTACCATCTTCCCTTCTTTCTCTCTCCACCATTTCAACTTCTCTTTATGTATTGTCTTCCTCCATTAGAATGTAAGCTTCATGAAAGCAGACTGTATTTTTTGTTTGTATTCCCAGCACTTAAAGCAGTGTCAGACACATAATAAGTGCTTGAAAGCTTGATGAATAACTGATTATTTAAAATTTCTATCGAAATTATCACTTTGTGTCACACATTTTTCTTGTTGCTCTAAGGAAATTTATCTTCTCTTCCCAATTCTCCTAAAAGAAAAGCCCAAGGCATCAGGAAGAGAATATTATATTCCTTTCTACACTTCAGAAGGCCAGTTTGACTGGACCAGAGGGTTCAATAAAGAGAGTAATATATAATAACATTGGAAACGTGGGTGGTTGTCAGGTTGTGAAGTATTTTAAAAGAGAAAAACAGCTTATATTTTAATCTTAGAGAATGTAGCATTTGAGTTTCAATCAATAAAGAATATAATCCCATTTCTCCAAGAATAACATTGTTTATTAATGGGGGAAGGCAATTCCCATTAACAATGAATAGATCATTATTCCTAGTTTCCTTCTACCCAAAAATAGGGTAAATGATTTTTGCTTAAAGGGAGTTATGTTCTCTTTCTGATTGGCCTGATAGTTCAACCTTTGGATCTCCCTGACAGTCCACATTGGTGGATATTTCAAAAGAGAAGGTGGACTTATACACCTCAACTTCTACCTCATTACTTCAGTACATATCTTTGAATAATCCTGGAAGATGCCAGCCCTCCAGCCACCTAACTTTCAAAATGGATCAAAGTTTATCATGGCTGATCAGTCCTGTTTAAAATCCTTTCATCCTTTTATTTTCTTAACAAAAGAAGGAACATCCTAACCCAGTTTGATAACCTTGGAGAGAGGGGAACTTGGAACTAGCCTCAAGTGTGGCAGGAAGCTGTTTCAGTCTGCTTGGAAAGCTGAAGGGGAAAATGATTTTACATGATAACTCAAACCAACGTTAATTTTCCAGAAGGCAATAAGGAGTCAAAAAAGAGAAAGCAATAAGTAGAGTTTATTGAGTGGGAAAGTAATATGGTCAGACTAATATTATAGCATCACATTGGATGAGAGATTAAACAAAGAGACCAACTAGGAGGCAATTGCAATAATGAGAACCTGCATCAGCATGGTAATCCTACAAGTAGAAAGAAGAGAAGAGATACAAAAGACATTGTATGGACAAGACAACAAAATTTGTCAAGTGATTGAATATGTAAGATGAGGAGTGTGGACCTGAGATAAATGGTAGTGTCCTAGATAAAAAATAGGTAAATTCAAAAGGAGGATGATTTTGGAATGAAAGATGAGTTTGTTTTGGGATATATTGTTTTAAATTATAATCATGAGATATCCAGCTTGAAATATACAATAGGCAACAGGAATTGCTGAAGTTCAGGAGAGGAATTATGGCTGGATATGTAGATTTTAGAGTAATCTACACCAAGATTATCATGGAATTTATGGAATCTGATGAGGTTACCAAGTGAGATATTTTAAAGAGAGAATAGCCCCAAACTGAATTGTGGCTTCATTTGTAGCTAAGGATTATAATGTATATGATAAACCAGTGAAGAACACCAGAGTAATTGTCAAACAAATAGGAAAATAACCAAAAAAAATATTAGTTTCATGAAAGCCCAGAAGAGAAAAAGTCTCTAGGAAAAAATGGTTACCAATAGTGGCAAATATTGCGAAGAGTGGAAGAAGGATAAGGACTGAGGAAAGACTTCTAAGTTTGGAACATATGAGATCACCAACAACTTTGGGGTAGCAGTTTCATTTAAGTAGTGAAATTTCAAGCCACATTGTAAAGGATTAAACAGTAAGAAGAGATCATGTGGAGGCAATAGTTGAAGGTCTTTTTAAAGAGTTTAATTGTGAAAGGGGGAGAGATTATTGACTACATACTCCTTGAAGGCAGGAATGGTTTCATTTTGAACTTTGTAGCCCCAGCACCTAGCAGAGTACATGAAATATAGTAAGAATTTAAATGCTTGTTAATTGAATCCACCTCCTTGGGAGTCTATGCAAGAGGCTACATGACCATTTGCCAGGTGTGTTATAGGGAGGCTTGCTTTTTAGGAATGTATTGGGCTAGATGGTCACTGAGGCTCCTTCCAACTCAGAATTTTTGACTTGCTTATAGACACAGAATTAACAGTATGAAAGGCAGGATTCAAACCCAAGTCTTCCTGATGATAGATAGATACATAGACAGACAGACAGACAGACAGACAGACAGGTAGATAGATAGATAGATTGATAGATTGATAGACAGATAGTAAATTACATACATGCATGCATATAGCTGGATAGACAAAGGATTTACAAAATACTATGTTCTAGGTACTATGCTATACACTGGAACAATAAAAAAATATAGTTCCTATCCTTAAGGAGCTTTCATTCTAATGGGTAAAAAACCCAATACATAAAGAGGAGCTAAAAAGCAGAGAGGTGGGAAGGATGATTGCTGGAGGGAAGATGGAGAAATCTGGACAGTGAGTAGTACTGGGAGAATGATCATGCCTCAGGAAATGGTGGTCCAAGCTGTGAGAACTGGTTTCTCATCAATCAGCCTTTTTTTTTTATCTGAAAAATGTGGTGCTGGATTAGAATATCTCTAAGATCCTTCTAACTTTAAAAGTCTGTTCTTCATAAATATAAATAATTGTTATTGGTATATAGTAGTAGTCTCTCGGTAACCAAGGATGACGATTGTCTCTGTGCATTTTCATCTATGATAGATGAGTGTGCACAAAGACACTTGTGCATGAAGGAGATTTAAGTGGAAAAGCCGATGCACAGAGACAGTCCCACTCTCTCTGCGTTGGAAGCCTGGGTCCAGTGGCACGAAAAATCGTTACACCTGGAGACTTCCTCAGCTGTTATTGGTATACTGGCTCCCTATTTCATTGACTGTTCCAAACCTTTCTGTCTCTCCTCAATCTCTCAACCATACCAAGCATCCTCTCACTTATAGCAAATGACAGCCTCCTACTTTACTGAGAAGACTGAAGACACCCTAGTGAGATTCTCATCTCCCTCATCTAGTTCCTAATTCTTAGCATCCTCACTTATTTTCTCCTCCCTTTCTGCTGTCACAGTGAAGACATTCCTATTTTTCACTAAGGCTAATTAATATCTGAGTTTCTACACTAAAATCCCATTCCCTCCAAACTTTTCCTGGACTTTGCTTCATTGATCAATTTATCACTCCTGCATCATCAATCACCCTCTTACTCTTGGTATTTGAAATCTGTCCATTAACATGTTCAATTTTACCTAATATTCAAAAAGTCTTCACTTTATCCTTCTCCACTATCCAGCTATTGTTATGGTACATTTGTTTTGTAGAAAAAGTTCTGATTTAGGACTCAAAAGGCTGGTTCAAATCACGTATTTGAAGGTTACTATCCATATGACATTGGTAAAATAATTCATTACACAGATCTCCCTGGGCCCTTTATCTGAGAAATGAGATTGAAGTAGATAGCCTTCTAGCTCTAGACTTCTAACCCTCTGTTCCCCCTTTTCCTTCATTACTAAACTAAAAAAACATGGCTTCTTTTTTATCATTCCTTGTGTTCCTTACCACTTCTACAGTGTTCAGTACCATTTGTTTAGTAGCTTTTAGAATTCTTCTTCAATGTTCATGTGGTCTGGAGGACACAAGAGCAAAGTGGACATTTGGTTTGCAAACATTTGTACACCTTTATTTTTCCCCTAGGGTGCATTCTTACTGTTGAAGAGGATCTCTTTTTTAGGCACTCCCAAATCAAGTTCAGTTATCTTTGTGGTGATCTACAGAATTTAGAACTTCACTCCTAAAATCACATAGTTACCACCTCATTTTTGTTTCCCCCAGATCTCTTTGCTCTAGTGAAGTCTCTCTTTTAGGACTGTTATGAGGATCATAGGAGATAATGTATATCAAATGCTTTGCAGCCTTAAATTGCTATGTAAATGTGAGCCACAATTATCATTAAGTCTTTGTTTGATCTGTTTCAAATTAAAGAGCTCCCATGCCATATTCATAATATTAATCCCAATTCTAAAAACTCCTTTAAATCAGAGATCCTTAAGTTATCTCCCTCCCTTCTCCTGATTTCAGTGACATATTTCATCTATCTGCCCTCCTGGTTTTTGGACTTTCTCACTTTCCTTTTCTTTTCTCTTTCCTTCATTGAATGTTCATCCTTTTCCTCCCCCCACCCCCAAATATATGTCCTCCAAGGCTCAACCTTTACACTTTCTCTATGTTCTCCCTCATGAATTTAACTACTACCTTCTTGTAAATGACTCCCACTTGACTCCCAAGATCTCCCACCTTGCCCTCTCTTCTGAGCTCTAGCCCTGCATTGGAACAGTTTACAGTAAGTACGCTTTCACTAATCTCCCCCACCAGTAGCTTAAACTCAACATGCGCAAACCCAAATTCTTTGTCTTTCCCCCATTCTGTTCTTCCTTCTGACTGTCATTATTTCTTTCAATGACACTATCATTCACCTAAGTCCACTAAAATCAAAATCTTGCTCTTATCTTTGATTCTTTCCTCTTCCTCTCTTCTCAACTAATTATCTGTCAAGTCTCACTGATTCTACTTCCTTATCTCAGATCCATTCATTCATTTCTATTCTCACCACCATCACCTTGGCATAGGTCATCATTACTAATTGTTTGGACCTTTATATAGCCTCCTAACATCTTCCCATTTCCATTTTCTTCCTTTTCTTTGATTCTTGATCCAATCCATCCTTCATAGTACAGCCAGATTAACATTCTGTGTGCAGAGATCTGGTTGTGCCAGGATTCAAATGAACAATTGTTCATGAACCCATACTATAGTGTACCATGTAAAATTCATTTACTAGAATGTTATAATGTCCATATCATGGCAGCACACCTCTTTTCCAGTCTCATATTTATTTTTCTTTTAATTACTTCTCTCCTGTATGCATTAGTCAGATTAGGCTATTTTCTTTACGCTTATTTACCCCGGTGTTTTTACTCATACTGCTTCCTATCCCTTCCCTCCCCACTTTTGCCTTTTGTATTACTACTTATCCTCTGAAACTCAATTGAAATGCCACCTCCACTAATTTCTTTTTCCCTGATTTCAGAAAATGCAACTTCTTTTTTAAACCTCATTGAGTACTTTGGTTTTCCATTCTCTAAGTGACTTAATGTACTATGTAAGATTATACATTATAGTTATATGTCTTTTTATATCCCCCCCATGATGCTGTAGGTTCCATGAGCTAAGTGTCATATCTTCTTCAGCCCCAACATAGTGCTCAGCACCCAGTAATAATTTTGAAAAAGTTAATAGAATGAATAAATGAGTGACTAGATAAACAGAAAATGACTTGAAATGTGATGGATCCTTAATTTACTCTGGCAAAGAGATCTTGTGCTGAGCTTTACCAATGCCTAGCTGGATACTTTTCAATGACATTTAACTTCTCTAAAACTTCCTCTTCAAAATATGGAAACAGACACATTTCCCCTTTACCTGAGTCATAGCGATTTTGTGAAGAACTAGGGAGATATGTGTCTGATCTGCAGTGAGTCAAGGTGAACAAACTTCCCCATACAAGATACATACTCACCCAGGAGTTAATTCTTCCAGAGAACTTGCTTTGCAGAGTCTTGGTGCCAGGAAACTAATTACTATTTGAATGCTTTAGCATAGTTCATTTATTTCTTCCTGGGCTCCAGGGATGTTGGCAGTGTGCTTTAGGATTCTTTGATTAGAGAAAGCTGGGTTAGACTCAAGGACAAAGTAACTCCACATGGTTGCTACATGCTTTGACCCAGTAACATGGGTTAAGACACTATTGTCTTTGATGGCTCATAAGCATCCAGCAAAAAAAGAATCTAATTCAGCTCACCCAATGGGTTGTCAATACTGTGTCACTTCCTGGAGAATCAGTGTACCATCACACATTTCCAAAAAGTTATAGGCATCATGGAAAATGGATTCCAACTCATAGTTCAGAGAGAGGTAAAAGGGGGAATTTCCAAGGTGTTTGGACTAAGAGTCAGAAGGTTTGAGTTCTATTCTTAGAATTTCTTATATGACCTTTGGAAATCAATTCATGTTGCCAGATCTCATCTGTACACAATCCCAGAAATTCAGAGTTTGATGGGATCTCAGAGGCCATCTAGTCCAACTTGTAATTGAATCAGAATTCCCTTAACAAGATCTCTGATGAAAGGTCATTTAGCTTTTACTAGATCTCTAGTAAGGAGAAACTCTAGTAAGGAGTAACTAGAGTCATTTATTCTTTCTTAACAAGTTTTTCCTACCTCAAGTCTAAATTTGTCTCTTTTCCTTTCCCTCCTCATTCTCTTCACACTCCACTACTCCTAGTTCTGCCCTCTGGGACCAAACAGAACAAGTATAATCTCTTTTTCATATGGTGGTCTTTGAAATAATAACCACTATTATACTTTTCTTAGGTCTTTTCTCTAGGATAAATATCCTAAATTCCTTGAGTCAACATGATATTAAGGCCCTTAACATCATAGGACCAAAGATTTCCAATTAGAAGGGGATTTAGTGATCATTTTGAGTTCTCACACAATTAGAACTAATTACCTATTAAATGAGATAACTGATATTTGTAAAGTGCTTAGTCCTGTTCCTAACAGATGTTGTTTTTGTCCAGTCATGTCCAACTCTTCATGACCCCATGAATCATAGCATACCACTTCTATCCCCCACTATTTCTCCAAATTGGTCCAAGCTCATATTCATTGTTTCCATGACACTATCTATTGATCTTATCCTCTGCTCTGCCCCTTCTCCTTTTTCCTTCAATCATTCCCAATATCATGGTCTTTTCCAATGAGTCCTGTCTTCTCATGTGACCAAATTAGTCAAACTTCAGCTTCTGTATTTCTTTCCAGTGAATACTCTGAATTAGTTTCTTTAAATATTAAATGACTTAATATCCTTGCTGGCCAAGAGACTCTCAAAAGTATTCTTCAGTCAATCAGTAGTGTTCAGTTTTCCCTATATTCCAGGTCTCACAACCAGTCATGATTAATGGAAAAACCATTTCTTCTTCATTATATAGACCTCTGTCAGCAAGATGATTTCTCTACTTTTTAGTATGCTGTCCAGATTTGCCATAGCTTTTCTTTTAAGGAACAAATATCTTTTAATTTCATGACTACAGTCACTATATACAGTGATCCTTTGAGCCCAAGAATATAAAATCAGACAAGGACTCTATTCTTTCTCCCTTTACTTGCCAGAAAGTGATGGGACCAGTTGCCATGATCTTAGATTTATTTGTTTATTTTTTAATGTTAAGGTTCAAGCCAGCTTTCATACTCTCCTCTTTCACACCCATCAAGAGGCTTCTTAATTCTTTATGATTTTCTGTCATCAGAGTGGTATTGGCTGCATAGCTGAGATTATTGATATTTCTCCCAGCAACCTTAATTCTGGCTTTTGATCTATCCAGCCAGGCATACTTGATGTACTCTGCCAAGAAGATAAATAAGCAGACAATATACAACATGGTTGTACTTCTTTCCCAATCTTAAACTAATCAATTGTTCTGTGTGCAGTTCTAACTTTTGCTTTTTCATCCACATATGGGTTTTTCAGGAGATAAGTGGGATAATCTGCTCAGGTATACCTAAGTTTTTAAGGACTAGACACATTCTGTTGTGATACATACAATCAATGGCCTTAGTGTAATCAGGGATAGTAGTAGATGCTTTCATGGCATATATTTTGGTACTAAATAACTATTCGTTTCCTTCCTTCCTTGTACTGAACAAGTAGCTATGTGGTATAATGGAGAGGGCACTGGACTTGGAGTCAGGAAGATCTGAATACTATTCAGTTTCAGACCCCTATTGTGTGACCCTCCTCTTAAAATCTTTCTGCTTCATTATCCTTAACTATAAAATGAGAATATAATAGCACCTACCTTCTAAGATCATTGTGCAGATCAAATGAGATGACATTTTTCATGTGCTTACTGTAGTGCCTGGCACCTAGTAGATAGTTACCAAATGTTTGTTTCCTTCTGATTCAGTGCTACTATCGCTCTACTTTCTTCATACATCAAATAAGGTGCTTTGATTAGTTCAGTGTTTTTCAAACAAATATAAACAATTTGGGGGCTAGAACCCACAAATCTGGTCTGGGAGACTAGGGACAACAAGGCTGCATTTAAGAGAGCTCAAAAGCATTGGACTAGAGATCATATCTATGACCCCATCCATTATAACATGATTTTATTTTTCTATAACTTACTATTTCATTAAAAAATCCCTTGCCTCTCATCCCATTCTTCCCTTCACAAACACAAATTCCAAGAAGTTTCCTGATTTATATCTTTTTGATGAGAGAGTTGGGGACAAAATATAACTGAATTAAAGTACCAAACCATAGAACCTGAGTTGAAGGGATCTTAAATGGTCATCCAGTTCAATCTAGTGTACCAACAGACAGTGGCATTTAGTGGCAATAGACAGTGCTGGACCTGGAGTCACCAAGACCTGACTTCAAATCCAGTCTTAGAAATTTACTAATCCTAATTTCCTTAACTGTAAAATGGGGATAATAATAGTATCTACTTCCTAGGGTTGCTATAAGGTGCAAATTAGATAGTATTTCTAATGTGCCTATGTAGTGCCCAGCACATAGTACATACCTTAAAGATGCTTGTTTTATTTCCTTCCCCACCTTCATTGCTTCTATTGTGGATGCTTATACTTACTTATAACTATGAATCAGTTCCTAATTCACTTTGGAAATGAGACCTTTATCTTAGAAACTTGGTGTACATTTTCCCCCAGTTATCTGCTACTTGTCTATTGTTAATTTCATTGTTTTTGTCTATGTGAAGCCTTTTAAATTTTATGTAAATAATATTGTCCATTTTATCTTCTTTTATCTTCTCCAGACTTTGTTTGATCAAATAAACTCATCTCTTCTCCAATGATTAAAAAGATAATTTCTTCCTTGCTCCTCTAATTTGTTTAGGATATTTGAAGGACATCACCCTTTCTGTCTAAATCATGTACCCATTTGGAGATTATCTTGGGATATGGCATGCAGATATTAGTCTATATCTAGGTTCTGCCAGAATGCTAGGTTTCCCAGAAGTTTTTTAAACAAATACTGAGTTCTTACATCAGTAGATATATTTTCTGGGCTTATCAAACACTATGCTATTGTTTCATTTCCTTCTGTATGTAGTGTACCTAGGCTATTATATTGATTAGCCTCTCAATTTCTTAATCAGTATCAAACTGTTGTGATAATTACTGTTTTGTTACATAGTTTAATTGGGATTTTAAATTATATTGGTTTTATAGACTTTTTAAATTGCATGCCCAATTCATTGATCTGTTCTTCCACTTTTTTGTTGATCAAAGTGTTTAGAGATACATCTTTCTCTAAATATTGCTTTGGCACTAGGACAACATGGCTGCAGTATAGACACAGGACTCTTCCTCTCCTCATCACCTACTGATATAGACTACCTCAAAAGGACAAAAAAAAAATCCCAAACAAATTCATATGAACGAAGGAACTCTACAATAGGGCACAGAATTGAAGGTGTGCCAGATTTGAGCATTTTCACACCATAAGTGGGTGAAATAGTTTCGACCAGAACACAAGCTGATCAACCCTCAATCACCTCACCTACAAAGCCAGAGTAAGAGCCAGCACATGCTAGAATCAATGAGCAAGCGAGGGGCACCTCTTGGTCTTTTGCAGCTGACTAAGACCGCCAAGGACCTACCACTGAGAACAACTAACTATATGAGACTCCAGCAGACTGAAGAGCATGGAACTTGGACACAGAGATAGTTCAGAGAAGGGAGGCAAACAGTAGAAGCTGGGGAGACTTGAGAGGTGACCTCAGGCAAAAACCAGCCTCCTTAGTACCATACACAGAGAGCCTGCCCTCCACACTCAGCTTTCTGACAGGAAAGGGAAAGAAAAACCAGCATAGTGATAGCAAAAAATGTCCAGGAAAAACAACTTGCAAACACTAAGAAGAACAAGACAAAGGCATTGACCCTGAATAGTTTTGTGGACAAAAAATCCAGACTACAGAGGAAATAGCAGAAGATGACAAAGAAGTCAATGCATACAAACCTTCCAAAAAGATGGAAATTGTCCACAAGCTCTTGAAGAATTTAAACCAGAGCTGATGAGAAAGATAAAAGAGTTTTTGCAAGGAAAATGAGAAATAGTTCAAAAAGAAAATAACTGTTTAAAATACAGGAACTCCCCATTGGAGACCAAAATTAAACAGCTAGCTGACATGAAAAGCAGGATAGACCAAACTGAAAAGGAAATTCAAAAGATTATAGTGGAAAATCAAGAGATTATAGTTGAAAAACAGTCTTTACAGACCAGAATTGGGCAATCTGGAGCCAATGATCTCACAAAACAGCACGAATAAATAAAACAAAGTGAAAAGACTGACAAAAAAGAAGGAAACATGAAATATCTCATTGAGAAAACAAATGATTTGGAAAAAAGATTGAGAAGAGACAACTTGAGAATCATTGTTCTAACTGAAAACCCAGAAATAAACAGAAATCTTGACATCATGGCACAATAAATGTTATTTGTAACTCTCAAAAATTATATTCACAATTATAGTAATTAGAAGAATCATTCATAGGTAGAGATTAGGGTAATAAGTGGTCTAAGCTGATATGTAAAAAACAAAAAGGGAGGGAGGGGAATAGAAGATGGCACCAAGAGAAACTTGGAGGAATAAGATAAATAGGATAATCTATATCACACAAAGAGGTACATGGGAAGGGGAGGGGAAAATACTATTATTATAAGGAGAGGAAAAGAGAGATAATAGGTAATACTTAAACCTAACTCTCAGTGGAATCAGTTCTGAGCGAGAAGAGCATCTATATCCATTGGGGTATAGCATTCTAAGGAAAAAAACAAAGGGGGGCAGTGAGGTAGGAAGTACAAAAATGGAAGGAAAGAGAGGGGGGAGAAAACTTAATAGACCCTAAAAAATAAGAAGGGGACAAAAAGGGAGGGGGTGTAAAGAGAAGTATAATAAGGATGGGGTTTAGGGGCACTGATTAAAAGCAAACCACTGGTTTTAAAGGATGTAGTGAAAGAAGAAAAGGTAGAACTAGGGAGGATATAAAAATGTTGGGGATACACAAGTGGCAATCATAACTCTAAATTTGAATGGAATGAACTCATCCATAAAATGAAAGCAAATAGCAGAGTGGATTAGAAACCAAAATCCTACCATATGTTGTCTACAAGAAACACACATGAGGCAGATAAACACACACAGGGAAAGGGTCAAAGGCTGGAGCAAAATCTATTGGGTTCCAATTGAGAAAAAGAAGGCAAGAGTTGCAATCACAATATCTGACAAAGCCAAAGCAAAAATAGATCTGATTAAAAGAGATAGGGAAGGTAATTACATCCTGATAAAAGGCAGTATAGACAATGAGGAAATATCAATACTCAACACGTATGCATAAAATGGTATAGCATCAAAATTTTTAAAAGAGAAACTAGTGGAGTTTAAGGAGGAAAGAGTTAGTAAAACTATACTATTGGGAGATCTGAACCTTCCTCTATAAGAACTAGATAAATCAAACCAAAAAATAAATAACAAAGAGGTAAGGGATGTGAATGAAATCTCAGGAAAATTAGAATTAATAGATATGTCAAGAAATAAATAGAGACAAAAAGGAATACACCTCCTTCTTAGCAGCATATGGTACATTCAGAAAGACTGACCATGTATTAGGGAATAGAAACATGGCAAACAAGTGCAAAAGATCAGAAATAATTTTTCAACCTTTTCACATCATAATGCAATAAAATAATAATTAGTAAGAGTTTGTGGGGAGGCAAATCAAAAATTTATTGGAAAGTAAATATTATGATTTTCCAAAATCAGTTAATTAAAGAACAAATCATAGAAACTATAATTTCATTGAAGAAAATGACAATGATGATACATCCTTTCAAAATCTATGGGATGAAACCAAAGCAGTACTCAGGGGGAAATTTATATCCTTGAGTTCATATATTAACAAATTAGGGAGGGCAGAGATCAAAGAATTGAGCATGAAAATTAAAAAAACTTGAAAGTGAACAAATTAAAAATCTCCAGATGAAAATAAATTAGAGATTCTAAAAATTAAAGGAGAAATTAATAAAACAGAAAGTCAAAGAATTATTGAATGAATAAATAAGACTAAAAGCTGGTATTTTGGAAAAAATAAACAAAGTAGATAAAGTAGTGGTCAATCTAATAAAACAAAGAAAGAAGAAAACCAAATTAACAGTGTCAAAGATGAAAAGTGAGACCTCATCTCTAATGAAGAGGAAATTAAGGCTATCATTAAAAACTATTTTGCCCAATTGTATGGCAATAAATATGGCAATCTAGGTGATATGGAAGAATATTTACAAAAAATAAATTGTCTAGATTAAAGAAGAAAAATAGAATACTTAAATAATCCTGCATCAGAAAAAAAGTAACAAGCCATGAAAGAATTCCCTAAGCAAAAATCCCCAGAGTCTGATGGTGAATTCTATCAAACATTCAAGGAACAACTAATCCCAATATTATAAAAACTATTTGACAGAATAAGCAAAGAAGGAGTTCTACCAAATTGCTTGTATGACACAAATATAGTACAGATTCCAAAGCTAGGCAAGTCAAAAACAGAGAATGAAAACTATAGACCTATCTCCTTAATTAACATAGATCAAAAATATTAAATAGAATACTAGCAAAAAGACTCCAACAAGTGATCACAAGGGTTATTCATTATGATCAGGTGGGATATATACCAGGAATGCAAGGATAGTTCAATATTAAGAAAACCATCCACATAATTCGCCATATAAACAAGCAAACCAACAAAAATTGCATGATTATCTCAATAGATGCAGAAAAAGCCTTTGACAAAATATAACACACATTCCTATCAAAAACACTAGAAAATCTAGGAATAGAAGGGCCTTTTCTAAGAATAATAAATAGTATATATCTAAAACCATCAGCAAGTATGATCTGCATTGGGGATAAATTAAAAAACTTCCCAATAAGATCAGGAGGGAAACAAGGATGCCCATTATCACCTCTGTTATTTAACATTGTACTAGAAATACTAGCTGTAGCAATTAGAGAAGAAAAAGAAATTGAAGGTATTAAAATATGTAATCTGGAGACCAAGGTATCACTCTTTGCAGATGATATGATGATCTACTTAAAGAATCCTAGAGAATCAACTAAAAAGCTAGTGGAAATAATCAACAACTTTAGCAAAGTTGCAGGATACAAAATAAACCCACACAAGTAATCAGCATTTCTATGTATTTCCAACACACCTCAGCATCAAGAATTAGAAAAAGAAATTCCATTTAAAATCCCTATACAGTATAAAATATTTAGCAATCTATCTGCCAAGACAAACACAGAAACTATTTGAACACAACTACAAAACACTTTCCACACAATTAAAAGTAGATCTAAATAATTGGAAAAACATTAATTGCTTATGGGTTGGATGAGATAACATAATAAAAATGACAATTCCATTAGTTAATTTACTTATTTAGTGCCATACCCATCAAACTACGAAGAAGCTTTTTTACTGAATTAGAAAAATACTATAACAAAATTCATTTGGAAGACCAAAATGTCAAGGATATCAAGGGAAACAATGAAAAAAATGTGAATGAAGGTGACCTAGTAGTATCAGATTTCAAACTATACTATAAAGCAGTGGTCATCAAAAAAATGTGGTACTTGCTAAGAGACAGGAGGGAGGTACAGTGGAATAGACTTGCAGTAAGTGACCTTAGCATGAAAGTCTATGATAAACCCAAAGATCGCAGCTTTGGGGACAATATTCCGTTATTTGACAAAAACTGTTGGGAAAATTGGAAAACAGTATGGGAAAGATTAGGTTTAGATCACCACCTCACACTCTACACCAACATAAACTCAGAATGGGTGAATGATTTGAATATAAAGAAGGAAACTATAAGTAAATTAGGTGAACACTGAATAGAATACTTGCCAGATCATTGAGAAAGGAAAGATTTTAAGACCAAGCAAGAGTTAGAAAAAATTATAAAACATAAAATAAATAATTTTGATTACATTAACTTAAAAAGTTTTGTTCAAATCAAACTAATGCAAGCAAAATTAGAAAGGAAGCAACAAATTGGGAAAAAACTTTATAACAACAACCTCTGACAAAGGTCTAATTTCTCAAATTTATGAGGAGGTAAGCAATTGTACCAAAAATAAGCCCTTCCCCAATTGATAAATTAGCAAGTTACACAAATAGTCATTTTACAGATAAAGAAATCAAAACTATCAACAAGCAAATGAAAAGCTTTCTAAATCTCTTATAATTAAAGAAAATAAAATCAAAACAACTCTGAGGTACCACCTCACACCAAGCAGACTGGTCAATATGACAGCAAAGGAATGAAATGTTGGACAGGATGTAGCAAAATTGGTACACTAATGCATTGCTGGTGGAATTGTGAAATGATCCAACTATTCTGGAAGGCAATTTGGAACTATGCTGAAAGGGCTTTAAAAAGCTACCTGCCCTTTCATCCAGTCATACCACTGCTAGGTTTATAACCCAACAAGATCATAAAGAAAAAGATTTGTACAAAAATATTTATAGCCATTCTCTTTGTGATGGCAAAAATTGGAAAATGAGGGGGTGTCCTTTGATTGGGAAATGGCTGAACAAATTGTGTCATCTGTTGGTGATAGAATAGTATTGTGCTAAAAGGAAAAATGAACTGGAGGAATTCCATATGAACTGGAACAACCTCAGGAATTTATGTAGAGTAAAAGGAGCAAAACAAGGAGAACATTATACACAGAGGCTGATACACTGTAGCACAATCAAATGTAATGGACTTCTCTACTAGCAGCAATGCAATGATCCGGGGCGATTCTGAAGGACTTATGAGAGAGAATGCTATCCACACCCAGAGAACAAACTGTGAGAGTAGAAAAAAAGAGAAGAAAAACAACTTCTTGATCACATGGTTCAATGGGGATATGATTGGGGATATAAACTAAGCGATCACCCAAATATAAACCATATGGAAATAGGTCTTGATAAATGACACATGTAAAACCCAGTGAAATTGCTCATTGGCTATAGGATAGAGTGGGAGGATGGAAGGGAAAGAACATGAATCATTTAACCATGGGAAAAAATTCAAATTAATTAATTAAATAAATAAGCTAAAAAAATGAAAACTCTGAGATACCACCTCACACCTATCAGATTTGCCAATATGACAGAAAAGGAAATAATAAATGTTGGAGGGGATGTAGCAAAATTGGGATACTAATGCATTGCTGGTGGAGCTCCAAACCTTCTGGAAGGCAATTTGGAACGATTCCCAAAGGGCTTTAAATGACTATCTGCCCTTTGATCAACCCATACCACCGCTGGGTTTATATCGCAAAGAGATAATAGGGTAAAGATGTGTTTAATATTTCTTGGTGGGTAGGGTTACAGTTGTAATCTACATTATTATCACAGGCTAAATTATTCCCCATAGTCACTAAGACTCATATTGACATATTTTTAATAGATGTCATGATACTAAAAACTCAATCTTCAAGTTTCATGGAACAAAAGCTTTAAAAATGACAGAGATTAAAATTACATGGGAACAGGATGAGGCATCTGTTAACCATGTTGCTATGTCTTCTCCTAGAGATGTCCAGTGCATACTTTCTGGGAGCATATAGAGGATAAATGTATATTCTCATGCTTTTATTCAACTATAAAATCCATTATTTATGAATGAATAATAGCAATTTTTGTCCCAGAAATCCTTCTGTTTTAACTTTGTTGAAAAAATTGAGATGATAAAAATAAGAAAGAAAAGAACAGAGAGAGATAGTGAGGAATATTGTGGAAGTTAGCTTCCTCTACTATTCCCTCCCATTTCTTAACTGGACTTATCTATCCCCAAAAGTCCTTGGGAGTATAGACTTTTAACTTACTTCCTTAAAAGCAATACTTCTAAGGAATGGAGAATGGCAACAACTTGGTGTGATTCTAGCCCATGAGGTTCTATTGGTATTTCCTCCCTCTGTCATATTTTATTCTCTCTTTCCTTCTCCATCCTGTTTCAAGGATCTGTAGTCAGATGTGAGCTATAGAACTTATATAGAATTGCTGCATCACAGCATAGTATTAGAGGGGAATGTTTTCTCTTTGTAGGTCCAGAAAGGGAAAAAAGTCATCTCTGTGCTGAGTTAGGATTATCCTCTCCAGCCAAGTTTATGACCTGGCCATTATCTTTTGTAGAAATGAGAGAAGCCTTTATATTATGCCCACCAGTTTAATTCCTTCCCACCAAATATAATACACAAAATGTCATCACAAGGTGCAAATAATGAGTACCCAAGCAGATAGAAAGCAGAAATCAATTTTACAGATTCAAATATATAAGAAAATGTATATTTTATAAATATAGAAAGTAGGTTAATAATTTATATATTTTATCTGCATAAAAGTATATAAAATATAAATATATATATGAATGTATACATGAGTATATATTCATTTTAAAGGGGAGCAAAATTAGAATGCTTACAACCAAGAGAGGACCCAGATGTCATCCATATAGGAAAATTCCTTATATTGTCCAGGGAGGAAAGATGGAAATTAAAGACATGGTGTACATGGTGTATATGTATACAGGATAGTAAATTTTTCTCCCCCTCAGGGTTCATTATAGAGTTTGGAATCACATGTTTTTCTCTCTCAAAGGAATGAATAATGTCTTTCCCACTCTTGCAGCTTTTCCCCTCGTCTAGTCAATCACATAAGAAAATTTCACATAAATGTCTCCAGGTTTGTCAAGAAATTCAGTTTGGAGATGGGCAAGATGGCATCTGAGTTCCTTTCTTGTACTAGATCTATACAGTATAACTTAGAGTGGTGGTTGTGAGTGCTAAGAGAGAGAATGGGGAGTTAATAAGACTTGGCAGCTGATTGAATAGGAGTGTGAAGGACAATAAGAAACTGGGAGTCATACCAAGATTGTGGACTTTAATTTTTGGTAAGAAGGTAGTAATTGCCTCATCTGTGTCTTAAGGTTGTTTTAAGGAAATAATTTGTAAATAAGATAAGACCTCCTAAATGTGAATCATAACCAATGAAAAGAATATGTGCCATTTAGAAATTGATTGAGCAGGACCCATGTCCATATCATATAATGTCACCAAATTTCAGGTGAATTCCCACTTCTTGTGTTTGCATTTAGGGTAAAATGTAATGATAGTCCTTGCTCCGAGCTCCTTGGAGTATTGTGCCTCTGGAATTTCTGTAGCAATAAAGTGCATTCATAACTGATAATGATGTTGCACCTTGAGAGATAAGCATGATATAGTGGTAAGGGGCTAGCCTTGGAATCAGAAGGATTTTATATGTTGCCTCTAATGTTTCTGGTGGAATCACTTAGTCTTTCAGTGGCACAGACAACCCTCTCACATTATGAAGTTACAAGCAAGAGATTGGGCTACAGTGATGGAAGGAACTTCCTCATTGAGAGTTCCACAAACCATGGAAAATCACAGATATCGATATCTGTGTGTGTGTGTGTGTGTGTGTGTGTGTGTGAGTGTCTCTTTGTTTCTCCTATACTTGCAAAAAAAAAAAAACCTTTACCTCCTGTTTTAGGATCAATACTAAGTATTTGTTCCATGGCATAAGAGTGGTAGGGACTAGGCAAATGGGGTAAGGTGACTTAACCAGGGTCACACTGTTAGGACATATCTGAGATCAGATTTATACCCAGGACCTTCCATTTCCAGGTTCTTCATCCACCTAGATGCCTCTCCCCCTGCTATTTTTTTCTCTGCCTCTGCATCTCTCCATGTTTATTAGAACCTTACAATATCTCCATTAGGTAGGTATTATCATCATTCATATTTTACAGAAAAATCAAAAAAATGGAGACCAAAAGAGGTGACTTACATGATAATGGTCACATAGCTAATATGTATAAAAGCACAGATTTGAGTTCATACATACTGACCATCAAATCCAGCACCATTGACATAATTTTGCCATGGTGCCACAGTGGAGTTCAAATATAGTCTTAGACATTTATTAACTGTGTGAGCCTAGACAAGTCATTTAATGTCTGTTTGCCTCATTTTCCTCAAATGCAAAATGAGGCTAAATAATAACACTTAGCTTCACTTTCTCCACCAAATGCTCTAAGCCAGGACATTCTGGCTCCAAACAAGCTCTAGTAACCCCTACATTTATTGTGCACAGGGAAAGAATTCCTGGAAGCAAATAAATTCACCAAGTTGATCATTTAATGTTATTTGGCTGACCAACCCAGTTCAAGACACATGGGAGTTCAGGAGGGGAAGCTGAACTGAGATGCTGGACAGAGAAGTTGGATAGTTTTCTTCCTATTCCAAAAATCAGACACTGTTTTATTATTTATTAGAATTATTACTATTTTCAGACACAGTCTGAAAACATGTATATGTTTCATGTCATACACACAACACATACACACACACATATATATACACATACATACATACAAAGTCAGAAAACATGTATCCAAAGCCAAGTAAAGGATCAGTTGGAATATCTGCCTCTTAGGATGATCACTTTCTTTCCCTAATAATGTAGAAGAGAAATTCCTGAACCTGGCATCAAAAGATCTGGCCTGGATATTTGCTTCAGTGCTTAGTTGCTATGGGACCATGAAGATGTGACTTCACTCCTTAGAACATTAGTTTTCAATCTGTAAAGTGGGAATAAGTATACTTGTTCTGCTACCTAACCATGGCTATATTTTTCTTTCATTTTGAAGAGGAACAGTGTCATCCCAGCGTGATGCCTTGATGTGTACATGAATTGCATTTATTATTTATTATTATTTAGACTACCAACCTTGCTATTGCAAAGCCCAAATTGATGATGTGCATGAAAGCACTTGCCTCCATAAAGTTCAATGCAAACATCAACAAATCTTATCATGAAGATGATTAACAGTGAGTTTGAGTTGATCATACACATACAATCACAACTCACAGAACCAAAGCATCTAAAGTATCCATTGAGTTACCATATTTTGACTTTTATGTGGGAAATGTACAAAGCATTCACCCACTAAAAATGGTAGTTTACGAGTTACTGCAAATTTTTAAAAATATTTATGAAAATAGATCAGTGATGAAAGCAGTATTAGAAACCAAAGTTTAGGCGATGCAGAGACTGGAGGTTGGACAATGGAATAAATATAATATAGAAGCCCTTAAATCCATTGGGAAAAGTTCATTTTCCAAAGAAAGACCAATAGATTTTGTACTTGGAGAAAAAGACAATTGTAAATCCAAAAGAAATCTTTTTCTTATAGTAGTACTTTTCATAGTTTTGACCAATCATGTTTGAAATAGAACTGCCAAAATGCATCTACCCCATTTTCATTCTTTTAAGTGTTTGTATGTATTTAAGGGAAATGAGGGAAAAAAATTAATTTGAAAGGACCAGAGCCAATAACTATGTGCTCTAGAGTCACATAAAGGTGATATAGGAACTTTTGCTCAATAAAGTTCTTTTTTGTTGAAGCTATTACATAAGGTAAGGAAGGAAATGGCCTATTGTATAAATTTAAAGAATATTCAGTTAGCCTGGCCTAACTTTCATTGGTTTGATTCAAATGAAATGTTAAGAAATAATTTTCTCAAATGAGTTTTATAAAGTAATGATTAATGAATTTGATACTCTCCTTTCAGCTTAAATACTGCTCTAAACACTCTCCCTTCTTCATGGTTTCAGATTTATCCCCTGCCATTTATTCTGTGTCACCATTGTAGTTAATGTCAACTTCATCTTATGCCTGAATTCCTAAAAATATTTTATATCTGAGAGTCAAAAACTATAACTGAGAGATCGTAAAGATCATCTAGTCCAATATTCTTTTTATTTATTTATTGTAGTTTCTGAAAAGGAATGGTTTGTGATGCAACATAGAGATCTTTCTATTCTTGGAAAGCTCTTTCCCCTACTAGTCCTTCCTTTTGCCTTCAACACATTGTCGAAGCAAGTATCAGACTTACTTGTAAGTCATAACCCCTTTCATCAAGCATATATATATATATATATATATATATATATATATATATATATATATATATATATATATATATATTCAAACCCTTAAGTTTGTACACCACCTTTCAGTTTGAAAGCCCATGTAGCCCTCAGTAATCCAGAAATCAACAGCAAAATAAGACACTTAAATTGGACTTTAAAGAAAGGCCTGATGACTGAATATGTGTCTGTTATCCTTAGAAGGAAAGGAGGAAGGAAGGAAGGAAGGAAGGAAGGAAGGAAGGAAGGAAGGAAGGAAGGAAGGAAGGAAGGAAGGAAGGAAGGAAGGAAGGAAGGAAGGAAGGAAGGAAGGAAGGAAGGGAGGGAGGAAGGAAGGAAGGAAGGAAGGAAGGAAGGAAGGAAGGAAGGAAGGAAGGAAGGAAGGAAGGAAGGAAAGAAGGAAGGAAGGAAGGAAGGAAGGAAGGGAAGATAAAGGGGGAGATTAAAAGGAAAAGAAAAAATAATAAAAATCTGAGATCAAAGGTAAGGAAAGAAGAGTGGAATTATAATAAAAGGATGTATATATATATATATATATAATTTCATTCATATATCAGTCAAACAATAAACATTTACTAAGTGCCTACTATATGCCAGCCACTATGCTAACTGCAAGATCAAAAGTAATAAGCAAATTCCTTCTCTTTTACCACCTTTTAATTTTTACAAAGTGGGAGAGGAAATAGTACAGGAGTACAGAAGGAGATGAAAAGTACAATCTAATAATCACAAAGATAAAGGTAAAAAGGATGAATCTTTATAATTGAAGAGAATAGTAAAATGAATTAGAAAACAGAATTTGACAATATGTTGCTTACAAGAAACAAACTTGACACACAAAAATAAACATGGCATTAAAATGAATTTTGAAGTAAAATGTATTATATTCAGTTAAACAAAAATAAAACATGGCATATCACTTATAATTTCAGATAAAACTTCAGTAAATATAAACATGAGAGATATTTAGAGAAATTGCATTACATTTCAAAGCAACATAGACAACAAATCAAAATCTATCTATCCACTTGTAAAGTTTATCAAATTAACAGTAAAATAGTAAAATTTTAATAGTTGAGAAACTTTAATGTATCCATTTCAGATCTTGACACATCTAATCAAAAGTTGTTGTTGTTGTTGTTGTTGTTGTTGTTAAGTCTGTTAAGAACCTAAATAGCACTTGAGAAAAAAATCGAGTTGATAGATTTCTGGAGATTACAAATTGAGATTAGAAAATTATTTACAAATTTTTCAACTACATAGCATTTTATGAAAATTTACTATGTATTAGATTATAAAATCCTTCAAAAGTTTTAGAAAGCACTCTAAATAAATATTTACTGATCACAATGCATTAAAAATTATAAGCAATAAGTGGCCATTAAAGAGTTTAAAAGTAATTGGGTACTAAATAACATGGTTTTAAAGAACTGGAGATACAAAGAAGAAATTATAAAATGATAGAAAATCTCATGAAGGAAAATAGCAATATTAAAACAATATACAAAAAACTTATAGAATATAGTTAAGTCATTTGGGGAAGAAATGTTTCTTTCTAAATGCTTTCATTAGGAAAGAGAGAAAGACTAAATCAATGAATTGGTAATGCCTCTAAAAAAATCCAAAAGCAAAAAAAAAAAGAGTAACAATAAGTCAAAAATCCCCAACTAAACAACAAAGTAGAAATAGTGCAAACTAAAGAAGAGATAAATAAAATTGAAAGCAAAATAAACTTTTGATTAATACAACTGAGTTATTTTTAAAATGAATGCAATAGATGAACAATTAGCTGTTATGATTTTATAAAACCAAGAGGAAAGCCAAATAATCTATGGTCAGGTCAGCTTCATAAAAGGAATGTAAGATTGGCTCAAATTAATGTTATAAATTATAAGTGTAAGTCTCAAGGCCCATAGGCCATATGAGACTCCCAAGTGTAATTGGAACCATATTAAAATGTAATTGTGAATGTTTAACAACATAAATAAAAATGCAATACAGCATAAATAATGTTAATTTCTATTTTCCCAAGTTAATATGCAACTCAAAGGGTACTATTTTTATTTGAGTTTGTGACCATACTAAATGATTATATTATTATATATAATTAATATTATATTTTATATATACATATATAAAATCATGATTATATCAATAGATATTAAAAAGACTTGACAAAATCTAGAGCACTAATTTTTAAATACTTCAGAAAGCATAGAAAGAAATGGAACTTTCCTTTATAAAATAAATAATATTTAAATTCAAGGGCAACTATATATAGGAGACATTAGAGGCCTTTCCAAAAAGATCAGGGTCAGTGCAAGGATACCTATTATCTCCAATTTTAAAAAATTTACAGTTAGAAATACTATTCAAAGTAATAAGACAAAAAGATGTAGAAAATAAGGACAGGAAAAGATGACACAAAATCACTTTTTGCAGAAGATATGATTATTTACTTAGAAAACCCTAAAAAGTCATCAAAATAAAATATGAAAACTAATGAATTTAGAAAATTTTCAGGATATAAAATAAACATACATAAATTAAAAGTATTCATGAATGTGTTCTCCCAACTTCCAAAGGAAGGAGAAAGAAAAAAAAAACCTCAGCAGGGGGAAAGAAAAAAAACCCACAGAGGCTATTAAATTTTTGAGAACATATCTACTAAGATTTAGACAGGAATTTGGGGAACATATCTACTAAGACATTCAGAAATTCAAGGCAATACTGAAAACAAAGTGGGAAAAAAGAAAGGTGGTCTATCAGAATTAGATCTCAAACTATACTACAAAGCAGAAATGATTGAAATAAATTTATACTGTTTAAAAAATAGGGAAATTTAGCTGTGGAACAGGTAACAAACAACATTAAGGAAAAATAAAACCATAGTAGCCTAGTATTTGACAAAGCCAAAGATTGTATTTATTTGAAAAAGGACTCACTATTTGAACAAACTGCCAGGAAAACTACACAATAGTTTGGTAGAAATTAAGATCAGATCATGACTTTGTACCATATACCAAGATAATCTCCAATGGATATGCAAAAGTGTGTGGGAGTCATCTTGAATTGGCTCATAACAGCCAACTGCTAGCATTTATGCCTCAGAAATAATTCTACCAATCAAGGCTTGATTTATTGTTTTATTGATTGTCTAGACTTAAGAAAGTGATGGAGAAAATGTTAATTAGGCAAATTAAACTTTAAAATGTGTTATGCATACATCATTTTTGAATGCTGGTTGTTAAATATTTATTGGCACACTTTCAGATATAGGGCTTACATATAAAATGTTAGACCATAAACAAAATAGAGGGAAAAGGAAGGAATTATCTTTCAGATCTATTAATAGGAGAAGAATTCATGACTAATAAGCAGTAAAGACTATTACACAAGATAAAATGGACAAGTTTATATAAAATAGAAATAGTTTTTATGCAAAAATCTATTCTAAGGTAAAATTAGAAGTAACATAATTAGAGGAAAATTGGTGCAGTTTCTCTGTAAAAAAGTCTCATGTCCAAAAGAAAAAAGAAATTATCCAAATTCATATAATTGAGAGCCATTTTCCAATACATACTGATCAAAGCATACAAATCTTGTTTTCAAAGGAAGAAATCCAACTTTCAATGACATAAAATCAAATCACCTTTGAAATTTTATCTCACACTCATCATGTTGGCCAAGATGAGAAAAGACAAATGTTGGAGAGGCTGTGGGAAAACAGGAAACCTAGAGCACTGTTTGTGGAACTGTGAATTAGGTCCAATAATTCTGGAAAGGAATTTAGAACTATGCTCCAAAAGTGCACATCCTTTGACCCAGCTATACCATTAACAGACCTATAGCCCAAAAAGTCAGAGAAATAGAAAATAGACCTGTACCCTTCAAATCTTATACTAGGAGCACACATTTCTTGATCTCATTGACTTTTTAATAAAAATATTAGCATTACTAAAGCCTCTACCCTTGATTATACAAGTCCCAGTCAGAATTACTTTCTAATTCAGACAGATTTTTAGGCAAAAGATGTATACTCAATTTATAAGAATCAATAAACTTTTAGTAAGCACTTGGTGGTGGTAAAAAGAAAGGCAAACCAATGTAACCAAAATCAGAATGGTAGCAACAAATTGGGAAACAATCTTCATAAAAACCTCTGACAAAGGTTTAATTACTCAAATTTACAAAGAGCTAAATCAATTGTACAAAAAATCAAGCCATTCTCCAATTGACAAATGGGCAAGGGACATGAACAGGCAGTTCTCAGCCAAAGAAATCAAAACTATTAATAAGCACATGAAAAAGTGCTCTACATCTCTTATAATCAGAGAGATGCAAATCAAAACAACTCTGAGGTATCACCTCACACCTAGCAGATTGGCTAACATGACAGCTATGCAAAGTAATGAATGCTGGAGGGGATGTGGCAAAGTGGGGACATTAATTCATTGCTGGTGGAGTTGTGAATTGATCCAACCATTCTGGAGGGCAATTTGGAACTATGTCCAAAGGGCGATAAAAGATTGTTTGCCCTTTGATCCAGCCATAGCACTGCTGGGCTTGTACCCCAAAGAGATAATGGACAAAAAGACTTGTACAAGAATATTCATAGCTGCGCTCTTTGTGGTGGCCAAAAATTGGAAAACGAGGGGATGCCCATCAATTGGGGAATGGCTGAACAAATTGTGGTATATGTTGGTGATGGAATACTATTGTGCTCAAAGGAATAATAAAGTGGAGGAATTCCATGGAGACTGGAACAACCTCCAGGAAGTGATGCAGAGCGAAAGGAGCAGAACCAGGAAAACATTGTACACAGAGACTGATACATTGTGGTACAATCGAAGGTGATGGACTTCTCCGTTAGTATCAATGCAATTTCCCTGAACAATCTGCAGGGATCTAAAAAAAAAATACTACACACAAGCAGAGGATAAACTGTGGGAGTAAAAGCACCGATGAAAAACAACTGCTTGACTAGAGGGTTGGAGGAGATAAGACTGAGGAGAGACTCTAAATGAACACTATAATGCAAATTCCAACAACAGGGAAATAGGTTCGAGTCAAGAACATATGTGATAACCAGTGGAATCATGCGTCAGCTATGGTTAGAGGGAAAGGCGGGGGGGGGGGGGGGGGGAGGGGAGGAAAAGAAAACGATCTTTGTTTCCAATGAATAATGTATGAAAACGACCAAATAAAATAATGTTTAAAAAAAAAAAAAGAAAGGCAAAAACACAATCCCTGCCCTTTAGGAGCTCATATTCTTATGGGAGAGCCAATATCAAACAACTGTGCATAATCAAGATATATAGAGTGTAAATGGATAGGATAAGTAGAAGAGGGGACTGGAAAAGAAGTCTTGTGAAATGTATGATTTGTTGAATTTTAAAAAGTATAAAAGAAGGCAGGAGTTAGAGATGAGTACAGAGAGCATTCCAGGTATGATGGGACAATGGAGGAATGAAGTTGGGAGATGGAGTGCTGTGTGTAACAAAAAAGCAAGAAGGCTAATGTCACTTAATCATAGAGTGTATGGAGGGAAGCAGTTGTAGAAGCTTACAAAGTTGGGAAGGGGGCCAGATTGAGAAGGTTTAAAAGGCAGAAGATTTTATATTTGATCCTAGTGAAATGATCAAAACCATATTCTTAGATCATTTTGGCAGCTGAGTAGAGGAAGGACTGGAAGAGGTAGAATCTTGAGTCAGGCAGACACACCAGCAGGCATATTGCAATAGTCCATGCCTGAAATGATGAATATTAGATATTCAGAGAACAAATATGGAGCCAAAAATAAAGCTGCGAGCCTGGGTGACTAGCAGGATAGTGGTACCTACCTCAGTGGTAGTAAAGTTGGAAGAAGGGAAGGGTTTTAGAGAAAGAAAATATTTTGGATATTTTGAGTTTGATATGTCTATAAAAGATCTAATTTAAGAGGTCCAAGAGGTCGTTTTGAGACTAGAGATTAGACAATTAGAGATTCATAGGTTTAGAGATGACAATTGAATCCACTGGAGTGGAAGAGATCAACAGTTGAGAAAGGATACAGGGAAAATATGAGAGGGACAAAGAGACTTTCTGTTTATCAAGGATGGCCTAACTGAAAATATAGCAAAGGTGACTGAGAAATAATAGTCGAGCAACTGAGAAAAGAATCATGAAACCTCGAGAAAAAAAAACAGAAAAAGGTGATTAATTATCAAAAGCTGAAAAGAAGTTAAAAAGATGGAGATTGAGAAAGGCTATTAGACTTGTCAAATAAGAGATCATAAGTAGCTTTGGAGAGGGGAGTTTCAGTTGAATGAAATTGTTGGAAACTAGAGCATAGTGTTTAGAAAAAAGTAAGAGGAAAACAGTGGGAATACCTATTTTAGTTTTCTTAGTGAATTTAATACAAAATGGACAAGAGATATAGGATTTGTCTTTATCCAGGTAACCTTTGAAAAACAGAAGATGTTTACCAAAGGTCTATCTTTGGCTCTCTCCTCTTCTCCCTCTATCCTATCTCCACTGGTGATCTCATCAGCCCATTCAATTATCATGTCTATACCTGTGATAGTCCCACCATCTAGCTAGTGGGGAGGATCAGATGAAGTGGGATCCAAAAGAAAGTTGAAACCACATGGGATGCACAAGATGACTAACTAGCTGCCCTAAGGCTTGTTGTCAGGATTATATTAGTCCTATATCAGCCACTATTCAAGAAGATTTCATTTTTATTTTGGAAGAGTGGATAAACAATAATTAGCACCATATAAACAGGAGTAGGTCATGCTCTTTCTGTGGCTTAGCAACCCATCTATCTACACGTGAACAGACAAGCACATGGAGAATATTAAGTATCATTTTTCTACTGGGGACTGGCTAGCAGGCTGATAGAAACGTGAGGCAAAAAGCCTAATACAGTCCAAAGCCCTTATATTGCAATTTTGTTAACAGAAGTATATAGTTAGAAATCAGATTTATTCTTTTTTAGAATTTAAAGATCAAATGGAGTCCCTTTGAAGCAAGTAAAAAGGAAAACATTTCTGAAAGCAGATAAAGAAAGAGGAAAGTACCATTCTTAACTCTGACTTTTCCTATTGCAAGTTCCTTGTTCTTTGGGAGATCTATCATTTTTATTGGTGGTTTTTGGGTATTTATTTATTTGTTTGTCATATTAAAATGCCCAGGAACTCCCTCTCTTCCTCCCCTCCTTGCACTAGAGAAGACATCATATGACAAAAAGATATATGTACATAAAACTATGTATTTTTTAGTTATATTTATCTTGCAAGGGTTGGATAATCCAAGAGGAAGCAAGTAGATAAAGGCAGAAAAAATTGGCTCTGAAGATGGTTTAGTGGACAGAGTGTGGGATCCAGCCTCTCAAGCATTTGCCAGTGCTGAGACCTTAAGCAAATTACTTAACCTCTGTCTATATCAGTTTCCTTATCTGTGAAATTGGGAAAAAATAAAATACCTGTAAATCTATAAAATATTTAAGATATTATTATTAGCACTTACTTCCCAGGGTTGCTATGGAATTAAATGAAATAAAATGAGGTGATATTTTTAAAGCAAATCTCTCTGTAATTACAATTATTATCATTATTTTCCCTTGATTTTAGCCCAGATAACATACATTCAGATGTTTACATCATATCAAATGACTAATAAGAGAGCAAAGCCTGGGAGGGCAAGGGGAATTGTCTTGGATTATCTTTGAAGGCCAGCCAGGTGGTACATTGGATAGAGAGCTGAGCCTGGATTCAGGAGGATCTGAGTTCAAATCCAGACTCAGACATTCACTAGCTGTGTGAACCTGGGCATGTCACTTAACCCTGTTTGCCTCAGTTTCCTCCTCTATAAAATGAGCAGAAGAAGGAAATAGCAAATCACTCCAATATCTTTGCCAAGAAAACCCCAAATGAGGTCAGAAAAAGTTGGTCATGACTGAAATGACTGAGCAACAACAACATCCATTGAAGAGAAATTTCTTTTCAATGGGGGGGGGGGAGGAGGAGGAGGATGTTAAAATGGACTTATTATTATTGAGAGAGACATGTGTTCTCAAAAAACAGGTTCCTTTCAACTAGCAAACATTTATCAAGTACCTTCCACATGCATTTTTTGTGTGTGTAAAATTCTGTGTATCTAAATACATGGCCTCTAGCCTAGGGGAATTTCATAATCTTGGGGATGTCAATAAGAAGCACATAGTTGAATATGAGAATTAGAATATAACTCAACAAGATCAAGACAAAGCAATTTAAGTTCATTTGAATAGGACAGAATTTATTTACTTCCAGCTAGGGAAATTGGAAAGACTTCATAGCACATGTAGCATGAGTTGGGTTTTGAAGGATGGATAGGACAGGTAGAGATGGAGAATAAGGGAGACCATTCAAGGTAAAGAAAATATTGAAAGCTAAAGGAAAACAGTAAGTACTGTCAGGGAAAGGAATGATCCACAATACCTGGAATAGTGAGGCTTGAGATAAGCTTTGAACTTAAATGTGTTCATTTCCTTTCTACACACTCTGTGTCCCAGCCAAACTGGACAATTCTGTATCCTAAGCAGCTCAGTAGCACAGTATATCAAGTGCTGGGGCAGAAGTCAGGAAGGGGTGAGTTAAATACTGCTTCAGATACTGAGCAATTCATGTAACTCTGAAAAGACAACTTCCTGTAAAATGGGATAATAATATACTTACCTCATAGGATTATATCAGATTAAACAATATTTGTAAAGTACTTCATACGGTGCTTAGCACATGCCAAGGATACTGGAATGATTTGTCATTTCCTTCTCCAAATCATTTTATAGATAAGGGAACTGAAACAAACAAGTGTAAGTGATTTTTCCAGGGTCACACAGTTAGAAAATGTCTGATACTAGATTTGAACTCAGGAAAATAAGTCTTTTTGAGTCTATGCCAGAGCTCTATCCATTGGGTCATCTAACTGCTCCCTGTCTAGCACAAATTAATGTGCTTAATGAACTTAATAGTAATTTGTTTATTATTTAATAATTAATATATCAATAAATATAATAAACTAATTAAATAACAAACTTAATAAACACTTGTCTCCTTCCTTCCTAAATAAAATCTATATTATCAAATCTGCATGCCTTTGTTCAGACTGTTTACTGGAATGTTCTTCCTAGTTTCACCTGTCAAATGCCTACCCATTCTTTAAAACCAAATTGAAAACTGAATGGGAATAGAAAGGAATATATATTTTTCTCAGTAGTACATGATGACTTCAAAAAACTGATCATATAACAGGACATAAAAGTCTCACAACCAAATGCAGAAAAGCAAAAATATTAAATGCATCCTTTTCAGATCATAATAATATAAAAATTTTACTGACCAAAGGGATTAAGATAAAAAGAATATAACTGGATACTGCATAACATTATATTAGAGATAAGTGGGTCAAAAATCATAGAAACAATCAGAAACTTAATTAAAAAGAATGACAACATGGAGACAACATATCAAAGTTTTGGGGATGCAATCACAGTTGTATTTATATGTCATTAAATGATTACATCAATAAAACAGAGAAAGAGCAGATCAATGACTTTGGTATGGAACTAAAAAACCAGAAAAAGAACAAATTAAAATTCCCTAACTAAATATCAAAATAGATATTCTGAAAAAGGATAAATTGATAAAACTGAAAGCTGTTAAACTAATAGATAAGACAATGAACTAGTTTTATGAAAAAATCAGCAAAATAGAAAAAACCATTGATTAATCATTTAGGAAAGAAAAGAAAAAAGAAAGAAAGAAGAAACCAAATTATGTGTTAAAAATGAAAAGGGTGAGATTACAACCAATGAAGAGGAAATTAAATTGTTGAGAGTTATTTCCCCAATTGTATGCCAAAAATATCTGATAATTTAAGTGGAATAGATGAATATTAAAAAAATAATAAATTGTCCAAATTAACCAAAGATGAAATAGAATATTTAAATAATATCTCAGAAAAAGAAATTTAATAAGCTGTCAACAAAAGCTTCCCCACTCCCACAGGATCAGATGGATTCACAAGTAAATTCTATAAAACATTTAAAGAACAATTAATTCCAATACAACATAAATGATTCAGAAAAATAGCTGAGGAAGGAACACAAACAAATTTCTTTCGTGACACAAATGTGGTGTTGATATCTAAAGCAAAAGAATAAAAAGAGAAAGAAAACTATAGACCAATCTGATTAATGAATATTGATGAAAAGTTTTAAACAAAATATAGCAAGAAGATTACAGCAATATATCACAGGGAACATACACTGTGACCAGGGAGGTTCTATACAAGGAATGTGGAGATAGTTCAGTATTAGGAAAACTATCATATGAATGACCACATCAATAACAAAACAGAAACTAAATGATTATTTCAAAAGATGCAGGAAAAAGTTTTGACAAGTTACGATACCCATTCCTATTAAAAACACTAGGGAACATTGGAATAAATGAAACATTCCTCTAAATGAAAAATAGCATCCAAGCAAAACCATTAGCAAACATTATCTGTAATGCAGATAAGGTAGAAACCTTCCCAGTAAGATTAGAGGTGAAATAAGGAAGCCCATTATCACCACTATTGTTCAATATTGTTCTAGAAATGCTAGCTATAGTAATAAGAGGAGGAATTGCAATAGATAATGAAGAAATAAAGCTATCACTCTTTTCAGTTGATATGATAGTATACTTAGAAAATCCTAGAGAATCAAAACTAATTGAAACAATTAACAACTTCAGCAAAAATTGGATATAAAATAAGCCCACAAAATCATCAGCATTTCTCCATACTACCAATAAAGCCCAACAGCAAGAGATAGAGAGATCCCATTTAAAATAAATATACAATATATAAAATACCTGAGAAATGACCTGCTGAAACAAATCCAGAAAAAAATATGATCACAACTATAAAGCACTTTTCATACAAATAGCCTGATCTAAATATATGAAAAAACATTAATTGCTCATGAATAGGTTGAGCCAATATAATAAAAATTACAATTCCTTCAAAGTTCATTTATTCAACACCATACCAATAAAAACTACCCCAAAATTATCTCATATAATTAGAAAAGGAAATAATGAAATTCATCTGGAAGAATAGAAGATCTAGAATATCAAAGGGATTCATGAAAAGAATATGAAGGAAGGTGGCTTAGCTGTACCAGATATTAAACTATAATATAAAGTGGCAGCCACCAAAACAATCTGGTACTGGCTAAGAAATTGAGTAAAGGACCAATGAAATAGATTAGGTCCCCAATGTACAATGCTAAATGATAATAGTAATCTAGTGTTTGACAAACCCAAAGATCCAAGTTGTTTGAAGAAGAATTCCCTATTTGATAAAAAAAAAAAAAAACCTGTAGGGAAGTATGTCAGAAATTAGGCATGGACTAATAATACCTCATGACATACATAAAGGTGAAGTCAAAATTGATACATGAATTATTTTTTTAAAGAGTCATACTGGAAACAAGTTGAGGAAGCCCAAAATAGTTTACCTGTCAGAACTATAGATAAGGGAAGAATTTAGGTCAAAACAAGACATAGATAACATTATGAAATCTAAAATACAAAGTTCATACTGCATTACATTAAAAGGTTTCTGTACAAACAAAAATAATACAAACAAGATTAAAAGGCAAACAACCAACTGGGTAAAAAAAATTTTATAATAATTCTATCTGCCATTTCTCAAATTTATAAAGAACTGAGTTGAATTTATGAGTACAAAACATTTCCCAGTTGGCAAATGCTCAAAAGTTATGAATACAATTTTAGAAGAAATTAACAATATTTAATTATACAAAAATGTTCAAATTTACTATTGATTAGATAAATGCAAATTAAAATAACTCTGAGGCATCACCTCATAACCATCAGACTGGATAAGATGACATAAAAAGAAAATAGTAAATGTTGGAGGTGATATGGAAAAATCAGGACACTATTACACTGCTGGTGGAGCTTTGAAATGATACGAATACCATTACTAGATCTGTACCTTAAAGTGATTAAAGAAAGGGGAAAAGAATGTACATATTCAAAAATATTTATAGTAGCTCTTTTTGTGGTAGCAAAGAATTCGAAGCTGAAGGAATGTCCATCAATTGCAGAATGGCTGAACAAATTGCAGTATATGCTTCTGATGGAATGCTATTGTGCCATAACATATGACAAACAAGATAATCACAGAAAAACATGGAAAGACTTACATGAAGTGATAAAAAGTGAAGTGAACAGAACCAGGAGAATGTTGTACCCAGTAACAACAAAAATAAATGATGATCAACTGTGAATGATTTAACTATTACCAATAAAGCAAAGATTCAGAACAACTCCAAGAGATTCATGACAAAAAACAAATGACGCCAAAAAAAATAATAAAAAGAAAGATACTCACTGCCTAAGAGGAGAAAGAGTCTGATGGAAATTTAAACATACGTTCTTTGTTTTATTTCCTCTAACAATTTTTCTCTAGTATAAGCAACATACATTTTCTTTTACAACATGATAAATATGGAAGTATGTATTATATAGCATATATACAACCTTTATCATATTAACTGCTTTCTTCAGGAGTGGGGAGTGGCAGGAGGGAGGGAGAGAACTTGGATTGCAAAATATCAGAAAATGAGTATTAAAAAATTATATTGACATGTGGTCTGGAAAAAAAAATAAAAATTTACTATAAAACAAAACAAAATTCACTGGCTGTCTCCTCTAGGAAGTCTTATCCAATCCTGCCTTACATGTCACATAGTATTTTGTTTTGTAGTTTTGTTATTCATTTACAGGTAAAATTATGCATTGTACCTATGTGTTGGTGCCTCACCTTCCTCTCAAACCAAGAGCTCCCTGAGGGCAAAGGCTATGTGTTGTCTATTATATTTTTCCCAGCTTCAAGAACTATGTTCTTCCCATAAAAGGCCCTTTAAAATGTCTGTTGGTTGATCACTAGATTAAAATGGACATCAGGTAAGAAAATAGATTAGATTTGGAGTCAAAAAGACCAGATTCCTGGTCCAACTTCAGATGCATGCTAGTTATATGATCCTAGGCATATCATATCCTCTTGTCATTTCAGGCAACCATCTGGGACTTTGAGTTGTAGACAAGCTCACCAGTCTTCATGAGTTAAGGTAGTTCCATCACCTTGAGTTCTCTACAAGGATGAAATCACTATTCAGATCAACAACATGAGCAATGAGGAGAATGAGCTCCTTTATAGAAGAATCTTCATAGTGTAATGGTAGTGGGTGTTAGGGAGTATGATTTTGGTTATTCCATACCAGTCACAGAGAGGAAGGGGCAAATAGAAGAGCTGTTCAGTCGTGCAGTCAGTCCAATTCTTCACAACCTTATTTGGGGTTTTCTTGGTAAAGATACTGGGATGGTTTGCTGTTTCCTTCTCCAGCTCATTTTACAGATGAGGAAACTGAAGCAAACAAGGATAAGTGACTTGCCCAGGGTCACATAGCTCATGTCTGAAGTTGGACTTGGACTCAAGTCTTCTTGACTCTAGTCCCAGCACTCTATCCATTGCACCACCTAACTGACCCAGACATAATAGAGGCATAAAGGATGAAGAAAAATTAGGATAGCTATATACTACTTGGATGAAAATCAATCACACCTACACATCAGAAAACTTTTAAAAAGGTAAGTTTGACAAGTCCTGGAGAGAGTTGAAAATTTTGAATCATCTCGGACAGGGAACAGCTATACAGAGTGTGACCTTGTCCCCTCTACTTGAGGGCAATAATGAGATCTGGCTCCTGATTCCTTTCCTTCTCCTATCTCTCCCATTGGTCACAGCATGTAGATATCAAATCAGTGCAGCAAGAGATATCTAGTAGTTCTGAATTTCAAGACAAAGCAGAGACACATAGTCTCCAGATAGAACAACATGTCTTTCAAAGCAAGAAGAAGCTTCAAGGAGCTAGGCTTCTGCCAACAAAGAGCTGACTACAGAACCCAGAGAGATCTAGCTCTGAAAACCAACGTTGAGCTCCCTCTGCAGGAGCAGGTCATGGACAGTGTGATTAACTCCACTCCACTGATATTCCAATGAGACACACTTCAGGCAGAGCAGATTAATATATGGAAGGAGAGGAGAGATTACCTAAATTGCAGGAAATGATTAAGAACTATTACACATGAACATAAGAAACTGGAAATTCATTTAAAAGGAGAAAGATTTAGTTTTCCCCAGTCCCTAGAGAACTTTCAAGAGTAGGAAAATTGAGCAAATGTGCTCAATTCATTCCAATTGGTTTGCTAAGGTCAAAAAATATTTAAACTCTGGGATATTGTTGTTCATCCTTCCTTTTCAAAGAGCACCAGTTATAGAAAAGGGTGATGTCTTGGCTCTCTTATGAATTGGATTTAAATGAGGTAGAATTGAACAAAGTCATCAGCTTCACTCTGTCTTGGGGTAGAATAAAAGAGGATAATCGGAGATCTTCCCTGCTTAGAATATATCCCATTTATATGTGCATACAGCTAAATTAGACTACTCTGGGCAATGTTCAGTATTCTACATGGGCTCTGATTCAGTACTGAAGGACTTGATGTTTTGAAATGAACTAGAAATTCCTAGTTTATTGTGGCAATAGCAAAAAGAGGAGGAATACATCAATGAGGATTAGTCACTGTTCTGTAAAGAGTTGTCTACTCAGTAAACTATGAATGGAGAAATGTGAGATATCTTCCACTCTTGTTCTTTTCTCCCTTTCTTTAGAATCTGTGGAATGAAACTTCTCTCTGGGCCTTCCAAATGCACAAGGAAGGTGGATCTCCCTCTTTAGGCTTCTATGGCTATTGCTGGTCAGATGCCACTTGGCATTGAGACTGAATTGATTTCCCAAACGTTGTCTTCCTCTCCCTTTTGGTGTTTCTTTCCTGGAGCATAGGTGATCAAATAATGACACCAGAGATGGATATACTCAGTCTAGAAAGTGGCTGAGTTGTAGAGGTCAAGAGCTACAATCCCTAAATTATCACTATCAGTTGTACTGAAAGGCTACCTGTCAGAATTTCTCAGAGGGAAAAATGATCACCAACAGGAGAATGAATGCAAGATCTAGCTTAACTTTCCAGAAGACATATTCTTGGAGGAAATTGTTTGGACAGTGTAAAGCTGAAATGAGGATATGATATCTATCCAAAAAGTTCAGTAAATGTTCCATGTTTAATATTTTTTTCTCAATATTCAGAGAGAAATGTAATAACAAAAGGTAAACTGTGCATGAACAAATGAAGCATTTATTAAGTACTTACTCTGGGTAAAGCGTTCTATTAAGTTGTGGATATAAGAAGAAAAAGCAAAGACAGTCCTTGCCTTCTTGGAGGCTGCATTCTCTTTTTTTTTAACCCTTATCTTCTATCTTAGAATCAGTACTAGATATTGGTTCTAAGGCAGAAGAATGGTAAGGGTTAGGCAGTGGAAGTTAAGTGACTTGCCCAGAGTCACATAGCTAGAAAGTGTCTGCCACTTAAATGTCCCCAAGAGGTTAAATTCTAAGGAAGAGATAACATCAAAAGGAGAGCAAGATGAGAGGACATTTCTGATCTGTAAAGTTACCAGCATGGTGGTTATAGAGGAATGGATTGACAGGCTCTATCCAAGAAAAATGGTGGACTTAATTTGATCAGAATTCATTGTTTCCAGAACTGGGAAGATCAAAAAGTGGAGGAGAGAGTTAGGAAAAGGTACTTGACTTGGGTCAAGGTGGCTTTTGAAGAGGAGAATGAGGAAAAGGTGTGAAAGCAGAGAGGGGAATAAAGTTTGGTACTGGATCTTTCCTGAAATAGCAGTCCAATGGAATCAGTCACAAATCAGGAGAGTGGACCCCAGAATGGGATATTCTCTAGGAAGAGAAAGCAGCTGTGAAGAAAAAGAGGAGGAGGAACAGAAGAAGGTCAGAGAATCAGAAGTAAAGTGAAGTATATCTCAGGCTTTTTCAGACATTGTGTTCTGGAATAGGCAGCCCCAAAGTGCATTTTTTAAATGTTTCTTTCAATTGGAAGAAGTAAAGTCAACAAGTACTAATTATGTACTTTGTAGCAAGAACTGTACTAAGTTCTGAAGATAAAAAAGGAAGACAAAATACAGTATCTGCTCTCAAGAAGCTCAAGGTTTAATGGGAGGAACAGCATGCAAAAAATGGTGTGGAAACTAGCTATATACAGGAAATCAGAGATAATGAACAGAGGAAAGTCAATAGCATTAAGAGGAATCAGGGGAAATGTTTATTTTTTAATTTTTTACATGGATTTTTTTAAATTTTTATTTAATTAGTTAATTTAGAATACTTTTCCATGGTTACAAGATTTATGTTCTTTCCCTCCCTTTACCTGATGCGCAATTCCACAGGGTTTTACATGTGTCAATGATGAAGACCTATTTCCATATTATTAATATTTCTAATAGGGTGATCATTAGAGTCTATATCCCAAACATGTGCCTACTGACCCATGTGATCAAGCAGTTGTTTTTCTTCTGTGTTTCTATTCCCATAGTTCTTTCTCTGAGTGTGGATAGCATTTTTTCTCATAAGTCTCTCAGAATTGTTCTGGATACTAGTAGGGAAGTGCATTACATTCAATTTTACCACAGTGTATCAGTCTCTGTGTATAATGTTCTCCTGGTTCTGCTCCTTTCGCTCTGCATCAATGCCTGGAGGTTGTACCAGTTTACATGGAATTCCTCCATTTTATTGTTCCTTTGAGCACAATAGTATTCCATCACCAACATATACCAGAATTTCTTCAGCCATTCACCAATCTAAGGGCATCCCCTCATTTTCCAAAATTTTGCCACCACAAAGAGAATGGCTATGAATATTTCTGTACAAGTCTTTTTCTTTATAATCTCATTGTTCAGTCTTTCCCCATTGGTGGGCACCCCCTCATTTTCCAATCTTTTGCCACCACAAAGAGCATGGCTATGAATATTCCTATGCAAGTCTTTTTCCTTATGATCTCTTTGGGGTACAAACCCAGCAGTGGTATGAGTCAATCAAAGGGCAGACAGTCTTTTAGCATCCTTTGGGCATAGTTTAAATTGCCTTCCAGAATAGTTGGATCAATTCACAACTCCACCAGCAATATATTATGTCCCAATTTTGCCACATCCCTTCCAACATTCATTACTTTTCTTTGCTGTCATGTTAACCAATATGCTAGGTGTGAGGTGATAGATACCTCAGAGGTGTTTTGATTTGCATTTCTCTGATTGTAAGGGATTTAGAGAACTTTTTCAAATGCTTATTATTAGTTTTGATTTCTTTAACTGAAAATTGCCTATTCATGTCCCTTGCCCATTTATCAATTGGGAAAAGGCTTGATTTTTTTTTGTTACAATTGATTTAGCTCCTTATAAATTTGAGTAATTAGACCTTTGCCAGAGTTTTTTGTTAAGACGATTTTTTCCCACTTTGTTGCTTCCCTTCTAATTTTGGTTGCATTGGTTTTGTTTACACAAAACATTCTGATTTAATGCAATTAAAATTATTTATTTTGCATTTTGCAATTTTTTAACTCTTACTTGGTCTTAAAATCTTTCCTTTCCCAAATATCTGGCAGGCATACTATTCTGTGTTCACCTAATTTACTTATGGTTTCCTTTTTTATATTCAAGTCATTCACCCATTCTGAGTTTATTTTGGTGTAGGGTGCGCAATGTTGATCTAAACCTAATCTCTCCCATACTGTTTTCCAATTTTCCAAACAGTTTTTTTCAAATAGTGGATTTTTGTCCCAAAAGCTGGGATCTTTGGGTTTATCATAGACTATCTTGCTGAAGTCACTCACCACAAGTCTATTCCACTAATCCTCTCTTCTGTCTCTTAGCTAGTACCATATAGTTTTGATGACCATTGCTTTAAAGTACAGTTTGAGATCTGGTACTGCTAGGCCCCCTTCCTTCACAGTTGTTTCATTATTTCTCTTGATATTCTTGATCTTTTGTTCTTCCAAATAAACTTTGTTATTTTTTTTTCTAATTCAGTAAAAAAGTTTCTTGGTAGTTTGATGGATATGGCACTAAATAAGTAAATTAGTTTGGGTAGAATTGTCATTTTTATTATGTTAACTCATCCTACCCGTGAGCAATCAATGTTTTTCTAATTGTTTAGATCTAGTTTTAATTGTGTGGAAAGTCTTTTGTAGTTGTGTTCATGTTGTTCCTATGTTTGTCTTCGCAGATAGATTCCTAAGAAATTTTTATTGTCTAGGGTGATTTTAAATGGAATTTCTCTTTCTAACTCTTGCTGCTGGGATGAGTTGGAAGTATTTAGAAATGCTGATGATTTATGTGGGTTTATTTTGTATCCTGAAACTTTGCTAAAGTTGTTGATTATTTTCACTAGCTTTTTAGTGGATTCTCTAGGATTCTTTAGGTAGATCATCATATCATCTGCAAAGAGTGATAGCTTGTACTCCTCATTACCTATTTTAGTACCTTCAATTTCTTTTTTTTTCTCTAATTGCTACTAATCTAAAACAATGTTAAATAATAGAGGTGATCATGGACATCCTTGTTTCACTCCTGATCTTATTGGGAGTGCTCCTAATTTAAGGGGAAATGTTTAGTATGGACTAGAAGGAAACCAGGAGATAGAGAGAAGAAAGGAGAGAATTCCAAAATTGAATAACAGCCAGAGAATCTTATATGAAGGATTACAAGGTCAATGTAACTGGATCACAGAGTATGTAGAGCAGTAATAAAGTAGAAGACTGGAATGGTAGGAAGGGCACAGGTTATGAAGGACTTTGAACACCAGAGGATTTTGTATTGCTCCTGGAGGAGATAGAGAACCACTGGAATTTATTGAGTAAGTCAGGGGTGACATGGTAAAACTTGCATTTAAGGAAAATTGATTTGACAGCTGAATAGTGGCTACAATAAAATGGGGAGAGCCTCGAGATAAGGAGAATAATCAGAAGGCTCTTCCAAAAATCCAGGATTCAAGTGATAAGAGCCTGAAACAAGATTGGTAGCAGTGTCATAGGAAAGGTGGGGCATATATAAATGACTTTACCAAAGTAGAATCAATAATACCAGTCAATCAATTCAGTGTAAGGGGTGAGGGACAGTGAATAATAGATCTAGGTTTTGAGCCTGAGTTGCTTCGAGAAAGGTAGCTCCTATCCATTTTGATGATGTCCAAAAGACAACTGGAGATTTGAATCTGGACATTGTAGGAGAGAAGCTAGGGCTAGACAGGTGAATCTGAGAATCGTCAGCCTAGTGATGATCATTATATGATGATATCACCAAGAAAAATAAATAACTCTTTTATACTTGATCCTTGCTATACATTGAATATCTTTCTATTTCCTTTTGGGAAGACTCTAGTATAGAATAGTATAGTAGTATTCTCTTGGTAACCAAGGATGACGATTGTCTTTGTGCGTTTTCATCTATGATAGATGAGTGTGCACAAAGACACTTGTGCATGAAGGAGATTTAAGTGGAAAAGTCGATGCATAGAGACAGACCCACTCTCTCGGCATTGGAAGCCTGGGTCCAGTGGTATGAAAAGTCATTACACCTGGAGACTTCCTCAGCTGCATTGGATAGCCCTGTTGTCCTTTGTGCTCCAACACGCCCTAAGCACTCCACAGTGCTTTGCTGCCTTGCCCTCTCAGCCGTTGAACCTTCTTATTGGTTTCTTCCGTCTATTCGGCTGAAGCAGTCTTCACATGCTGGGTGAGCAAAGCCCTAGTTCACCAGTGATCGAAGACCCCATGGCTACCCTCACAAGGTTTAGCCAGCCTGTCGAAGCTGTTGCCCAGGGGGGTGGCCCCTGCCTCATGCTAGCAGCTACTGGGAGCCACAAGTGAGAGCAGGGTGTCAGGTGGGGGTCAGAGGCTGGAGCTGCCCTACAAGGACACTACAAGCCCTCCATACCAGAGATACCAGAGATACTACCCCTCCCTGAACACCCCATTCACCCTATAAATGAACCAAATTTTTTTAAGTGATTTTCCCTAGATCTCTGAGATGGGAGAATGAAGAACGAAGAAGTGCTAAAAAGATACTGACCACTCTATTTAGTGGCAAGGTTCCCCCAAGACTGAACTCAGCATCCACATAAGTCCAGAGCTAGTATTCTCTTCTTGGGAGAGAGTGAGAATGCCAGTGTTCCTGAACCCAGTGAGTCTATTGTTACAATAGGAATGTTTGTGGGAATGGGATATTTCAACTTCTATCAAAATACCTTTTGACTAATGACTAGAACCATAGGGGAAAGATTGTTGAATTTGGAGTCAAGAGGACCTCTGTCTGAATCCCACCTCTGCTATTTACCATGTAACATTAGGGAAGTCATTCAACATGTCTCAGTCTCATTTTCTTTATATGTAAAATGAGGGGGCTGGACTCAATGAACCTCAAGGTCCCCAACACTTCTCAATCTGTGATTCTGCCAACCAGGAATGAAAAGCACAGCAGATTCTATTTTACTGAGAGTGATTTTCCCTTGAAAACTGTTCAGAAGCAGAGGCAAATGTTAAGGTTAGCCCTAGAACCTTGGAGAGGGGCAGAGGAGGTATATTTCCCCTCTGAGATTGAAGAAAACAGAGGGGAAAACTGACAGTCAAGCTTTAATAAGACTTGGGTTCCTTTCATCTTGATTAATCCCTGGAGGAAATAGCCTTCCATGCCTATAGCCTAATTGCTTTCTCAGCAACAGCTGTGGTAACCCAGCTCCTCACACGTGTGGAGGCAATCACATGGAGAATATTGTACACTGAACCCACTTCTCCAATCCACAGGTAAGAGAGTGGGTAGCCATGAGCCACTAACAAAGACATCACTAGGAATTCGAACACTTAGGACATATTCAGTTGAGTTGAATCTGGGGGTGTCTAAAGAAGACTGAATAGTTTACCTTATTTTACCTTTTTAGGCACAAGAGAGTGGGGTAAGTTGAGAAACTTTGAGGCCATAGTATTTGAAGAGGGTAAGGGTTAGAATGGAGATGAAGACTGTGAACTATCTGATCCCAAGTGGGAAAATTTCTAGCAATGGCTTTGTTTCTGGCTCATGGCTGCTCCTGCTCTAATCTGTGGATTGGGAATCAATCAGCCTCACTACAGTGCCTACTTCAGTTTCCTTATCTATAAAATGAGATTAAAAATAGCATCTTCCTCCCACGGTCTTGTGAGAACCCAATAATTTAAGATTTGTAAAATGTTTTGCAAATGTTGAAATGCTGTCTAAAGCTAGCTGGCTATAGTATAAGGGGTCAGAATAAAGGACAAGAGAATAGCAATTAAGTGTTGATAAATGTATCTGATTAAATCATAAAATAACCCCAAATAATATAGTAATGGTTTGTTTAGCCATCAAATATTCCCCAACCTATCCAAATCATCCTCATCCTTTGAGACTCATAACCAGTGCCATCTCCTCCAAAAAATTTCCCTACTGGCACAAATTATCTCTCCCTCTTCTGAGTGACATAATATGAGTGACATAATTTAAGAGTTTATAAGCAAGTGAAATGAGACCTTAGATCAACTCCATGTCTCCACATTTTTCTATGACTTTCTGACTCTTTCTCACTAATTTTTGTTTTTTGATTGACTGATTTACTACTAAATCGCATCAATATGTTCCCTAAGATTTGTGGTTCACTCTTCTATCATGAAGCAAAAGAAAAGAAATAAAACTTCTTAAAGGAGCCCATCTCTCCCAATTTTTATAAATTTCAAAGAAATACAAAATGCTGCTATAGATTATAGTACATTTGTACTTGATGAAATCTCCAGTTCCTAAAATCACCTTTTCCTCTGCTCTTCTATTGTTTCTGTATTGATTAATTGGTAATTTTTTTTCTCAAAGGTACCCCACACCTGATTGGCTATCCCCCCATACTTCTTTCTCCAGTTTTACATTCTCCTTGAACTCGTGGCTGCTTTTAATATTGTTAACCAGTGTAATCTACTTATTCTTTTCTTAGTTTTGTAAACATTGTACTCTCCGGGTCCTATTCTTGCCTAACAGCTTAAATTTGCTTTAAAATTTTGAGTATCAGGAGCAGCTAGGTGGCTCAGTGTATTGAGAGCCAGGGTCAGAGATGAAAGATTCAAATCTGACCTCAGACACCTCCTAGCCATATGACCTTGGGCAAGTCACTTACCCCCCATTTCTTAGTCCTTATCACAATACACAACATTGGTTCCAATACAGAAGGTAAAGGTTTAAAAAAATCTCAAGTATCTCCCTATCACTTATAAAATGAAGGTTTTAGGGAAAAGATAATGAATTCAGTTTTAGATATATTGACTATATTGACTAATTTGATTCTCATCTCCTCCAATTCTTGCTCTGGCCCCACTATGTGTTCAGTCCAGCTATTCTATTCCCTCAGGAGGAATTTGTCTCCACAAATGACCCTCATCTAGCCTTACACCCACCCCATTTTCCTTTTCAATTCAAAGATGGCATCTTCTTGACAATTTATCGCACTTTGTTTGCAGGGGCCATGGCTATCTTCATGTGAGTAAGGTCTCTCCTACTTCCTCAACTGAGGCACAGATCACCTCCTCCCACAAAAGAGATGTTAATCTAGTATTGTGGTACCCAGAATACATTACACCCACAGTCCTATCCACAAGCAACTCCCAAAATTATAAGGGAAAGCCCATTTCTTTTAGGACTTTCATCCCAATGTGATGAGGCCTCTCAGCATAGGGCTTGTTGACTATGGGATCAAATATATCACACAGAGTGCTTTTGTAGAGACAGAGCTTTGTAACTCATAGAACACTACAGATGCGGGCTATTATGATTGTTACTTTACATGAGAGTTTAAGGTTACCATCCCAAGGTCAAACCACATATGATACATTATACATTTCTGGGTACCACTTTTTGGAAATGATATTAACAAGTTAGGGAGCAGCTAGAGAAGAAAACCCAGAAAACTGGAGTGCCAAGTGATTGAGTATGTTCTCCAAGCACTAGTTTTCCTTCATTCCCCCAGTACCAGGACACCCCTCCTCTCAATTGTCTTATACATACTTTGTTTTAATTTTGTATAATGTGTTGTGTCCTTCATAAAATGTAAGCTCCCTCAAGGCGGATACTCTCTCATTTTGAATTCGTATCCTCAGCACCACTGGAGTACCTGAAATATAGTAAGTATCAATGCCTATTGATTTTGTTTTTCTTGGTTTATAGCTCATCCTCACCATCCTATCTCCAACAGCAACTGCCTGATTCTATTATTTCTACCCCCAATACTATTCCTCATTTGAATCATCATTGTAGTACTTCTCTAGACTATTTTAATAGCCACCTAACTAATTTCCCTGACTCCATTGTTTTCTCTCCTTTAATCCATCTTTCTCTTTGCTTCCAAAGTGATCTTTCTGATCCAGAAATCAGCTCATCACTCCCCAGCTTAAAAACTTTCATTTGTTCTATTTCTCTTATGAATAAGATAGTCAATCTGTCATTGGGGGACCTCCAGAATCTTGGTCCAAATATATCCATCCCTATTTAAGGATTTTCCATTATTGCATTCTAAGTTCCTAGCCAAATGGGACAAATTCCTATTCTCCAAGAATTTCTCCCAGTTCCATACCTTTTGTACACACTATAATCTGAAGTACTCTGCCCTTCCCTGACTTATAACTGTATATTGAAATCAGGTTCCCCTTTTGAGGGCTATCTCAGCTGCCTTTTGTTCCCTTGTTCCCTTCTTCCCTAAATCATGGAGTAAGCTTAATAAATGCTTCTTGAAAATTTGACCACTCATAAGCACTTCATCACATTCTAAGTTGTATAAGAGTTGGGAGATACATGGCCATGTCAGAGAGAGAGAGAGAGAGAGAGAGAGAGAGAGAGAGAGAGAGAGAGAGAGAGAGAGAGAGAGAGAGAGAGAAGAGAGAGAGAGAGAGAGAGAGAGAGAGAGAGAGAGAGAGAGAGAGAGAGAGAGAGATGGAATATATAGTTATATTACATATGTGTGTCTCCTATGGATTGTCTAAATAGCTAATGGTTAATGTGTGATGTGGATAGATATTCCTAGAATCTACCCCACCACTCCTTAAGTGGGACTATGATTTCTGCCTTGAAAGAAGATTCTTATTTCCAAAAATCATATGAGGCTCTAATTTTATCCATATGTTTCCTCAAATTTCTCATTTAGTGTATAGGTACAATATTTTTATGGGAAAAGATCAAGAGCAATTTCTATATTCAATCCTTTCAATGGGGAGGATAGTTATACTCACCACCTTAACTCCTTCCTGATGGTTACACAAAAGATCATCATAAACAGAAGTCACAGTTCCTTCCACATACCAGGAAGATAACCAAGTCTTGACTGGAAGCCCAGTTACAATCATTCTCATTCACATCTTCTCCCTTCCATTAAATCTGTAAAGTTTAGAACTATGGTCTACCATTTTTGTATATCTAGTATTTAAAACAATTTTGTACTTGACAATTTTTTCTTGAATTGAGCTAGCTGTAATACCTGTGAGTTCCTTAGCCTCATCCCTAACCTTTTCCTCAGGAACATTTAACATAGGCCCCTGTTTCTCCCTAAGTAGTCAGATATATTAATTCCATATATGGGACTATAGCCCTTTCACCCTTCCTAAATTCACCTGAAAAAAATGGAGGCCTCTATGGTAGATCTGACAGTTTTATAGGTCAGAGACCTAGGAAGAATAATGCTTATTAGCCTGTCACAATTACTTCTAGATCTTTATGATGAAGGCACTCTTTAGAAGTTCACTATCATTAGGATAATGAGGGGGTTGGCGGTAATGACAATAATGATGATGGATATTGAAGAAACCACTCTATACTTTTTTCAAATCTTTCAACAAAATGGCTTTTCTTTGATTGAGGCAAATTTGATCACTCTAGAAGTGGGTAACTCCCCCAGTGAGCTTATTTGCTTCTGACTCACAGGGATGACAATGATTTAATTTCATTACCATTTCAATTCCAAACTCAAGAGGCTCTTGGGATGAGCTAGGTGGGCAGTTTAACTAAATCTCCTTTTACTGGCATGTATTGGCATTGAATGACAATTTTCCCCTCCATTCCTGATTACCCTTCTGAAGTAGCATGTACTAATTTAATTTCTTGATAAGAGAAGCAGAGAGAATGGTAATGTCCCATAGCTTTCTTCCAAAAAGATCAGACTAATTTGTATGCCTATTCGCATCCATTTCCATAACACTTGTATGAGGCAGGTAAGAACCATGATGAGTAGGATCACTGGTCAGGGGAGGGGATAGATTTTCTTTGGACCTTATTAAGAGAGATTGGTTATTGACATACTATGAGATGAGCACATTCACAAAGGTGGTTAGAGTATTACTAGAGATACCTATGGAGATTTCAGATCCATTTAAAATATGGGGAAATTAAGGCATAGAAGGAGAGGAGATTTCCTTCAAGTTTATACACATACACAAAGAGTCCAGAATAGAAGATAGTACTAGAAGTAAGTGCTCATGGGCCATCCAAAGACTTTCTTTTCTGGAAGAAGGAAATCCCAGTGGCAGCCTGTCTAAAATTGAACTCATTATCTCAAAAGAGGAAACTAAGTGGTACAATGGATAGAGCACTGGGCTTGGAAGATTCCTTTTCATGAGTTCAAATCTAGCCTCAGAGACTGACTATCTATGTGATCCTGGGCAAGTGATTTATCTCTGTTTGCCTCAGTTTCCTCAAAGTAGGTATAGTAATAACACCTGCCTCCCAGAGTATGTACATGGGCATGCAGCTCATCCTTAGCTTCCTTCAAGACATGATGCAGATGATACTTTAAAAAAAACATAACTTCTTTCTTAGAATCAATACTAAGTATTGCTTCCAAGGCAGAAGTATGGTAAGGGCTAAGCAATGGGGGTCAAGTGACTTGCCCAGTCACACAGCTAGGAAGTGTTTGAGGACCAATTTGAGTCTAGGACTTCCCATTTTTAAGCCTGGCTTTTAGCCTACTGTATCCTTCCCAGATGATACTTTTTATTTGAAAACTTTCCCAATTGCATTATCTCCTTTCCCCCTCAACACACACATACACACATATCCACACATTCTTCTATCCTACCCATACCACATAGGCATCCCTACATGTCCATCCACCCCATCCATACAGCCCCAAACTCACTCACACACATGCATACACAACATCTACACACCTACAATACATCACCTCCCATACTCACTCATCCAATTATCCACACACACACACACACACACACACATTCCCATCTATACATCCAACATACTTATTTACACATACCCAAACACACACACACACACACACACAGAGGCTATTGATACTCTTTTGGAATTTCCTTGAGTTGCTTTGTATACATTTTAAATTTGCTTCTTTGGGTTCATCTTGTGTCTTCTAATACAAGTAATTTCCTTGAGAGAATGTTTCATTTTTTTCTTTCTATACCTGTATCCTAGTAGGATGCCTACTTTGTGACAGATGCTTTATAAATGTTTGTTAAACTGAATCTCCCCATCTATAACTAATCTTCCCCAGTTCAGAACTCCCCTAGTCCTTTGTTCATATGTCATCTATACATATCTATTCCTATACTGTATTGTTCCTATTTAAATGTCACATCCAACACCCCCCCCTCCTCAAGACACACTCACAAGACATCCTGGTTCATACAAATCCCACTGGATTTGAAAGCTCACTGAAGGCAAAGATTCTAATGAATTCTGCTGTATAGTTCCCTGAGCACCCAACACAGTGCTCTCTACTTAATTAATATGTATTAAATTTGAACTTGTTGAAGTCTAGGAGGACTTGAGGTGGCCAAGGAAGAAATAAGCAAAATGATGAATATAGTGATATCTACTTATTCATGTCTTTTTCTGCCCTCTTGGCATTTTCCTGATTATATATATATACCTCTGCTCTCTCTGGGGTTGACTGACCAGGAGACTTTGGCTCTCTGGATTTTTCTGATCAAAGGAGGCAAGCCTGACTGAAGAGGGAAGAAGCTGAGAACTAATCTTGTTAGCTTTTGTCCCAGGCTGAAGGACCCTTGAGGGGTGTTTCTGAAAATAGGCTAAGAGACCTTGGTGGCTTTGTGGAGAAGAAAAGAAGAATAACAGTTTTCCTCCATCTCTCTGATTGTCCCTCTGTCACAGTTGTGACTGGACTGATTTCCCAAACCCTCAAATTCTCCTTTGAGTTTAGGGAAACCCTCATCCCTCTTTCCTCAGTTCTCTATCCTGGTGTTTCCCAATAAACCCCTTACCTGAGAAAGAAAACAAGAGTATCTTCATAGTCCACTCAGGGGTGAGGGGTGAAGCCACAAGCTTCAAGAAGAAACTGAAAGGGAGAGGCTGGGAGAAGGGAAGGGATTGAGGGAGTGTGTGGGACCTGGGAGTGAAGGGAGGAGGAGATTAGGAAATAGATTGATCTATCAGCCATCAGTAGAGATCAGTAGGCAAACCCCAGAGCATTTCCCTGTAGCAGCATCTCTCAGTGTCTCTCAAAGTATTTCTATCCCCAATGGAAATAGACAGCCCTCAGGTGTCCCTCTACTAGCAGCTCTCTAGTCTCAAGCCAGAGCATCCAGTTACCACCACCAGACATAGTTTCCACACAGATTATCTTTTTATTACACTCAGGCTGATAAGATCATCAATTTAGAGCTGGAAAGGGCCTTATGGACCATGGAGTCTATTCCCCCTTCCTTCACTGAACAGATGAGGTAACTGAGGCACAGTGAGATGGCTTGTCCAGGATCACATAGCTAATGTGCTTAATACAAGATTCAGTCTCAGGTCATCTTGACTTAGAGTTTAGAGTTATAGCCCTTACTAGCTGTGTGATCTTGGGTAAGTTACTTAACCTCTGCCTTTTTCAGTTTCCTCATCTGTAAAATGGGGTTAATAATAAAACATATCCCCCAGCATTGTCATGAGGATAAAAGGAAATTATATTAATATAGTGCTTTGCAAGTGATAAGGAATTTAATTAATTCATTAAATTAAAAAAATAAATCTTAATCTTAATAATCATGCTTGAAAAGTTAATTCCCCCAAAGTGTTAATAGATAACAGCAAATAAAGTATTATTAAGCTATTGGGTAAAGGCCTTCCTCAACTCACACCAACTCTACCAATTCTACTTAATATAAATATCTGATAGAAAGGAAGGAAACAACATTTTATTAATCATCCAGTAAGTGCCAGGCACTTTGCTAAGTGCTTTGCAAATGTTATCTCATTTTGATTCTCTCACCAAACCTGGAAGATAAGTTATATTATTATTTGCATTTAACAGTTGAGGAAACCAAGGCAGACAGGAGTTAAATGACTTGCCTAGGGTAACATAGCCGGAAAGTATCTGAGGCCAAATTTAAATCCAGTTCTTCCTGACTCAGTGCTGAATCCATTGTGGCTTTAAAAACCATTAAGATGCAAGATCACTGGAATCAGGAGGACCTGGGTCCCAGTTCTGGAAAGACCTCAGATACTTCTTAGTTGTGTGACCCTGGGCAAGTCACAATCTCAGTTGCCTAAACCTTGCTGCTCTTCTGTCTTAGAAATGATACTAAGGCAGAAGGTAAGGGTTAAAAAACTTCAAGGGTAGAATCAAAACATACAGTTAATTCCCTAATTCTGTCTATACACATCCTTCCCAGACCCAATCAAGAGTTTCTGACTGGTGTGGGTAGCCTCAGGAGTGCTCAAATTGAGAAAAAAACAACATGGAACCTGTGGAGTATATTCTCTGGGGCCATATGCAGGTACTTTGTATTAATGAGCCCCAGGAACAGCCATGAGGCACACTTAAGTGTAAGCACTTTTTTCCAAAACCTCAGGAAATAGTTCTGTGCCCTTCCCAAATGCAGCTTATAATGGTCCCTTTCTTCTCTATAAACTATCATTTTAATCTATGATAAATACAAAATATTCCTTCTCTGGGAAAGGGAGCATCATGACACAGGAAATAATACTGTATTTGGAGTCAAAGAACCCAAGTTCAAATCCCATTCTGGCCACTTTCCTCTATATAGAAAGCTCATAAGATCCTAGACAATTCAATGAACTTCCTGAGAGCCACAGACCATTGATAATAACAAGAAGCCACTGGACAAGATGACTTTTAAGGCTCCTTTCAAAATCTAAGTTGGTTATCTTGTAATCAGGCCTTGTATTATTCCATCCTTCGCTTGCCATGGTAGAAAGGAAAATTCACATCTTCTCTCTTTATCTCTCTCTTATCCTTCACCTTTAAATACTAAGACCTACATTGCCTCCAATTGAATCTGTTCAGTGGCCAAAATGTATCCAAACTCCAGTGAATGATGGGATGGGTAGGGATTAGCCCAGTTAGAAAGCAGGGAAGGGGTAATAGTGCAGCTAAAGTTATTGCTATTTGAAGATCATCTTTCCATTCATTCTCCCAGCCAAGCATTCAGAGTCTGAAAAGCCAATTTGGTCTGGGTTGTCATGGGAACAGAGAAAGGAGTTCCTGGAACTGCTGTAATAATTACTGTCATCTCAAAGGGCAGCTCTCCACTTCAATATCCTCCCATGTGTCTGAATCAGGCTGCCTGTGAGTAGGGAAATGGGTGTCAAAAGTCCTTTCTTTTGCATGTTATGAAGAGAACACTGTTCACAGCTGTCCCCATAATGCTAATAAGTGGGTGATTGGATCAATGATCAATGACTGGATTGCTATTGTCTATTTTCCAATTGTATTTATTGACCTCTACTTCCTTGTGCGAAAGTGAGAGGGTTTGAAGAATATACCTCATACTAGATAGAGGAGTTGGGGCAGGATGGCAAATCCAGGAGCCCTGAGCATTTGCCAGGGGTCAGGGGGTATGGCTCAGTTTCATGGACCATTAGAGTGACCCTGGAGAATGATAGCAATTATGTGACTGTGACTTATCTTATGACACATTTCAGCTTGTTGAGGGCACTCTGGAAGGGATAGGTTTAGGGCTTTCAAAGGGCAACATCTCAGAATCCCAGAATCTCTGGTCCTAACTCACTGCACATATTATCCAGGTATCTGTAAAACCCTTTAGACCCTACTTTGATGCATGAAATATGGAGCCCCCAAACTGATCTTGGAATATCAGTCTATCCATCATCAAACATGTATTGTTTATGAGGCGCCAAACATTATGGTAAGCTCTGGACACAAAGATAGGCAAAAAATGAGTCCCTACCCTCAAAGAGCTCCCATCCTATTATGACTTCACCCAGCTGAAGTCAAAAGATCTGAATTTGTGTGTCCACACAGAGCTCTGCTTGAAAGGAGATGGATAAAAGTTCTACTTAAATCTTTACAGGATGTCTGATCTCTTCTCTTTCCTCTTATAGTGACCTTTGGTTTATCTCCTCTGGAGTGTCTTGCTCTTCAGTCAGAACCTCCCCAATGTGAGGTCCCTCAAATGATCACAAGACAATACTTTTTTGTGAATCTTAGGACTAAATCTGGAGTTGGGTTAATAATAATTCCTGACCTTTCTATACTGTTTTAAAGCTTACAGTGTGATTTTTTTCCACAAGAGCTTTCTTTACAAGTAAAGTAGATATTACTATAAGTATTATGTATTGTTCTTGGTCCAGATTTATGATTTTATTAGTGAAAGGACTGCTCTTCACTGCCATTGACAAAATTCACTCTAACAATACAAATAAAATGGCTTATTGTCAATTGCCTCTTGTAATACTGTAATACTGTAAATAATAATACTGTAACGATAATCAACTTTGAATGACTTAGGAATTCTGATCAACACAATGACCAACCATAATAACTCCAAAGGATTCCAAATGATGAAGCATACTAACAATACATAAATAGAGAACCAATGGACACAGGAAGCAGATTGAAGCACATTTTCTTATCTTTTCTTTATTTTTCTTTCTGGTATATATTTGGACATTGTGTATTGGCCTACAACATAGATTACAATAATAATTTTTCCTCTGATTCTTTATTTTTCCCAAGAAAATAAATATTTTGTTTTATTTAAATTTTTAAATTTTTATTGATTAATTAATGTAGAATATTTTCCCAATTATTTAGATCTAGTTTAATTGTGTGGAAAGCACTAGTTTGAATTGTGTGGAAAGTGTTTTGTAGTTCTGTTCACATAATTCCTGTGTTTGTCTTGCCAAATAGATTCCTAAACTTTTTTATTATGTCTATGGTGATTTTAAATGGATTTTCTCTTTCTAACTCTTGCTGATGAGTTATGTTGGAAATAAATAGAAATGATGATGATTTATGTGGGGTTATTTTGTATCCTGCAACTTTGCTCAAATTATCATGAGCTTTTTGGTCGATTCTCTAGGATTCTTTAAGTAGACCATCATATCATCTGCAAAGAGTGATAGTTTAGCCTCTTCATTGCCTACTTTAATCCCTTCAATTTCTTTTTTTTCCCTCTAAATACTACAACTAGTGTTTCTGGTACAATGTTAAATAATAGAGGTGATAATGGGCATCTTTGTTTCACTCCTGGTCTTGATTGGGAAGGCTTCTAATTTATCCCCATTGCAGATGATGCTTGCTGATGGTTTTAAATATATACTGTTTATTATTTTTTAGGAAAGGCCCATCTATTTCTATACTTTCTAGTGTTGGCAATAGGGATGAGTGTTGTATTTTATCAAAGACTTTTTCTGCATCTATTGAGAAAATCATGTGATTCCTATTGGTTTGGTTATTGATATGGTCAATTATGTCAATGGTTTTCTTAATATTAAGTCATCCTTGCATTACTAGTATAAATTCTACCTTACAATAATGAATATTTCTCATGATAACTTACTGGAGTCTTTTTGCTAATATTCTACTTAAGATTTTTTCATCTATATGGAAATTGGTCTGTAGTTTTCTTTTTTTGTTTTTGGTCTGCCTGACTTTGGAATCAGTACCATATTTGTGTCATAAAAGGAATTTGGCAGAACTCCTCCTTTGCTTATTTTGTCAAATAGTTTGTATAGTATTATGGTTAGTTGTTCTTTAAATGTTTGATAGAATTCACTTATGAATAACTGGCCCTAGGGATTTCTTCTTAGGGAGGTCCTTGATGGCTTGTTCAATGTATTTTAATGAGATGGGATTGTTTAAGTATTCTATTTCCTCTCTTGTTAATAGGCAATTTAAAATTTTGAAGTATCCACCCATTTCACCTAGAGTGTCATATTCATTTCCATATAATTAGGCATAATAGCTCTTAACCATTACCTTAATTTTACTCTTCATTAGAGGTGAGGCTGCTTTTCATCTTTAATATTGTTAATTTTATTTTTTTTAATTTTTATTAGATTAACCAGTACTTTGTTTTCTTTCAAAGTATCAGCTCCTAGTCATATTTATTACTTTAATAGCTCTTTTACTTTCAATTTTATTGATTTTTCCTTTGATTTTTAGGATTTTTGATTTGGTTTTTATCTGGGGACTTTTAATTCATTTTCTTTCTAGTTCTTTAAGTTGCATGACCAATTCATTGATCCTTCCTTCTCTTATTTAGTGATATATGCATTCAGGGATATAAATTTCCCCCTGAGTACTGCTTTGGCTGTTTCCCATAGATATTAATATGTTGTATCCTCATTGTCATTCTCTTCAATGAAAAAAGTAATTGTTTCTTTGATTTGTTCTTTGACCCCCACATTTTGAAGAATTAGATTATTCAGTTTCCAATTAATTTAAAATTTTCCTTTCCATAAGCCCTTATTATGATTTTTATTGCATTATTGTCTGAAAAATTGCATTTATTATTTATGCTTCCCTACATTTGTTTGTAATGTTTTTATGCCCTAATACATGGTCAATCTTTGTATATGTGCCATGTGCTGCTGAAAAGAAGGTATATTTCTTTTTATCCCTATTTATTTTTCTTCAGATATCTATTAGCTCTGATTTTTTAAACATTTCATTCACTTCCCTTACTTCTTTCTTATTTTTTTGTTTTGCTTTATCTAGTTCTGATACAGGAAGGTTGATGTTCCCCACTAGTATGGTTTTAGGATCTATTTACTCTTTAAGCTCCTTTAGTTTCTCCTTTATAAATTTGGATGCTATACCATTTGGTGTATATATGTTGAGTATTGATATTTCTTCATTATTTATACTGCCTATCATCAAGATGTAATTACCTTCCTTATCTTTTTAATGAGATCTACTTTTGCTTTAGCTTTGTTTGGGACCATAATTGCTACTCATGCCTTCTTTGTCTCAGTTTCAGCCCCATACCTCTTACCTTTACACTTTGTATGTCTACCTGCCTCAGATGTGTTTCTTGTAGACAACATATGATAGATTCCTGATATTTAATCCATTCTGCTATCCACTTCATTTTTATGGGTGAGTTTATTTTATTTATAATCACAGTTATGATTACTCTCTGTGCATTCCCCTCCATTTTGACTTCCTCCTTTGATTCTGCCTTTTCTTTTATCCCTCTAACCATTGACTCCAACATTTCATTTTTAGTCAGTTTATCCCCCTTTCCCTCCTTAATGTTACTCCCCTTTCTACCCCTCCCTTCTTATTATTCTGTTCTTACTATGGTGCCTTTTAAACACCCCCCAACCTCTCCCTCTCTTGCATTTTTCCCTTCCCCACCAGTCTGTTTATAACCCTTCCATTTGACTATAGGGCACAATAAAATTCTCTGCCTCAATCAATCTGACTTTTCTTCCCTCTCTGAAACAATTCCAATGAGTGTAAGATGTATGTATTGCCTGTTATCAACCTCTTCCATCCTTCCATTATATTTGTCTTCCCTTCCTTGCCCTATACATTTCTTTATGAAATATATATTTCCCCCATTTCATCTCTTTTCACATTTCTCTTAGTATTATCCTCTTTTTTACCCCTAGTATTTTATATTTTTTTGGCATATCATCCTACACAATTTATCACTATAACCTGTAAGTGTACTTCTTCAAGCTACCCTGATGATAATAGCAATAACAAATCTTAAGAGCTGTTTGATATAAGGGCATGGAGAGAGTGGAGTCTCCCTTGCTGGGTCAGGACCAGAGTGAAGTAGAGGTGGAATGGAGTCAAGTATGAAGAGAAAGGGGATGGATTGATTTCCCTCTCTCTTCTCCCTTCACCTTGGAAAACCCCACTATGACTGCCTTCAAGATTACAAAGTTCTGTTCCTTCAAACTTGGTTGAAACAATTATGATACCAACAGCTTCTCCCTCTCTGAGGAGAGAAATGTAACTTTCCTCCCCCAATCTCCCAAAGCCTCCTTCCTTTCTTAGATACTATGAAGTGTAATAGCGGGACTGAGAAAGGGTGCCTCAAATTGCTGGGAACAGGAAACCAACTGATAGAGGAGACTGAATAAAGTGTAGCCACTTCCTCTTTCCCCACTAAGATTAATGGAGTCTGGACCTGACCAAGAGTGAGTCAAACCCCTCCCAAATTTCTACTGTTTGAATTTTGAATCTTCCCTCCTATTACAAACTTCAGAGACAGTCTTTGGAATATTAAATGATTAATTTATTCTTGGGTAAAGAAAGATAAAAAGGGAAATAGTAGGACAGAGGGCCTGGGTAGAACCTAACCCTATCTTTTCTATAAATATATTTGAAAGGAGATCAAACTATCTTTCAAGAGTAAAATGATTCAGGATGATCTTTAACAACAAAGCAGAAACCTTTCTCCAGCAAAAGCCAGGTAGGAAAAGGCATATGGAAAACCAACTCTGCTCCCTAACTCTGGTCAGAGTCTCTGGAGAGAGAGAGTGAGAAGTGAGAAGAGTGACCAGACTGTTCTGGTCAACAGTTTTCTCCTTCAAATCTTCTTTGGAATTCCATGGAATTCTTCCCCTGCTGGCTCAAGTGGTTCCATCTGCTTCTCTTGGGCCCATTTTCATTACCTTTCATATTTTCTCTGCTTTTTGACCATTTCTCTTGACTATAATAGCCAGTCTCTTGCTCTGAAGAACCCCTGTTTATTCCTAGGGAACAAATAAAGGGGTAAGGCAATTGAATTGAAGAATAAGGTAATGGGAAAGAGGGATTGGGAGGTTCCTAAAGTAACTGAACCCCTTCTCCCCAAAGTCTGGCAGGATCAGGCTTTGCCTGTGTGACCCCCTGGAGTCAGTTGTGAAGATGTCTTGACTTTTCTAGCTGCCTTGGATATTATAATAAGTTTAAAGACTTTCAAGGGATTCAGAGGAATTCTAAATGAGAAAATATATGGACCATGCTTATTTATGACAATGGTCCCTAAATCAGTTTTTTATTTGTGCTTATGTACTAGCTATGTGCTGTTGGATGCATATACTCACACCATTGCAAATATCTCCTCTTCACATGTTGCCTGTTGAGTCTGTTTCCTTTTTTTCTTATTCAGGAATTGTGTGTATGTGTATGCATTTCCCTAGTGTGATATTAATTTGTATGGTGATTCATCATACATGACATGCTTTATGGAAGTTCTTTTCCTATACAGTTCTTAGTTAGCAGTTCTTTGCTGTGTTCTGTAGGCCCTTTTCAGTCTCTGGTGTTTTCTGGAATCTTCTCAGTTCCAGTTCTCTTCCTCTGTTCAGCAACCCATTTTGTCTATTGTCTCACCTTGATTATAGATTTTTCTGTAACTTTACCAGATCTTACAGGATCGTGCATGTGTGTAAGAGTGATTCAGATTGTGTGAGTGTAAGTCAGAGTTTTTTAAGTTTATTTGGTTTGTTTTATGTGTATGAATGTATGTTATGTTCTTCTTGTGTTGTGATTTCGAATGATTGAGGGTTGATATGGAGAATTAGATTGAGGTCATTCTGTTTGTATTATGGTCTGCCTGTCTTATGCACTATTCAATTTCAGAATCACTTTCTATGAGGCTAATTTGTGTGTGATCTTCTTGGTCACTTTCTCTTTGGGTTTGAGTTTCTTGCATGTGATCTGGGGCAATCTCTGTATTAGATTCATCTGGGGCAGTTTGGTCAAAGTGGTGTTCTTTCCCTATAACTTCGATTGAAGTGGGAGCGGTGAAAACAACCTGACCTATTCCACTTTGGTTCTATTGGTGTGCTTCTGGTGAAGTTTTTCAGATACACCTTATCTCCTAGGCTGATATTATATAGTGAAAAATCCAGTGGTACCCTTTGCACTAATAATCCTAAGCTTCTTAGTTCTTTTAGCCTATCTTGTATGTCTGTCAGATAGGTGTGTAATTGGCATTCTCCTCCTAGCATGGATATGTAACATGGTTTAGTGGTTCATCCATGCCAAAGAGGTTGTCAAAAAAGTATCTCATATGGAGCTATGTATAAATCTCCTCTGGCTTTCATTCTGAGATGGAACAGTGCAAGTGGGAGAACTTCTGTTCACTTTAGGTGTGTTTGTGCACAGAATTTTCCCACTGCAGGTTTTAATTCTCTGTTCATCCTCTCGACCTGCCCTGAATTTACTGGTTGATTGATGTCATGCAGATTCCCTTTTATACCCAGGTTTTGATGGATTTCTTGCAGGATCTTGGATGTAAAGTTAGTTTCTCTATCTGAGTCGAAACTATTTGGAATGTCATATCTGTGGATTATTTCTTTCAGGAGTGTCTTCACTACAAAGGCTGTATTATTCTTTTTAGCCGGACATGCCTGTGTCTACCATGTTAAGCTGTCTTCTACCACTAATGCATATTTATATCCTCTGTCACTAGGCACGTTGATGTAATCTATCTACAAGCCTTCTAAGGGGGTAAAAGCAAGTGGTCTCCCCCCTTATGCCTTGCTTTTGAAATGACCTTGGTTGAATCTCTACAAAGGTCACACGCCTGACACACCCTTATTGCATGTGTGGATATCCCTGCGGCTGCCCCAAATCATCTGATTTTGTCTAGCAATGCCTTCACCCCATAATGTCCTCTGGAGTGTGTGACATTGCACACACGTTGGGCAGAATAGGTTTCCCTCCTTCTGCTATCTCCTCTACTAATTTTGCTCCTCGTTGTTTTTTACATGACTGAACTTCCCCTTCATTGTAAGCTTGTGTGATATCATGATTTTCAACTAGAGAGAAGTTTGGCACATGTATGGGACCAAATCTAGCAGCATATTTTGCTGTAACATTGGCTCTGTTACCATGAGATATCCTATCTTTGCCATAAGAGTGAGCTCTACAATGTATGACTGCTACTTCTCTTGGCAATAATACTGCTTCTAATAGATAGGATATAAGGTTTCCATATACAATTTTCTTCCCAGCTGTTGTAATGAACCCCCTGTTCTTCTAGATGTCTGCTGTTTCATGAACCATGGAAAATGCATATTGCAGTCACAATAAATGTTAATTCTCTTATCTTTTCCCAATCTGAGAGCCATGGTAAGGACTTTGAGTTCTGCTCCTTGAGCACTGACATGGCTAGGCAGAGCAGCATGCCAGAGTGTCTTATCTTGGGTGCCCACAGCTGTACTTGCAACTCTTTTGCCTTCATGTATGTAGGAGGATTCATCTGAAAATAGCTCTAATTCAGGATTGATGATTGGGGTGTCTTTCAAGTCCTGCTTAGACTTATGTACTATTGAAATAGAAATGGTAATCTGTGGAAACTATTTCTGGTTGCTGCAACTGATGTACTCTGACTTGAGACTAAAGAGAGCTGCTACTAGTATGGAGACACATCTGAGGGTGCTTAGTTACAATGGAGATAGAAGTACTTTGAGAGACACTGAGAGATACTGATACAGGGGAATGCTCTGGGGTTTGTTTACTGATCCCTACTGATGAGTAGTGGATCAATATTTCTTCTAATCTCCTCCTACCCTCTCTCCCTCCCTCCTTCATCCTCTCCTCCCTGCCTCCCTCACCTCCCAGTTCTTCTTGAAGCCTTTGGCTTCTCTCCCAGCTGAGTGAACTATAAAGATACTCTTTTATTTTCCTTTTTAAGTCAGGGGGTTTATTGGGAAATAGGATGGGAAACTGAGGTAAGAGGGATGAGGGTGTCTCTAATCTAAAATGAAGATTATGAGGGCTTGGGAAATCACAACTGTGACAGGGCGACAGTCAGAGTTGGAGGACAGCAGTTAAAATCTTTCTTCTTCACAAAGCCACCAATTTCAGAAGCCCCCCTCAAGGGTCCTTCAGCCTGGGACAGAAACTAAATAATATCAGTTCAGCTTCTTCCCCTGGCAAGCTTCAACCCCTAGAGCCAGAGACAGAATCAAAGTCCAAGATCCTGCTTCTTCTTCTCTGTGGCCAGACCCACAACTGCCAACTCCTGGGAACATTCCATTTGGAATCTTCTTGATTGACAGACAGGTTCCCCAGCCTTGTTTCTTGCATCTTGGCTTGTCCTGCAAAACCTCTCTCTCTTCATGTCTCTACCACACTATGTCTATAATTTGTGTATACTTGTGCAATGGTTTGTCTCCTAAGGGCAAGTCAGGTATCAGGGTTGCTGGGTTTAATGGAGCACATTGATGTAGAGACAGACTTTCATTTCCTAGAAATATAATCTCATACTAGGATAATCTTGCAAGTGGGAAGGCATGCTCTTCAATTTTAACAATTTTTCAATTTGATGGGTACAATGGATATGTAATCTGCATCCCAGCACTAATTCATTTGCATTCTTGACCATAAGAGCAGACAATGGACTATGCCCTGGGCTACCAGGTCTAGAATAATACTATAATAAACCACCCGTCTCATTTGTAGTTCAAAGTTCTGAGCTAGGACTCCAGAAGTTAACCTCTTTGCTTCATGGACAAATAGGTGGAAATCTTTTGAATGATTTGGTATTCCTAAAGCTAGAGCCAATAAAATTGCTTGCTTTAGTTGTGATAAAGCATGCAAGTGCTCCTTTGTGCATTGCAGGGGTTCTACTACATCATTTTTTGTTAAATCAGTGAGGCATTTTGAAATGTTGGAATAATCTATGACCCACTGTCTTGAAAACCCACAAATCCAAAGAAACACCCTGAGTTGTCTTTTTGTTCTGGGAATTCTCAGCTTTTGGATATCAGCTATCCTTTTATTAGATATTTTCCTCATGCCATTTTCTAGGATGAATCTGAGATATTCTGCTCTCGATGAGCATATATATAATTCTGTGGGCAAGGTTTTTGAGTCTTGAAAGCATGTTCTAGCATATGGGGATGTGAGAAGCAGCTCATCTATATAGTGCACTATCTTGTTGTGCTTGAACTTGATGGATTCTAGATCCCTCTTTAATAGCTGACAAAATATCAAGGCTCTTTCATGCAACCTTGGACCAACTGAGTCCAACAGAGTTTATGATCTCCCCACTAGAATGCAAAAATATTTTGCCTATTGGTATGTATGGGAACCGTAAAATAGGCATTTGGGAGGTCAATAACCATATACCAGTTCTCAGTGCTAGGTATCTCTAATATGATGGCACTTGGAGATGGAGTGACTGTGTATGTTTTCTTCATGAAGTCATTGATCACCCTCAGATCTTGCACAAATCTCCAAGAGATTGACCCATCAGGGTTCCTTTTTATTTTTTTTGATAGCTAGTATAGGGCTATTGAATTGAGATAGTGGGCCTCAATATGCCCTGCTCCAGCAAACTTTTGATGATA